>NC_141304.1:16181115-16198615 GCF_037954325.1 Fistularia commersonii | reverse complement strand
GACTTTCGCGTCCCCGCCAGAATCCACGCACGTCTACAAGCGCGTCCACAAGCGCATTTCAGGAAACAAGTCCTGTCGATCCGGGTAATGAAATGTGGAAGTGCCATGTTTGGCGGTGACGGGGGCTTTTTTTCTCTCCTTCCTCTGCAGGCTCATGTCTTCATCCTGAAAATCACAACACGCACAGAAGAAATGTTTTGACTTCTTCATTTTGCTTTTCATTTGACCCGCAGACAAGGGGGGGGGGGGGGGGGGGTCTGCAACATGACGTGTCCTGGTTCGCACTTAAGTGATTGAACAATATATTCCTAAGTTTTAAATAAACACATCGTGGAGTGGAAGGACATTTAGGACGAAGAGAAGAGAAGAAAGAGAAGAAAAGATCTGGAGGAAGAGCTCAGGGCTCGCAGGGACTGCGGTGCAGTACCCGGCGCGGCCACAAGGGGGAGACAAAGATGCCGTTTGCTTGGTTTGTTGCCAAGTCGTGGGAGCTTTTTATGGGAAAATTAGAAGAATTATTAAAAAAAGACAGAGGAAAGAGCTTGAAAGCAGCTCCGTCAAGGCCCGGGTTCAGATTCCGTGAGCTCAAAAGTCTTACAGCGGAGAGGTATGATCGGACGGGGAATTTACAAATAGAAAGTTATATTTCCGGTCAGTGTGGTTTCTGTGAGATTAGATTCATTCTGAGGGTTAAAACTACCTTGAGTTAAGATAAATGGATGAATTGAATTTATCCTTCTGTGAACCGCCGTGTTGTTGTTTGGGGTTTGCCTTCAATCCACCAGAGCAGAATGGATCATCATGAGTATCTGAGGGTCAGAGATCCAACCTCTCCAGGGAGAGAGAACCCCTCCAGACCCCCAGGAGAACCTCGTGGGTTCATTTCACATCCAGCAGGAGAACAAGTGCACTCATCTCAGCTCCAACCTTCTCGTCTTCATCTCGAGGAACCCTGTCAGCAGAGAACGGACCCGACCTCACCTGCGAAGCTGTCACAACCGGCCTGAAGCTGCTGAGAAAAGGAGTGTGTGTGTGGAACAGCTGCCGCCAAACGCAGGGTTTCCACCTGCCCAGGGGTCACTTTTGTTTTGGCTTCTCAGAAATAATGTCTTCCTCTTCTAAGCGTGGAAAGCCCGGTTACGACAGACTCGGCAGGACCGCTGCTTTTCTCCTCGGGGAAACTGCCGTGACTCGTTTCTCGCTTCTGCTCCCACGCCGTTCATGTCTTCACTTCATGTCTTCACTCAAAGGCTGTCCGTCCAAGAAAGGGACGAGTCAACCCGGTGACCCGGATGTTCGGATTCCTGCCTGAACAGAGTTGCAGGTATTTTAATTCCAAGTAGCCGTGGAGCTACTCGCATAGCCGGCACTACAAATCCCCTGAAATCGCTTCAGCCTGTCGAATCTCCCGAGGAAATGAGACGGTCGGTTCCAGCGGTGGAGGGAAGGGACGTTTCATAAAACCTGAATTATTTGTCAGTTAATAATGAATGCGGGGGGTTTTTCACATGGGCAGTCGTTTATTGATGACACTCACAAAAATGGAAAAACAATCAACTGTCCTTCAACGATTCTTCGCTGTGGTGGATGTCGGGCGCGGTGAAGGCCACGTTTTGTACCTGTGCTGAGGGACATGGGACGCTGCCGACGTTACACTGGACGCAAAAACACGGGCCGCAACTGAACAATGACCTTCCAGCGGTGGCCGTGGCGTGGGAGAGGTGGGGGGGGGGGCGGCTGGAGGAAATCTGAGGTAAAGCTTCTGTTGGCCCCCGTTTGCATTCACAGACTCAGAGGCGGCTTCGCATCAAAAAAAAAAACAGAATTCAACTGTCTCGGCAACATTGTCTGATCCCATCTTTTCAAACGAGCACGGCTTTTTTTTACGAGACCGATAGTCCTGGTTCTGTCGGTGACCCCGGAGGCTCCAGGTGAAGCGTCTCCCTCCCCTGAGCAGGGTCGGGTGTTTAGAGGACAGAACGTACCTGCCAGCACAGCACGGATACTTGCTGTTATTGAGCGACGCCTGCAACAAAGTCAGAGAGGAGAATGCACTGGACCAGCTCTCACGACACTCAACTTCTGAGGACTCCTGCGGCCAGATCTTGTCCTACCTCGTCCCTTTTTGGGCCGATATGACCATCACGCCACTTTCTACCAGCAGCAGCGGTCTGCGGCTCAGGAGTGGCCGAAGCCTGACTCACATCTGAGTCTCACCTCTGGACAATTGAGGCAACAAGCGTGGCAGCGAAGAAGCACGGTGCTGCTGTTTCAAAGTAGGGGGGGCGGCCAGCACCTGGAACCCCCGTCTACGGAGGAGGAGACGGGGAAGAAACTCTTCTGAAAGCAGTCACATTCTGCACGTCGTGTCGCTTCACCCCCACGAGAACGAAGCTGACACGACCCAGAAGCAGCGGTTAACAAAAGCACCGGGTGGAAGTCGACGAAACAACCAAGACCATCGCTCTCGGGGAGACGGTCTCACACGCCCGTGAATTCATCAAGTAACGCATGATACCGGGCCTCTGTGGGGGGGCGTCAGTGTGAGCGGGGCTGGGCGTCACACTGAGGGACACTTCTACTTTGGCTTGTCGGTGAATAAACACTCCAAATGTGCCAAAGGCCACCCGCTGGTTAAGGTGACAAGGAATGGTACCAGATTACTTAGTGGACTCCCTAAAAGTGGTCACCTCGTATGGATACACAGAAAATATCTGGGTTTGACAGCTCCTCCGCCTCCTGGAAACAGGCCCTGCGTCACGTGGGGTTGGGGGGGCTCTTATGGTTGCAAAGTTATTAGTGTCAACTAGCGGATTAACTCACCAGGAGGTTAGTTTTACATATATTTGGGGATATTCTGTGAGTACACTTTAAGAACCCTTCGAGGAACCAAGACGGTTTGCTGCATTGACACCACAGGATTGGTGTGACCCAGATGGGACATGCGCGCGCGCACGCACGCACGCACGCACGCACGCACGCACGCACGCACGCACGCACGCACGCACGCACGCACACACACACACACACACACACACACACGGAAAGAGGAAGGAAAACAAGGGTCGGCATATTAATCCATTCAGTCTGGACCTCCTTCAGTCCTGTATGAGGGGTCCAGCTGTCACCTACACGGCCAAATCCAACAGCAGGTCAAGAGGAAAAGAAAAATAAACTTTCCCCACAAGAGAAGACATGTTACCGGAGCTCCCTGCTATCTGCTGAGGACAGTGGAGGAGCTGGAGTGTTGGTCCAGGACCGGTGGCGTAGCTGCAGACGCAGAGGCCTCCCAGCGTGGAGGGCTTTGGAAGTGCACGGCTGTCAAAGTGCACGCTCGAGGGAACGCGGAGAACCTCCGAGGCCGCGCTAAAGCGCCCTTCTTTCTTCACCTTGTCTTTGGACGAGCGCGGAATCAGTGGCGAGCGAGCGGCCGATTCAGGCGGAGCCGACGGCCGGACGGGGCCGACAGCGGGAGAGGAGACCGCCGTCTGCCAGCGCCGGCCTCCACAGCCGATACGTTTACAAAACACAGCCGCGGGTTCATCTTTTACCCAAACCATAAAAACGTGACGTGCTTCTGGCTCTGTGCAAACACACTTTTAAGTTGAGAAGTTACACCTTCAAGCCTCCGGCCCCGGAGCCTCTCCCACAGAGGAGAACCATCAAACAGACGTCACGGTGAGAGCAGAGGTCTGGGGGTTTGCATTTACAAGAAAACTAAATCTGGATTTCTGCAGGAAACTAAGGATGAAATGGTACAAAAAAATAGGATGAAATCTATGATTCTATTGACAGTGTGCGTGTGTGTGTGTGTGTGCGTGCGTGCGTGCGTGCGTGCGTGCGTGCGTGCGTGCGTGCGTGCGTGCGTGTGTGTGTGTGCCGAATCAATTGTGCGCCGATTATTCTATGTGGGACATTGACCGTCCATGGTCCCCTAGGTGTAGGGGGAGAAGGGGTACTGTGGGTGCCACCAGTCCATGAGCCTGACGCTGTGGACCGGATCCAGGACCACCTGGGTCCCCCCCTGGTCGCCTCTTCTCTTCCCTCGCTGGATGGGCGAGTCCTGGAACGCCAGGCGAACACGGTGGTGGCGCATGTCCGTGCTTACGTTGATAGTGAACTAGAAAGGAGACGCACAGAGAACTGCACATTACAGGGGAGAGGAAAGTCTTCGCCCGCAGGTTTAAACATTTACATTCAGCGCGTGGCAGAAAACAGAACGCCATCTTCATCGCCGGGCTCGGTGTGCATTTTCATATCTAGTGACAACACGGCAGGCCGATCATGTGGCGGAGAGGGGAAGGAAATCGGCACCGACGTACTTAAGCGGCGAGCGGTGCAAATAAATCTGCCTGAAGATAGACTTTCAAGTGTGGCTGTGAAAATCTCCCAGAATCCTATTGTGTTCAGTGAGTGCGAGGACGATGATGCGTTTGGACCGGTCAGGGTGGAACTACTCGGGCGAGCCGCGGAGGAGGCGGCGTGGAAATGAGCGCCGCGGGCGTGCGTACTGACCAGTGTGAGCGTCATGCCCATGACCACGGGGATGAAGATGAAGTTGAGGGTCGTGACTTGGAGCACGTAGCAGTCCGAGTCCGGGTTTGTGTGGACGTCTTTGTACTGTCGGGGCCTGCAGAGGGACCGGACCGGCCCGTTCTTGCTTTGACCCTGCAGGGGCGACCATTAGAGACCATCAGAGACCATCAGAGACCGGCAGCGGCTCACTTACTGACTCTGACAGACACCCCAGGCTGGAAGGCCGGTATCGGAGAAGCCTTTTACCTGCTTTACAAACTTGAAATTGAACTCCCACAAAGCCTCGGGCCGAGTCCCGGACACCTTTTTGACCCAGAAGAGCAAACACTGAAAGAGGCGAGAGAGGCCGGTTACGTCCAGCTCCGGGAACACAACGTGCAGACGTGTTGACGCAGACAGACTGGACAACAGACCGTGTTTGACAGGGCTCTGGAAGCCTTTACGAGACAAACACAGGCCACACTACAAGGACCTTTCAGTCGATTTTAAACGAAAGCAGGAACAACTTGAGCGTCTCGGTTTACCTTGGAGTTCAGCAGGGTTGTGGGGGTGGATTCAGGCAAGGAGGGGATCTTTGAGACACGCGAGCTGAACGGCTCGTACAAATGGAAGAGAGAGCGAATGACACGAGCCCTCAAACAGCACATCCTGCCGATGAAGTCGGGCTGGAGACGCAGCGGCAGGTCCACATCAATCCGGTAGTGCCTGGGGGAGGAGAGATGGATGATGAAAGAGATTGAGAAAAAAATTGTTTTCCGTAATTCTTAAGCACCGGATATTTCCCCCGTCAGCAAACCAAGCCTGAACGGCAACATCCTAGGTTCGAAAACTGTAAATAAGACATTAACACACAGCTCTGTTTTATCTGTTGCTGGATTTATTTTGTAGCGGCCGAATCGCTGGTGCTCCGAACACAAACTTTAACCGACGGTTTTGAGAAAAATGACAGCAGAGCGATCCCCGATTGCAGCCGGGATCCGGCTCAGCACACTAGGCCGACCTCCAGAAGAACCCTTGTCCACGAGCCTTTCCGCTCTGCGTGCCGCGCACGTCTGACTGCTGCTTGTAAAGTGTTTTTCCACCCGAGCCGACCAGGAAACCGGTCTACGCTCAGCAGCCTGAACTTTTGTAAACATGACAGACTCACTGAGATACCATCCAAGTGGCTAAAAGAGAAGAGGATGGTGAAATGTCACACGGTCATTCCAGAAATGAAAAATCACACAGAAGACCATCTCACCTTCTGTAGAGCCTGGTCCAAAAGACGGCAGTGCAGGTGACCATCCAGGCGTTCCTACAGATTAAAGAAAAGCGGCACACATCTTCTGGACGGATATAGGAGGACAGGACCAGCCAGATGTCCACCGGGTACTCCTCCCCATCACTGCTCTCGCTACACGCTGTGAAGACGACACGCCACGGTTACAGTAAATGCACAATTCTGACAGTCCTGCAGAGACTCAAACTAGAAATACCCTTTCTCCTCTTGTTCTTCTTCTTGTGGACCACTTTAGCTTCATTTTCCTCATCATCTTCTGGGTCTACCTCATCTCTGCTGTCCAAAGCATCTACCGTGACGGTCAATGCCGAGAGGACCTCGTCGACGGCGCCCTGAGATGCCTCCACGCCGCAGAGCAATTTTACTAAACAAAGAGGTGGACACTTTTTACAACTTGGCTTGCAACAGAAACAAAACACCTTTACCTGGTAAGGTAATCACCTTCTTTTTCAACCGCATTCGCAACAGCCTTTTTCAGCCTCCCAGACTTCACAACAGCCGGATCGGCATCGGCATAATCAGCAACGGTGACTGGTGGAGAAGAAAGGGTTGCGATGTCAATAAAACAAGTTGACCATATTTGGACTTCCGCGAGAGAGGCCACTCGGCACGCCTCCAGATGGTCCTCCCAGATACCCTTTATCAAACTTAAAACAAGTTTCTGGTGTTTGGACAGAAGATCCAGTTCCACAACAAAATAATGCAGCTTTCTGACAGCTTCTTCAACACGAGCTGTTATTAACAAACCTCTCTCTTTGACAGGTCTCACCATATTCCCCCTGGAAAAGACGAAATAAAATACAGCCTCTTCTTTCCTTGAAAGCCTTTTAAGGTTACATATATCCTTCTCTGTTTTCAATGCAATTATATCAAACATAGAACAGCGTCCTTCTTACAACCAAACACATATCTTGATCCGCAAACATAAAGGTCATAAGGTCATGGGGTCATGGGGTCATTTGTTTCCATGGGGAGCGCGCGCGGTCAGGTGTGGTTTCATTTCTTTTTCTTTTTTTTATTCGTAATGATTTAAATAAAATAAGAACCTAAAACAACAAGGTCAGGCGTCCGGCCAGCCGATAAATAATGGACGGAGAGGTGAAAGGATTGTTTTAAAGCCCATGAAAAAGCCGTTCCCGCTCCGGTTGTGGAGCGCTAGCCTCCCGGGCCGTTAGCAACCCGCTCCCCGGCGGCGGGGCTCTTCTCCCGGACTATTACTCACCTGATTCCGAACAAACGTCCCCGGCCTTGAACTTCAGCCGTTTTCGGTTCCCTTTCTTGGGCATGTCGACGGAAGTGAACTGTGGACGCCTAGCAGGGCCGCGGGTCCTGCCATGTCTTAATGGCGCGCTGAGGTAGAGAAAAACAGAGAAGAATGACAGGGAAATTGAAAAGTGCTCCGCCAGGATCTTCAGCCATCATGGAATGACGTCATCGCGGAAGTAACGCGAGATCAGCGTTTTCTCGCGCTATCGGGTTATACTGCCTCCTACCGGCCGAGCGGGGGAACGTTTTCTTTTTTTCTGTATTGATTTCACACAAATAAAGTCGTGTGAATTCATTTCTACATCTCGTTAACTGTCGTAAACTCCAAAGCGACATCAAAATAGAACCTTTCAGATGACACAACAGGAGAAGTAAACAGTCAGCCATGCTTTTTTCATGTTTTTAAATCCTACAGCGACGGTCGCTGTCTTCTGGCAGCAGATAAAGCATCCCACAAGAACAATCACACAGATACTAAAGCGGCATCTACTCACCATCGGACTGAGCGATCAGCTAATCGCTTTATGTCATAATCAGAATCTTATTTATTTACACCTGGTGCCTGAAGTGCAATGGTAAGCAGCGCATCTTAGGTTGTCTTTTACTTGAAGTGCAATACTCTGCCTTGTCATGAACAGGTGTAAATAATTTTTTTTAGCACACATCTTTCAATGCAAGCGAATGTGATACATGTGATGTGTGAGTGTGTATTTTAGAGTTTGCTTGCCACCGCAAGAGATGTGGCAATACAGGTTTTATTTTGCTCCCACGCTATGATAACGAAGGCATTCAGTCATTCATTTAGCAATTGAAATAAAGTTCATCGTTTGGCCCAATGAGCGACATAATATATGACATTTTGATTTGAGTTGATCGTGAAATGCTTTGATAAAAGTCCAAGAAAATAGTCAGATGGATAAAGCAGAGGACGCTGTCGCCAACTTCATCCTCGTCCATCGAAATGATTAATGGTAGTAGTATTGTTGAACTACGAGTACCAAAATATAGGTAGTTGTAGTTGAGCTGTATATGAGTGTATGGGGTGTTCACGTCCGTCGTGACACGCTTAAATTTCACCTTTGCAATTGTACAATACTTGCTTTATGAACTTCCCGTTGATAAGCGTTTGACTGGGATGCTTTGTCACAATGGTTACAAACACACACTGTGGGACACACAACACCACAAATGGCTTTTATTTATCTTTTCCTCAGCCCAAACCACTCTCTGACACCAGCAAAACTATTGTCTTCAATACCTTCAATTCAAGACTAATTGCTGGGGGTCACGGCCGGTTCTGGGACAGGTCGACCCAAAACGGCGCCGGTTCGGTGCAAAACGGAGCGGACGAGAGACGGCACCTCGCCTTCACCAGGGGGAGACAAACTGCACACTCGGCGTCACAAAGCAAACGGCAAAAAAATCACTAATAACATTAAAAAGCGCGCAGTGGCCGCGGGTTTTCGCTGACACACTGTTTGGTAATTCCTCCTCCTCCCCCGATGTGGCCGTGGCTCCTGCAGGGAGCGCTGCGCAGCCGGCGTGGCGCAGGGTGACGAGCAGCTGCGGGGCTGCTCAGCCTGCTCGGCCCGGGACGGAGGACCGCCGCAGAACCGCGGCGGGCTGAGCAGCCTGAGCTTCGCTACAGAAACTGACAAGCGCAGATTCCCCCGCTGCGTGTGCGTGTGCGTGTGCGTGTGTGCGTGCAGAGGAAGAGGAGGAGGAGGAGGAAGAGAGGGAGGAGTGAGCGTCGGCTCGGCGCTGAGGGGAGATGGGAGCAGAGGAGGCGGCTGCACATCCCTCCTCTTCGCGCCGTATCCGGGATGAAGGACGCGCACTGAGCGCGTCTCCGCCGCGTCCGTCCTCCGAGCCGCCTCCTTCCTCCACCATGACCTCCGCCGTTCCCGCGGGCGCCACCCCTGCGCACGGCCGCCTGCGCGCCTGAGCTGTCAATCACAGCGCGCCGGGGTGTCTCCATGTGAGCGTGCATGGCGCGCCGGGCTGGGCGGATCTGCTGCTCGGCGGAGAAAACGCCGGTTCCCCGGGATGGAAGGTCACCCCGGTCCGTCTGAGTAGGTAAGAGGCTGAGGCGGCTGAGGCGGCTGAGGAGGCTGAGGAGGCTGAGGCGGCTGGGTGGGGTGCGGGGGCGATGACGGGGATCCGTGTGGGGTTTTTTTTTTTTCAGCGTGATGGACGCGCGTCCACGGCCGCCCGGGCTCTCCGCAGCGGCGGGGCGTTCATGGGCCTTCTTATCGGTGATCCTGTGCTGATCCGGATTGTACCCCTCCCGCCTCCAGAGACGCCGGTTTCGCCAGGACCACAGCGCAGGGAAGATGATGTGCGAGGTGATGCCGACCATCAGCGAGGGAGACGCGGCCGGACCCCCCCGAGGCTCCGGCGGCGTCCCGAACGGCTCGGACCAGGAGGCCAACTTCGAGCAGCTGATGGTCAACATGCTGGACGAGAGGGACAAGCTGCTGGAGTCCCTGAGGGAGACCCAGGAGACCCTCATCCAGTCCCAGACCAAACTGCAGGGGGCGCTCCACGAGAGGGACGTGCTCCAGCGGCAGATAAACGCCGCGCTGCCCCAGGTGAGGAGCCGCCGGCCTCCGGGGGGGCCTGTTCCAGAAAGCAGCTCCGTCTGGTTCCGAGCGTCGGCCGGCCATCACATGCTTCGCTCTCAGGCAGGAAGGAGGACAAAGGTGACCCGGAGCCTTCCGGGCTGCGTTCTGGCTGGAATAACCCCAGGGGTCCCGGAGGGAAGGGGGTTAACCAGGCTATTTTAACCAGGCGATAACTTCGGCACTTATCCGGGGCCCTTTATGGCACAAAAATCAATATAGCAATATGTTTTTGATGATCCTCTATCGCGGCTCCGTAAATAAATCATCCCGATCAGAGGAGAACTGGAAGGTGTGGTTCGCCCCGGAGAACGTTTGAGCGTCCCGTCCGAATTAGGAAGCAGTTTGACATGAACACCGGCAGGAGGCACGGGAGAAAAGGCGCGAGCGTCCGATTGAGGCCGACCTGGCGGCGTCTCCTCCTGGGGTGGAGCGGATGTAGGTCACAAGCGGCGACGTGTTGCGTTCTCTCGTATTTACCAAATCTGGTCGGGGCGCCGTCCCCGCGTGGTCACCGCCGTTATATCCTGACGCTGCTTGTGAAAGCAGGAACCCGACGTAGATGTTATCTGCAAAGACCAGATGTTGAGATGTTGAGTGCTCTGCAGGAACTCCCCGCCCTCTTCGGGACTGAAACGGGGCCATTTCTGTACGAGGCCACCTCCGATTTTGTGCCTGCTGAGCCGTCGTGAGCAGGGATATCGTTGACAGTGGCCTTTAAGTGTGTGTGTGTGTGTATGTGTGTGTGTGTGTGTGTGTGTGTGTGTGTGTGTGTGTGTGTGTTTGTGTGTGTGTGTTTGTGTGTGTGTGTTTGTGTGTGTGTGTGTGTTTGTGTGTGTGTGTGTGAGGAGGCGAGCTGAAGACAGGCTCTGACGTCACCGAGCACGATGACAATGACGCCTCGGCACAGAGAGCCACGTCGCCCTCTGACCCTCCGCTCTAAATGTGTGGCATGATGTCAGCTAAGTGTGTGTGTGTGTGTGTGTGTGTGCGTGCGTGTGTGTGTGTGCGTGTGTGTGTGTGAGGGGGAGGGCTGATGATGACAGCATCACTGCAGCCTCTTGGAAGCATGGCTGCTTGCTAGTGTGCATGACCCAGGGCTACTTGCTGCCACGTAGTCGTGTGTGTGTGTGTGTGTGTGTGTGTGTGTGTGTGTATGTGTGTGACAGTGAGAGAAGGAAGAGGCCGCCATGCTTGTTTTCTAATCTTGCTAGCATGGTTTTGTTTTATCGCAGCAATAATGCCAGTATCAGGGGTCCGGCCGTAGGCCTCGGGGACCTTCTGCAGACATAATGACGGGCACTCAGATGGTCCTCTCTCTTCAGCCCACACACACACACACACACACACACACCCGTGCATGCACATACTGCAAACACAGCAGCGATGATTTCTACACTGGCTCGCGAGTGCGGCGCTGATGCAACGGACAGACGGTGAAGCAACGCGAAGCAATGAGGAGATCTGGGCCGTGGAGGACGGCAGGCGGCCTCTGGGCGCCGACCCTCTGAAGAGCGTCCTGTGATGATGAGCAGGATGTGCCGGGCGGAAAAAACATTTACATGCTATCACATTTCAGCCTATGGTGGCTAATCAAGCTGCGTTGGGCGTGCTCGGCTAGGTAGCTTAGCCACGGTGCTCGTGGCGGTCATCGGGCCACAGAGTGACGGGCCGTCCACCTGGCGATGTTCAAGAATAGCAAAGAGGAGACACCGTCTTTATATTTTTCAAGCTGAGACTAATGTAAGGGGTGGATGGAGGGTCTCTCCAGTCAGAAGGTCGACGCTTCGATCCCAGGCTCCTCCTGTCTGCATGCTAACGTGTCCTGAGGAGTCACGCCGAAGGAGTTTGTCAGATCCGCATATGCTGTAGCTGATGACTGTTTCTTGTAGTGGATGTGGCTATGCTATGCTAAGTGTGGCTAATATAGTTCGCTCCAGTTATGCAAATCACAGATGCTTCCAAACGGGCTTTAGAATCCTCCGCCTGCATTCCCCTCTTTGTCCTTCAACCTCATGCTTGTCCAGCCCAACCAGTGCATTCATAGATCTGTGGAAGCTCGGGCTTCATGAGCCAACCAGCATCATCCATCCATCCATTCGTCCATCCATCCATCCATCCATCCATCCATCCATCCATCCATCCATCCATCCATCCATCCATCCATCCATCCATCCATCCATCCATCTCAGCCTGCTCTCAGGGTCCCGGGGCAGCTTCTGTCACTGGTTCACCGTGGATCCATCACGGAGCCACTTACAGAGACAAACAGCCGTTCACTCATCAAATAGGGACATGGAACCATTCACCCTGTCGTTCACACCTGTGGACAATCCAGGGTCTCTGATGAAGCTCCATCATGTGTTTGGACTGTGAGAGGAAGCCCAGGCAGACTCAGGAGAACATGGAGACTCCACACAGGAAGGGCCCCCGTGGGAATCCAACCTTGGACCTTCATCCTCCCATGAACAGCGCTATGTTTTGGATGTTTGTCACCGAAGAGGAGGCTTGTTGGCCTGACCAAGCTGTGGACAGCTACCTTCTCCCTCCAAACATCTGGATATGCCGGCTCCTCCTCGCCGCTCTGCCAAGCACGAGCACAAATCATCCCTGGGCAGCGTTCCGTGACCGTACTCGTCCCATCCGTACGGCTGATTCCCTTTAACTGCCGTTCTTTACTGGAGGAGCGCATCATCGAGAAGCTCCGTCCCGAGCTTGTGGTTGAGGCCGCAGCCTCTCGCCACGCCGTCCATCCTCTCCTCGGCCTCGTCTTTTCAAATAGCCATTCGTTTCCACTCCAGAAGCTTCTGCTCCGTCTCAGCTGTTAGTGTGTGAAGTGTTGAAAAAAACATGAGGCGGCAAAGCCAAGTAGGGTTTCAGTGCAGGGAGGGGGGGTGAAGGCACTGTCACACACACACACACACACACACACACACACACACACACACACACACACACACACACACACACACACACACACACACACATACACATGCGAGAAAGATCATCTCCCTGTTCACCTTATGATTTTGTGTTTTTATCCAAGTACTATTTGAAATTTAAATGCCTTTGTTTACTTCTTCCCCAAACTACGACACTAGAGCTTCCTGTCTGCCAGCTGTGCTGCCAACATGTGTGTGTGTGTGTGTGTGTGTGTGTGTGTGTGTGTTTGTGTGTGTGAGTTGCATATTTACCTGTGAAGGCTCCCTGCTCTCAGCTTGCAGCTGATATATGCGTGTTGGCATGACGGTCCAGCTTTTTTTCCCTCCGCCCCCCGTCCAAGTAGCCTCTCCTCCACTCTGTTTGCCAAGCTAACATTTGTCATCCTCACCAACTGGATCTGTGTGTGTGTGTATGTGTGTGTGTGTGTGTGTGTGTGTGTTTGTGTGTGTGTGTGTGTGTGTGCGCACGCGCACGCAATTTGGTTGGTTTACTGACTCTCTGGGACCAGTCTGACCCAGAAATGTCAGATCTTTGTCTCACAGCACACACACTCACACACACACATCTGCGTAAGAGACTTCAGTCCTTATGACTTGGAGTCGACACCCACACATACACACACATACACACACACACACACACACACACACACACACACACATACACACACACACACACAACCACACACACACTCACTCACTAATACAGGCATATATTAAAAACCTGAACGCTCCAGCGTTGTCCTTTGGTTAAATATTTTCCCATCCACCAAGGCATGGCTGTTCAAATGAGCTTGCCTCGGTGTTGTCACATAAATGGGATGACATTGCACACACACACACACACACGCACACACACACACACACAGGGTAGGATGGATATGTTCATTAGCTACAGAGAATAGAGTTTCAGATTAACATGTCAGCCCATTACAGAGCATAATGCGTCTAATGCAGCCCTCAGAGATGGGTTTTCACATAGACAAATTAGGTTTTAAACGCAGAGACCCACGCCCCACATACACACACACAAGCACAATATTACCATCACAAACACGCACACACACACACACACACTCACTGCACACACACACCACTGCCTCCCCTCTGAAAAAAAAAAACAAAAACATTCTGACACTGTCAAATACAATGTGCTGTAAGGCAAGCGGGGGCACGTGTGTGTGTGTGTGTGTGTGTGTGTGTGTGTGTGTGTGTGTGTGTGTGTGTGTGTGTGTGTGTGTGTGTGTGTGTGACACGCAGAGCTTCACTTCAGGCCAAAAGCCCACTCTCTCTCCATCACTATCTATATATTGCAAATATGGTTTTATTCTTTCTATCCACCAACCTGCTTGTATGAAGAAGCTCCTGGTCCACAGGCCACACAGGGAGAGGCAGATGTTCCTTCTGCCTCCCTGTGGAAGCTCCTACCTCTCTGTCTTCCCCGTGAAGACAAATTCCACACAGACCCGGACTCGTACGGGGGTAAACAATGCTCGCCACTCACCAGCACCGTAGCGGTAACGGCGATAAGCCGGGATTCGGCCATTATCGCTGTGCATCAAAGTGGCCGCTGTTGTCATGGGAACAGCATCCCTGCCTCTGAGCAGGATCCCGGCTGATGCAGGGCTGTGCCGGCCTCGCCCGGGAGCCGGCAGTCCACGCGGTGCCGGTGGAGTAATCCTCCTCTGCTGGTTGTGAAGGCCGTTCAGAGTGGCGTCCGAGGCAGGAGGAGCCTGGCGTCTTCTCCGCAGGGATCTTCTCCTGGCGTCTTCTCCGCAGGACGCTCTCTGTGGGATCTGTGTTTGGATGAATGCTGGTCTGGATGAGTGAGATTGAAGCCTCGAGGCCATGTAAACACACACTTTCAGATGAAGAAGCGCTGAATGAACCCGCGGGTCGGAGAGCTGGGGCGTCACTTCCTTGTCGCAGGATCATCGGTGGCGTTCCTCCGGTCTTTGAGGGCGTCTCACGCGAGGATGACGCAGCTGCAGGTGGATTCAGATGAAGATGGCGTCTTTAATAGTCATAGCGAGCTCTATAAATAGGCCGAGTGGTGGATCTCAGCTTTGAGGCCAACTCAACTCCATCATCAAATAATGTGTTCGAGGCCTGGTGCTGGTGTTGGACATGTGAGTCTGCTCCCAGGAAGGGCGGGTAGAGAAATGAAATGTTCAGACGTTCAGAGCGGAACTCGCCTCAAACCGTGGGCGTGAAAAACATCCGGACGAGCCGGAGACGCCGGACCCGCCTCACCCCGCGGGGGAGCAGGAGCGCCCGAGGCGTGGATGGCAGGTGGAGCCGGGGAGTGGCATTTGGCGGGATCTTTGCGGGGCGAAAAAGGGCGGCGGATTGAATTGACTCCAATAAAGACAGCGGGAGTCACGGCGGCGCCGCAAACGCCACATTGGCCTCGCAGCAGGAGGGATGCTGGTCAGGCACTCGCTACGCTAACGGCTCAAAATTCTCTAAAAGGTGTTTGAGGGCGTGCGGCCGCTAGTGTGTCCCTTCACCGCCCTGTGGTGGATCTGAACACAGACCCGAGCTCTGACCTGAGCCTGGACCAGGGCCTGGACCTGAGCCCGGACCAGGAGACCGTGCATCCTCTTGCCATCATTTGAAGATGAACTTTTAGCTAAATGGATGCCCAGCTCCTCCGACGTCCTCTTCACAGAGCAACACGTCAACCCAAAGCGTTCCTGAGCAGCACATTATAAAGAGCTTCTTTCTTCCGGGCCCAATGATGTGCACGGCACAGCTCGTGGAGGCTCGTGGAGGCTCGTGGAGGCTCCGGCCCGATGGAGCAGACGTGTCACCCGAAGAGCCCGGAGGTCAGGATATGGAAGCCGGAGGCTTCCGGGCGTGAAGGCCAGGCTTTTAGATGCACGACGGCGCCGATGCGGATTGTTGTGAAATTGAAAAGAGCTGATTACAGGCGGGATGCTGCGGAGGGCGGAGGAGGGAGGAGGAGGGAGGAGGAACCCGTCAGACGCAGACTTCATTCGGGACTTTGAGTGACGCGGCGTAAAGATTGCCGGCGAAGTATTGTTTCTGCACGTCATGGAGACACGGATCAGCGGTCCGACTGCAGACAATGTGAGTGATGGATGCAAACAAGCTACGAGATGGAAAAAGGCAGCTCGGGAAATTTGATGGATGTGGTGTTGAGAGGGGAAGTTGCCGCTGGAAGTCGGACCTCGCCTGCGTGTCTTTGCCGAGGTGAGTTTATTCAGGATTGATGAGGGGTGTCTTCAAAGAGATGGAGGTCTGCTTGTGGGGCCGCTGGTAGCGGTGAGGAGAGGTCGAAGGGTCACATGGGGGGTTCGGGGCAGATGTTTGAAGGACCTCGCAGCCGGTGAACAGCGGATGATGGAAACCTTAATCGTTCCAAGCCGCAGGGAAACGCGGGGGTCTGGACGTGACGGCGCTCATGGGGTTCTGCTGCTGAGGAGGAGTCCAGGTGGACGGACGTTCCGCCTCCAGGCCTCCACCCTTTCTCTAGAGCAGCCAGATCCATGATGTCACAAACATAATAAGAATAATTCATCTTTTATAATTGGTTCCTTGCGATGAAGCCGTCCTGGACTAACCGTGAGCGGTCGGCCGCCAGGGGAGCGGCGAGGGCTTCGGCGCGGTGCATTCGGCCTTTTTTGCCGGGAGATGTTTGCCGGTCCTCTCGGTGGATGGGGGGACAAGCAAGGACTCCCTGAGATGGAGCAGATACCAGTGGGACGGTTAGAACCTCTCTGATGAACTGACAAGGACTCACTTGTCGCCACCGCAGCCGATCAATTCTGCATCACCGTTTGATGAATGCACTTATTATCCTAATTGCAGGAGCACTCCGACCTTCTACCGGCAGAGAGTTTCTGCTGCTCAGCCTGGAGCCTGGCCGGCCCTGATGGCCTCCAGACTTTATGCAAACATCTACTCAAAGATGTGACGCTAAATGATGAAGAAGTGTTTTTCCGGATCTGGAGGTGAACCTCCAGCCCACAGGCTCACATGGAGGAGCTCTATGAAGGCAGTAGGAGGACACGTCATCATCTGCTTTTCTGTTTTAATGAGGTGTGTGTGTGTGTGTGTGTGTGTGTGTGTGTGTGTGTGTGAGGTAATGTTGTAATGTCTGGACACCTGTTTCACCCAGACAGAACATCAGCTATTTTTGCAAGGATACAAATGACCAGAGAAAGAGATATACAACTCAACACACACACACACACACACACACACACACACACACACAAGGCCCACCTCTTTCTGAATCCTGATGCCTTAAAACTGACTGGTGTACAAGAGTGTGTGGAGCATGTTGCTCCTCAGATCTGCTGGTCTCACTTCTCCATGTCTGAGCTCTGAGATCTTCACAACGAGATCTTGCTGGAGAACCAGGTGCTCAAGTCTTTTGTGTGCCCATGGTGGAGATGGAGAATGAGCAAAGTGGTTCTTAGTCGAAGAGGGTCTTCAAGGGTTGGTCCAGGACCACGTCCATGCAGGTTCTCGCCCATTCTGGTCGATCGCTCTCAGATCTTGTGGAGGCAACCACAAGACCAGGAGTCACCTGGGCTGGTTTGGGTGGTCGACCCAAATGCAGATGTGCAGATGGGTCTGCGGGAACGGGAGGGTTGATCTGGACGGTGTAGCATGTAGGTGAAAGGTCAGGTCAAAGACCTCCTCCTCTATCCAGGGAAGATCTCCAGTCCGACCCATAAGCCCTCTCGGACTCCTCTCACGTGCCGACTGTCTTCTAAGGAGTGACCCTTGACCTTTCTGGTGGAGGTGGGCATCCGTAGTGTTTGTGTTGGAGGTGTCAGAGGGAAGGAGCTTGGAGGTTCTCCCTGGTGTTGTCATGGTGTTGG
>NC_141304.1:15888615-16176115 GCF_037954325.1 Fistularia commersonii | reverse complement strand
GTGTGTGTGCATATTCACACACGTGATTATGATTGATGTTTTACTGTATTTCACTCAAGGTGCTCTGCATAATCCATACTGCCTGGTGTTTATTGTGTGTGTGTGTGTGTGTGCACCTGAAACACACTCCAGTATACGTGCAGGGTGAATGTTTGGGGGGAAGAGGAGCTGACGCAGTTAAAGAAGCCGATGTCGGGGGGGCTTTTACTGGGGCGAACATCTGAGCGGGATCCATCCCAGGAGGGAGAACAACATGGGAGATCCCCGGCTCTCCAGGGAGAGAATCAGAATCCAACGTTTCCCAGCGACGGGCCTTCAGCCGCTTCGCACCTCCCACGTATCTGCAGGTAGCGAGCGGCCGGGGACGTCCTCGCCGTCGTGGAAGGCGGCGGCGGCTGCCGATCGAGGCCCGGGATCCGCTCCCGGTGTCGCCGGGTATCGGTGAGGCTCCGCCCTCGGCCTGCGCTCCAGCTCTCGGGCGGAAACGGGTTCTCGCACGAACGCTGCGGAGGATTGAAAGGAAACCGGGGGAAAAAAAAGATGGTGGAAATGTGGAGAAGGGAGGCGGAGCTGGAAGTGTGAACGTGTCAGCGTTTGAGTCACCGGATTCATCCCGCTGTAGGTGCTGCATCCCCTGCATACCACGCCCGCCGTTGCCATGGATATGAGGCCTTGGCAGCACAGCTGCGCGAGCGGCGGCGAGAGGTGCGGCGGGATGACATCATACAGTAGCCCTGCCGAGAGGGTCTGCCGCAGGCGAGGGATCTACAATATTTATAGACCCCCGCCGCTCATGAGCTCAGCGACACACTCGGCGCCGCTGACTTCAGCCCACGCCACACCCAGACACCCCCCACCCCACCCCCGCCGCCCGCCCGCCCGCACGCCATCCTCCCCTCACCCGGACGGCGGGCAGATCGAGCCCGTCGGGTTGGGATTATTGAGAGCAGCAGAATAAGAGGCGACGACATTAAGAGACGTTTCTCCCTGAAAATGAGCCGCTGCACCAGGCAGGAGAGAGGCCGCCTCTCTGAGAGGGATTAGACCAGCGGGGAGCACACACACACACACACACACACACACACACACACACACACACACACACACATACCACATGACCTCCTTCCCCCAAACATACACTTATTACACACACACACGCACAGAGGACTTAAATCCCCATATCTCAAAATAAACTAAATAATTTCTTGGTTGAGCAAATACTCTGTGTCAGTGTAACAGTAAAGTAAGATTGAAAGTGACCAGTGTGTGTGTGTGTGTGTGTGTGTGTGTGTGTGTGTGTGTGTGTGTGAGCGAGTGAATGCACGAACCAGCAGCGAGTTACAGGGTAGGGGCACGCAAGAAAGAAAATCACATTTCATAAATAAATCATCCAGGGTCTTGTGATCTTGTGATGGAGGCGTGTGGGCACACACACACACACACACACACACACACACACACACACACACACACACTCCCACCCACATACACACACACAGACACACACGCGCTTAAAAGGCTGCAATACCCAAAGCCTGGCCATCATAATACAGAGCAGATTAGAGGCAACAATTTTTAAAGAGCTGTGTTCTGTTTCGTCTATGTGTGTGTGTGTGTGTGTGTGTGTGTGTGTGTGTGTGTGTGTGTGTATTACAGTCCTTTCATACAAATAGTCAGTATTTCCTCAGCAAAACCAGCCCACACTCTCACTCATTAGTAAAGCCTGTTCGTGTGTGTGTGTGTGTGTGTATGTGTATGTGTGTGTGTGTGTGTGTGTGTGTGTGTGTGTGTGTGTGTGTGTGTGTGTGTGTGTGATAGCTCCAAAGCAGTTAGAAGAGCTTTAGCATTACAGAAAAGGTGTAAAGTTTCTTATTACTGGCCGTGAGGAAGGGAGGTGCTGCAGTAACCAGCAGTAACCAGCAGTAACCAGCAGTAACCAGGCCAGGGGAGCTTCTCTGAGGAGGAGGAGAAGTGAAGCGATGAAGATGTGTGTGCAGCTGGAGATTAAAACATTAGACGTGCAGATGAGGCCGGGGAGCCAGGAGCACGTCCAGCTTCAGGTGGAGGAACCTGACGCGTGATGGAGCCGCAGGAGGTCCAGTCTCTGCACGCCACATCTACATCCAAGAGTCACTCTCCGTCTCTCGGGTCCGTCAGACTGAACGGCCGGCGTCGGACGTTTCTCCGCGTCGGTCAGGTGGAACCGGTAGAAGGAGAACCTCCGACGCTCAGGTCTTCACCTGGGACAGGTGGAGGCCCAGGTGGGGCTCGCTGCAGGCTGGAGGCATCTGCACGCTCTTTGACCTCAGGTCTTGCTCACATGAGCGGCGGGAAGGAGCCTGGTGGTGCTTCCAGCTTTACAGTTACTGTATGTGCGCGCACACACACACACACACACACACACACACACACACACACAGACACTGGTGTTGTCTTACATGCTGCTACTGCAGTCGTGTGAAGGGCAGGAGCAGCATCCCATCCTCCACACACTCGACACCCAACACACTCATTTCATTAAGTAGTGTGTGTATGTGTGTGTAGGTGTGTGTGTGTAGGTGTGTGTTGGGGGTCTGCAAATGATGCTTGCTCTGTTTATTTACACTTTGGACTGAATTTAGAAGCATGATAAACTTGCATCTGCAAACAGCAGAGGCTCAGACGGCCTGAGTGTGTCAGTCTCAGGTGTGTGTGTGTGTGTGTGTGTGTGTGTGTGTGTGTGTGTGTGTGTGTGTGTATGGGAAAGGCACACATTGAAGTAATCAGGCGGAGTAGTGAGTGTGTGCCACATTCATCGGAGCGGCATTGATTCCATGGAGAGTAAACCCAGTCTAACGGATGGAGGGTCGATGAAGTGATTGTAGCCTCCTGTGGCAGCAGAAGGTCCCTGCCTGGATCTCCACAGGGTTCCTTCCTGTGTGGCGTCTCCATCTTCTCCCGTGACTGCGTGGGGTTCCTCAGGGTTCTCCAGGTTCCTCCCACAGTCCAAACACATGCAGGAGGTCCACTGGAGACCTTGCATTGTCCGGACGTGTGAATGGTTGGAGGTCTGTGTATGAGGCCCTGTGATTGGTCCAGGGTGAACCCGGCTCTCGGCCAATCACAGCCGGGATAGGCTGACAGCGAGCGCAGGGTAGACGGCGTCGATGAATCATGAATGAATGAATGAAGCCTCTGCTACAGGTTTGGGGGCGGCGCCCTGCAGGTAGATGTTGTCATACATGCTTGCTGATGCTCCTGCGAGCTCCTTGTCAGCTGAGGAGGACCTGGAGGAGCAGAGATGAAGAGCGGTGAGTCATGAGGATGGAGCTGGAAGGTGTTTTGAAGGGAGGAGGCGTCTGAAAACAAAGCCAGGCCTGAGGAGGAGCTGATGAAGAAGCTGGCGAAAGGGATAAAGTGTTGCGTGGAAATGGGGCGCCGCCTCGGGTTGAAGGTTCTGACCCCTCACCTTTCCACTTGAACATTAACCGCGGTCGTCTTCCGATCGGCGACCTCGTTCCAGATGAGCTTCATCATCATGTCATCCCGGTCTTGGTCCGATTGGAGATTCGCTCCCTGGAAGCGGCCGGCCCTTCGGCCAGAGAAGATTCATCCCACGCTGATTTCACGGTCAATTTATCAGGGAGTGGGTTCTGGAGGGGAGACCTTCCTGGCAGCAGCTCCAACATTACACAGGACACCTGGTCCACAACCCTCAGCCAATCACCTCCTCTCTGGTCTTCTTCTGGACGTCCTTCACCCCAGCATCCTTCTCCATCCCTCCTCTGTCCATGTCCAAACCATCTCCAGAACATCTACCGCATGCTGTCCCTCTGATGGACTCCTTCCTGATCCTCTCTGTCCTCCTCGTGGAGGAACCTCCACATCTCCATCTCTGCCTCCTCAGTGTCTCCGAAGCAGACACCACGGCGGCTTCCACCTCCGTCTTCTCCACATCTGAGAGGGTCCACATCTGTCATGGGTACTTCAGATACACAAATACACCCATCAGTATTTGCTGTGTAGGTAGAACTTCGTGTGGAAAGGAAGTGGGCGGAGCTGCCTGATGCAAAATGGCTGCTGTGGCGGGGGGCTAAGATTGGCGGTGCTCAGGAAACATGTGGGAGTGAGGAGGAGAAGGAGAAGAACATGGAGGAGGAGTGGATGGAGTGTGGTCAGACTGTAGGGAGAAGAAGAACCCAAGAAGAGGAAGAGAGGTAGAACTCAGAAGGGCAGTTCTTCTGGAGATCCTTCCCTCTGAGGCTCCAGGTGTGGAGCACCTTGGAGCTTCCATCCGTGCTTTGGTGGCTCTCCAGCCCCAGAGGTCTCCTTCTCCAGTCCCAGATTCCTGCTGACATCCAGGGTGGGACGTTCCCCACCTGAGGAGCATCTCAGGGTGTGAGCGCCCCGAGTGTCCAGCAGGGGGCGCTGTCTCTCTGTCCCACAAAGAGCTGGCGGCAGGACCAGGTGCCTGGCCCCAGAGCCTGGCCCCAGAGCCTGGCCCCAGAGCCTGGTCCCAGAGCCTGGTCCCAGAGCCTGGCCCCAGAGCCTGGTCCCAGGTGCCTGGTCCTGGGGGGTCCTGAACAGGACGTCACAACAGCTAGCAAAGAGTGTCTGGATGTGTGCAGACTCGCCGGCCTCGCCCGTTCTCCCTTCTCGTTTCCTTGACAACGAGGCGTGAGCGAGCGAGTAACCCACGGCGACGCTTCTGAACCAACCCTCCACTCATCCCATCAGCCACTTGATTTTCATTTATCCAGTCATCTGACAGCAAATATTGATGGAAACGCAGGAAATAAATAGAGTGCAAGTGCCGCCTGTGACGGGTCGGTCTGGATCGAGCTTCGGCAAACCTCCTGAGAGCAGCACCTTCGGCCCGCAACCTCCGAGACGGTGACACTCCTGGTGGAAATGCTAGGGATTAGCATGAGCGGCTAGCGGACGCACGCAGATGTCACCGTTATTTGTGACGCTTGTTGTTCCTCTGAGCTAAAAGGTCGGCGAGGTCCGATACTGACAGCGAGCAATCACCTTCGGGACAAAAGCGGGATTAGACCCGAACGTCACGGCGGATTAGTCGACCCGACGTGCGCACGCGGCGCAGGGCGCCGCCCGCATGCTGAAACCCGGACCATCGGCAAGCGTCACCTTCACAGAGAGGTTACCGATGTGTTGAAGGTTAAGACCTTCTAGAACCTTCGAGGCCTCCGGACAGCAACCACTCTCAAGGACAAAAGGAGGGATGGCCAACATGGACGCAAAAATACCCGGAAAAGGATCGCAAGGGACTGAAATAATCAAATGGAAAAGCGTCTCCGTTCCCAGAGGAGTCCTCCAAACAGGGGCGACTTCAGAACGTGTTCCTCAGACCACTGAAACGTGATCCACCTCCCCGTCCACTGGAGGTCTGGAGCTGACGGCGGGCGACAGGTGCAGGACACGTCGCTGGGCAGATGAGCGTTTACGGCCTTCGGAACACACCGTTTAGTCATCGGCGAAACCCCCACCAGGAGGTCAGACCACCTGGAGCAAAGCCTGCGAGACACGGAGGACTTCTGAACCTCAAAGGCTTGGACACCCGGTGGTCTTCTAGCCCTCAGTGTTGTGCTGCTCTGAGGGTTCCTGACCTCAAGGGTCCAGATCTGCAGCAACATTCGGCGGTAGCTGAGCATACATGGGAATAATGTTCATATGATCTTCTGGGCTGCAGAGCGGTGCAGGGGTGATCTTCTCCACCTCATAGCCAGGAGGTCCACGCTTGGACTTGTGGGAGGCCTTTGTGGAAGGAGCGATGTTCTGGGCCCGGGGTCGGGTGACGGCGCCGTCCTAGCGGTGAATCCTGGAGGCGCTGGCGGCCAGCGGGGCTCCGAGCGTTTCATTTCACGCTCATCCTGGCCTTCACCTCCAAAGGCGCTCGAGGCGGAGCAGGGCCGGGGGCGGGCGGCGGCGTCTGCGGCGGCGGCGTCTGCGGCGGCTCGGATTCACCAAACTCGGTCCAGGCTCCGCAGATTATTAGCTTTACACTTGGTGAGAGCGTGAGGTGCTCAGCGGTGGCTCGTAGCGGACCTCCTCCAAGCCC
The DNA here is from genome assembly GCF_037954325.1 of Fistularia commersonii. Taxonomy (NCBI): domain Eukaryota; kingdom Metazoa; phylum Chordata; class Actinopteri; order Syngnathiformes; family Fistulariidae; genus Fistularia; species Fistularia commersonii. Next base: position 16,170,057 of record NC_141304.1, on the reverse strand, counting down.
TGCACGCACCTTCATCAGCTGATCACCAGCAGCCACTCCTCCCCCTCCTCCTCTTTTCTGTCTCACTCCATTTCCCTGATCAAAATCCCCGTTTACCTCGACAATCCCGTCCCTCCCTCTCTCTCCTCCCTCTCCTCCCACCCCGAGCTGCCAGGCTGCTGCGAGAGCCCGGTGTCGGTGTTGTGGTGCGGAAGGGCGTCTTTCCGGCCGCCGTGGGTCCGTGCACGGGGGGCCCCTTCCAGGGATCTGCTATGTTAAGCCTTCGCCATGAACCCCACGGTGAAGATCCACCTCCAGAACGGGACCCACTTTAATACCTACATGTACCAGGTAGGGACGCGGCGTGGAAGTTTCCGGTGAAGGAATTCATCAGTAACTCTGGGCGTCTCCCACGTGTCCTTGGCGAGGTATCGATCCGCTTGCTGACAGCTCTCTTGGCGAGTCGAGACCCGGCCCCCCCGCCCTCCGCCCTCCGCCCCCCCCGCCCCCGCCGGCCCGTGAATAGTGATTAATGTTTCACCGCGATACAGTTGCGAGGCGCTGAGAGCCCGCCGTTTATCGCCCTCCTTCTGGCAGGCGTCGCCGGGTGTTTCCGTCCGCTGATTTTCCACCGCCGCCAATCAGATGTGGATCCGGGGACGCGGGCGTGAGGCCGCCGCCTCTGCTCGCTTCACTGGACGTCCGCCGGAGAGACAAACGCCGCTGACGCAGGAGAAAGAGCCTTTGTGTTTGTCCGCTGGCTCGTGGAGAGGAAGTGGCCTCCTCTTGTCCCCGTCCTTCCTGCTTTCTGCTTGAATGACGGAAAAAGCCGGGACTCCTGAAAGGAGGCTATTCTGGGCTCTGCCTCGGCTCCGCCGGCCGGCCGGGCGGCTCGGTTCCTTCTGGGGCCGAACCCCAGGATGCGGTGACGACGAGGAGGGTCTGCAGACGCGTCTCCGCAGCTCCTCTGCCAAAGCCGCCGCCGAGACCATCGATCCCCGGCGGCGGGTCATCGAGTTTCATCCGGATCCCATCGGGCTCCGCTTGGTTTGCCCTTCGGAGGCGAGCGCGCTCACGTCTGGCGGTCGGCTCGCATAAAAACGGTCAGCTCGGAACCGAGTTTGGACTCCAGAGCCTTTGAATGGTGGAGAAAGCCGATGTCCAGGTTTCCAGCGGCCGAGCGAGAAGGTGAGACGTGCGTGTGGACAAGAAGAGAGGGCCGAACCGCCGATGTCCTCCGAGCGAACAGAAAAGTGAACAGCTCAGATCTGGACTCGGGAGGAAGCGCGCGCACCTTCAGCGCTAAACTCCAAAAGAAACCACCCAGGAGCAGGAAGACGACACGGACCACAACAACCACGGACCGTCGGATGGCCGAGGTGTTTTTCTCCCTGCTTGCTTTGGCCAAACGTTCCTCTGCGAGCCCTGGAAACCCCTCTGAGGTGCAGCAGGCCAGAAGAGCTTCGCCCTCTCGGTCACTCCTTCTCTCACTGCTTCTGTCCATTTTGTCCGAGCAAACATCTGCCCAGTGGCCACGGGAGCTGTCCAAGATGGCGCTCGATAGCGGGTCGGGCTTCTGAGTTCCACTGAGCGAATTTGCAAGAAGACCCCGCCTCGGAGTCGGAGCTCAGATGGTTTTAGAGGTTGAGGTTCAGGGTTCCTGGACCCTCTGCTGTCTGGATGCTCCACTCAGGGCCTGGCTTGTGAGAAGGCTCGAGGAGCTGCTAACATCTCCTGCAAGGAGAAAGGGGCAGATGAACCCCCCGGTCTCCATTCACGCCTGTTCAGACTGCCGGTACAGTGGCGTGCACGCATGGATCGCATGTCAAATCCAGACCGGAAACGTGGCGAACGCCTTCTTCTCACCACCGGGTGGAAGATAAGGGTGCAGGTCAAGACGGAGGTTCAGGTCTGGACCTTCACCGGCTGCACTTTGCCCGCTTCCTCTCGGCTCAAATAAACAAAAACTTTGAATGGACGCGTCTGCGGGCGCTCTCAGCGGAGGCCACGCCCCCCCGCCGTTTGCATGCGGGCCGAGAGGAACCTCTCAGGCTGGAAGTTCATCGACCGCTCATGGCTTCCCTTTGGTGGTGAGCTGTTACCATGGCAACAGCATCAGCGCACCGAGTGCCAGATTACTCACTGCCGACACTCGAGGAAGGTGTGACGGCAGTGTGTCGGGTAAAGTCTTGTGTTTATGACTGTGTGTGTGTGTGTGCGTGTGTGTGTGTGTGTGTGTGTGTGTGTGGACTTCTGGGTTCAGGAGGTCTGGATCCACCTTCCTGGCTGCAGTGGTGAGGAGTTACAGAGCGGTGATGCTGCAGCCTCCCGGGGCCTGGACCGGGTGTCGGCCTTGGTTTCAGGTGGTCTCACTGAAGAAGAGCTGGGTCTTCTGATGAAGCAGCGGGAGGAGCTGCTTCATCAGCCTCTCCTCCTTTCCGAGGGCTCGCATTTGCAATCCGATTGGACCGGCAGGCAGGACAGGAAGAAATCTCCTCGGGATGATGGACTATGTGTTCAGTCCACTTCTAGATCGCCGGCCGCCATCCATCGCAGTGTCAGACCTCCGACCACAGCTTCCATCCTGAAGGTCTCCTTAGGATGATGACTTTGCAAGTCCGCAGGAAATATGTCTCCTTGTTTACCGTCATCGGAGGGCGATGACAGATACGAGAGCCTCAATCTGCACATATTACACCTTCCTTTCTTTTCTGAACACTAAAGTTGTTGTTTTATTTCAGCTATTAGCACATAGCAGTTAGCGTTACACCAACCGCCGGAGGCAGAAGGTCGCCCATGTTGAGCCGGGATCCGTCCAAGGTTTCTGCAAAGACGGTGTTTGCGCCGCGGCCTGTAAGCGTTTGCTCCTTTGGGAATGTTGGGCTTCTAAAGATCATCTACTAGCCTCTTGTCCAGAAGCTCCACATGGAAAGGGTCGGAGTGGGGATCAAATCTGGCTCCATATCATATCATGACGACGTGAATCCCAGCTGGCTTTCCGACCCGGGTTTCCAGTGACTGTTCCACATCGGTTCCCAAGAGGGCCGATTCTTCTGGGCTTTGGCTTCCGCGCTCCTGCCCTGACGCTTCAGGAGAATCCCAAGATTGATCTAAAACGACGTGCGGCTGAAAGCTGTAGGCGCTGGCCTGAGAGCTCCCCGCTGTGGGCGGCACCAGAGTCGGGTTCAGGTCTTTCTTTGGATAAAATCTGGAGTCACATGGTGGTACGCTTGAGCCGAGGAACAATTGAGAAGGTCTTATTTACTGGTCCGGCCCATCAATCCTCCGTCAAATCTACCTCTGCTTGCTAATGGCTGCACTTTTAGCATCTATTAAAGGTCCATAAAAATGCCGCGGCTCCGGTTTTAACCGGCTCGTGGGACCCGGCGCGGATGAAACCGGTAGCCTGTTGGTGTAATTAAACTCGGGGCTCGGGGACAAAGCCGAGGACTGTCCTTCCACGTCTCCGTGAAGATGAGATTTCATGACACACGTGAGAGAGTTCCTGCACTTGTCGAATGGACGCCGGCCACGCGGCGAACCCCGCTCGCATCGCCGCCTTCCGTCACCTCCTGACGGCAGGAAGGCCTTTCCCGAGGCGGCCTGGATGGTTTTCCCCGTGACAGCGGGCGAGGCTCGGAGCCTGGAGGGGGCAGGAGATGTTGGAGAAACTAGAGATAAAACGCATGGCTGCTGACAAGCAGCTGGAGCCTGAGAAGGACAGGTCTGGATCTGAGACAAGATCTGGCAAGATCTGAGGTTGGTCCGGAGCGGAGGTGAGCGGTGGGCTCGGAGCCGGGAGGACCGGCGTGGACGGGTCGGCTCGGACGTTCGGAGAAACCCACGGCATCCGGCTTCTTCTTCTGGTGACGATCGGGACTCGGGGTCACGAAAACAAACCAGAGCGGGACACGAAGCCGCCCCTGGCCTCGGGCCGGGGCGCCGACGCCGGGTTTACGGGGCGGACGGGGAGGAAGCCGCCGGGTGCAGGTGTGTGGCGGCGCCAGGAAACCTCTCAGCAAATTACAAACACGGCAAGTACAGGGGGATAAGCAGGGCTTTTTCACATTGTGTGTGTGAGAGACAGAGATTGCAGCTCTTTTTTTTCTGCTACTGCACTCCAATCTCAGGCCCTCTCTCTACATGCACACACACACACACACACACACACACACACACGCACACACACACACATGCACAGAAGCGTGGCTTCTTTTTTTTTCCATCCTTTAATCCCAAACTGCTTAAGGAAGCGAAGGGGAGAAATCCCTTTACAATGTCTGGGCTCAGCAGCGTTTGCTAACTCGCTATCTCACATTGTGTTTTCGGGGCAGAGGAGCCGCTCCCTCTCCTCTCCGTCCGCCGGCTGCGGCGCCTCCTGACAGACGCCGGGGCGGCGGCGGCGTGTTTGCGTTGGAGCGTTTGCGGCAGGCAGAATAAACGTATCCGTGGGGAATCGCGGTGGCGTGAGCGTCTGTGAGCGTCTGTGAGCGTCTGTGAGCGCCGGCGTGCTAAAGGGAGGAAGTGGAAGAACAACTTCCTGAGAAATTAAACACAGCTTCGTTTGTCTCCTAAGAGACGCCGTGTTTTAAATTGGACACGGATCCAACGCAAACACATTCAAAGCGGTCGTCCTCTTGTCTGGCCGACCCCTCGGAGCACGTTCCTCCCGTGTTCTCCGAGCGTTCAGCAGGACCGGTGCGAGCAGAGCCGCTCAAAGGATGAGGGATGAAAGGATGAACTAGCAAGAGGCCCGCTGAGCTTTTCTCCGCCGGAGATGGGGAGCGACAGTGAGCTCCAACATCTGTGGAGGGATTTGGGCTGAGCTCCTCGCTGTGGGGGAAACGCAACCCGCTGAACATTTGCCGCAGTGAAAGCAAAGGTGGAGAAGATGGAGGTGGTGTCTGGTTTGGAGACGCCGAGGAGGAGACGGGAGGCAGGGACGAAGGTGTGGAGGCTCCTCCTTGGATCTGGAAGGAGCCCATCAGAGGGACACACCGTGGAAGGTGTTCTGTTCTGCAGATAAATGGTTTGGACATGGAGGGAGGAGGGATGGAGAAGGTCTGGGTTGAAGGATGTGGAGGCTGGAGGAGGTCTGGAGGAAGTCCAGAGAGGAGGTTTGTGGATGGAGGGAGAGAAGACAGGAAGTGAGAAGGTGTGAGAGGAGAGGGTTGGATGGAGGTTTGACGGAAGCACGTGATTGGCTACGGCTCCTGGATGGGCTGAAGGAGAAGAAGATATGATGGAACCCGCTGAGCCATTTTCCTCCTCCTCCTCTTCGCTCATCTCCTTTTGTTTCTGGGCTGAACATTAGAAGTGTGTGTGTGTGTGTGTGTGTGTGTGTTCCAGATGCACAGTTTGAAGATAAGGGAGACAGGTGTGTTTGTACTCACCTGGCATGATTCGCTGCTCTGAAGGCTCAGATCTCCAGCGTGGAGGAGCTGAGACGGAGCGCCGTGAGCTGCCGGAGACGAGCGCCGACATCCAGCACAAACTGTTGAGATGTCGGAGGTAAAAATAAGCGTCTGCTGTTCACGGCGTTCCCGTGGCCGGCGTGAATCCAGGAGAATTAGCATTCAGTTATTCAAGATCGCAATCGTTTCATTTCCCACTCCAGAAATATCTGCACAACCGGCCGGCGTCTGAGCTCCTCTCACTGCTCACATCACAGAAACGCTCATTTCCTGGCCCGGCTCATTGATTACGCCGGGGACGTTTCCCACGTTAGAGCACCAGCTAACGGCCGCCGCCAACACAAAGTAATGTCATGTAAGTGATGTCAGGGCGTGTGTGTGTGTGTGTGTGTGTGTGTGTGTGTGTGTGTGAGAGAGAGAGAGAGAGAGAGAGAGAGAGAGAGAGAGAGGGAGAAAGCATGTTGCCTCGGGGTATTGATTTGGACCAAAGCCAAGCATGCTGGATGAGCCAAAACACACACACACACAAACACACACACACACACACACACACACACACACACACACACACACACACAATGTTCATGTTAATGCAGTGATATGAAGGCTTCTGTTATTCAGAAGACACTTTATCAACTAATGCCGTCATTGTATTTCTGCCAGCGCGAGCTGTGTGTGTGTGTGTGTGTGTGTGTGTGTGTGTGTGTGTGTGTGTGTGTGTGTGTGTGTGTGCATCTCCTCCTGAAGCCTCCACTTGCTTGACTCCAAAGTTCTTCTGTCGTCTCTCAGAGTTATCAATGGGTTTGCCGTCCAACATTGGAATTCTGATTACCTTCTGTCCATACGATTGGTGGCAGCTCTGCTCTTGGAGCTCCGTGAACACGTCCGTGAACACGTCAGTGAACACGTCCATGAACACGTCCATGAACACGTCCATGAACATGTCCGTGAACACGTCCATGAGATCTGCAGGGCTCTTCCAGAAACTGTCAAAGAAAGATGGGAGTTAAATACAGATAATTCTTCGACACCTGTTTGGACAATTCCCTTTTTTTACTCACCGTCGAAAGACGTGGAATTAATTAGGTGTGAAGAAACACACACCTTCCATGGAAAGACAACAGCTGTGGTTTCACAACACCTACAGGTTCTTCAGTAGGACCAAGACACCTTAAAAGGCCCCAGAAAGGCCTTGGTGGTCAAACTGGCATTGACTGGTCAGGCTTTGGGAAGGTCCGTTGTTGTTCTGAGGTTCTCACATCTGGAAGGTGAAAGCGGAGCTCCATAATCTGAAGAAGATGCCGACGGAGGTGTTTGGCGCCGTCTTCCGAAGGGCCGAAAGGTCTCGGTGATGAGCGAACTCCGTGGATGTGGTCGGATGTCGTCCAGGCCAAAGGTCTCGGGGGGGAAGCTCGCGCTCAGGTTCAGTTCGCTTCGACGTGGAACCCTCTCACGGTCACGTGCGCTCTTCTCCTGCGCCGTCCCTCCCTGAGGTGCTCCTCCTGAAGATGGACGGCACACTAACGGCTGAGCCAGGTCGCCGTGGTGACGTCCATCCGGTGAGACGGAGCTTCACGGGCGCCATATTAACCTCTGCTCGTCCGCGCCCTCGTCCTGCAGGAGTTTGCCACCCTGACGAAGGAGCTCAACATATGCCGGGAGCAGCTTCTGGAGAAGGAGGAGGAAATATCGGAGCTGAAAGCCGAGAGGAACAACACCAGGGTATGTGTGTGTGTGTGTGTGTGTGTGTGTGTGTGTGTGTGTGAGCAACTGTCTGACAATCAACATAAACACCTGTTCAGAGCAGTCAATCTAAAATGACATCGTCTTTGATGGTGGATGTATGTGTGTGTGTGTGTGTGTGTGTGTGTGTGTGTGTGAAGCTGCTGCTGGAGCACCTGGAGTGCCTGGTGTCCCGTCACGAGCGCAGCCTGAGGATGACAGTGGTGAAGCGCCAGCCGCCGCCACCATCTGGAGTCTCCAGCGAGGTGGAGGTCCTCAAAGCCCTGAAGTCTCTGTTTGAACACCACAAGGCTCTGGATGAAAAGGTAAAGGAACAAAGGGAGAAGGTTTAGCACCTGCTAGATCTTCAGAAGATGCTGAGGTGCTTCAGACCTGCCGTTGGGAGGCTGAGGTGTCGGGAACCCGGAGCTTCTCTTCCTTCTCCTGCACACACCCAGCCCGTGTTCACACTCCTATCGGTGTGTATTGATTAGCAGAGGTTCGCGCTCGATCAGGGGCGGGGCACGGCAAAGTGTGTGCGAATGGGTTAACAGGAGCCCGTGTAAAGTGTGTGTGTGTGTGTGTGTGTGAATGGGTGTGTATGGTTGAATGTGATAGATTGTAAAGCATGTGTGTGTGTGTGTGAATGGGAGAATTTAATCCAGTGTAGTGTGAATGTGATCCAGCGTAAAGTGTGTGTGCGTGTGTGTGTGTGTGTGTGTGTGTGTGTGTGTGTGTGTGTGTGTGTGTAAAGGTGATGCGTGAAGATTCCTCAGTCCCCGGGTTCAGTGTGGAGGTTGTTTCTCCTCCCTGGATGTCCAGCTCAGCCCCTGCAGGTCCTCCTGCACCAGGTCCTGAGCCCTCCTGGACTTCTGCTCCAGAGCTGGTGGAGGATCAGGCCTCACAGGGGTCGTGCTCATCGCTCTCACACGTCTGCGGGTGCGAGAACATCTTTGCGTTATCTTCTCGGCTCCGGCTCTGCCCTTCACAAACTGAAAACGGAAAAAAGTTGCGAGCCGAGCATCTGTTTTCCAGAACACGCAGAGACGACTTCAGCTCCCATTACTCGCCGCTCGCCGCCCACCTCGCCACGCAAATCCACCTCCCTTCTAAATCCACCTCAAAGCTCATGGGCGGCGCTGAGCCTCCACGTGGACGAGCCTTTCTCAACTCTCTGATGTGTGTGTGTGTGTGTGTGTGTGTGTGTGTGTGTGTGTGTGTGTGTTGCTCAGGTGCGTGAGAGGCTTCGGGTGGCGCTGGAGAGGGTGTCCACCCTGGAGGGACAGCTAGCATCCACAACACAAGAGGTGAGGTCATTTGTGTGTGTGTGTGTGTGTGTGTGTGCGTGTGTGTGTGGTGTGTGTGTGTGTGTGTGCGTGTGTGTGTGTGTGTGTGTGTGTGAGAGAGAGAGAGCCATCCTGCATGTGATTACTAGTTAGTTTAACATCTGCTCAGTCCCTGGCAGACATCTGTTGAGGCCTCAAGTCTGATCTGATATATGCGAGTGTCAGGCTGGCTGAGATGCACCCTCGTCATAACCCAAAAACACACACACACACACACACACACACACACACACGCACACACACACACACACACATGCACAGACGTGATGATATACAACTGACAGTAAAAAATATTCACTGCAGGCTCAGTGAAAGTAGAATCCCAGTGGGCTTTAGAAGGTTTTAAGTAAAAGCCCAAGTTTTCCTGATTGCACAGCAAAAGCGCCTCCCACCCTCTCTCTCTCTCTCTCTCACACACACACACACACACACACACACACCTTTCAAGAGTAATTCATATTTGTGAAATACTGGAGCATGATGAACTGAGCCGTCTGGCGACCTGAGAGCCTTTTGGCTCCGTCTCGTTGGTTATTCACGGCGAAGGAAAGGAGAGAAATGTTTGCTCATTTCTTCTGCTCTCCATTACAGCTGAACACGGCGAGACAAAGGAAGGACGGCGAGGCGGCGGAGCGAGCAGATGGATCCAAACCTCCATGGAAGGTCTTCCTGGCTGTGTGATTGTTTTTCTGCTCCGTGCTTTATTTTCATGTCTGCATATAATATTTGTCTTGGTCTGTCTGGCTGTCATTCATCCCCCTTTCAATATTCCCTTTGTCCTCCCACCACGCGCCAGTGGTGATCTCACACACACACACACACACACACACACACACACACACACACTTAAAATCCTCTGTGAGCTCTGACAGTGGTAGCGTGCCGATTCAAACACCTCGGCGGTCGATGAAGCACGGGAAACTCTCGCTCAGACACTTTGTCGCCAAAGTGAAAGAAGGATCACAGAAAAAAAAGAAAGATAAAAATATAAACAGGGCGATTCATCACGATATGAATATCTTAGCTTTTAAATGCTACTTCACACGCCGGTGATTGCTAGCATCCCGGATGCTAGCCCAAATATTTTGAGATTGTGGTTCAGATAATCCAAAGCTCAGGACCCCTGCAGCTCGGGTCGGGGTCCCAGCGCCCCCATCAGAGGCTGGTTGTCGAAACTATTTTCAAACCCCAAATCATCCGAGAACTTCAAATCGGAGTTTTCCGCGTGTGTGTGTGTGTGTGTGTGTGTGTGGTGTGTGTTTCATCAGGTGAGCGGGAGTGAAGGCGGGCCAGCCTCGGCCGCCCGCTGAGCCGCCCGCTGCCTGAAGGCTTCTCCCCGATGGCTTCTTTAATTAAGGCCTTCAGATTGACTTCAGTTTGAGGAGGAACAAAATCAAAAGACCAACGTGGCCAGAAAAAACCCAAACACAGTTCCTTTCTAGGTCATCCAACACCTTCAGCTCCACTCCATCCCTCCCTGCCCTCCACCAGCAGCTACTCTGTGAGAAGGACAAAGCCCCTGAGATGAAGCACCTCAGCATCAAGGGGAACAGGAACACAAACACCTGACTAAACACACACACACACACACACACACACAGGCTGAGCCCCTCCCACATCCAGCCGGAATAAGCACACCCTTTGCACAGAAACGTCAGCGAGCAGACGTGCGCGTCTGCATACATGCGGAGGAAGCTGGTCTTATAAGATGAAGCTTCAAATGTTCTTCTTTAGAAGAAAAATAACGCTCGGCGTGTCTCAGAGATGGAGGATTATTGGGGAGATCAGAAGATAAAAAGGTCAAAATTAATTGGAAATGCCGCCGTATCTCAGCGCGGCGATGGAGCCATTGGCTGCTGGCGGATCTAAAGAGGCAATGATGGATATTAAACGCTCTGTAAATTCTGCTGCAGAATTCAGACTGTAAAAAGGAAAAAAACACCGCAGGTCGTGAGGTCAGTCTGGAGGGAGTTTTCCTCCAGGACGGCGGGGAAACCGTCCTCCTAGTTCTTTCTCAGATAACACAACTGAAAAAGCGGTTACGTGGGTCTCCCGGAAACCGTGCGTATAAGTCACAGTCGGGTGAGGAGCACGGGTGAGGCGGGTCGAGACCTTCAGGAAACAATGCAGGGCCTGAAGAGCGTAGAGGGGAGGGGAGGTGAAGATCCGAGGTCGCGAACCGCCCGCCGAACGCGTGAAAGACAATTCCGGTCGTTGCGACGAGCGTTTGGTGGCCCTAATCCTGCGTGTGCCTCACAGAGACTGCCCAACGGCTCCGTCGACACCCACGACGACGGCAGCCGGGTGTCCGAGCTCCAGGAGCTGCTGGACAGGACCAATAAGGAGCTGGCCCAGAACCGCGAGCACGCCGCCGCCCTGAACTCCCGCGTGGCCGAGCTGGAGGCGGAGCTCACCAGCGCACGCAGGGAGCTGAGTCGCAGCGAGGAGCTGTCAATCAAACAACAGAGGGAGCAGAGAGAGGTGAGCCATTAGCCTTTAGCCTTTAGCCTTTAGCCTTTAGCCTTTAGCCATAGGAAAGGCTGCCTCCTTCATCCATTCTCAGGCCCAACCACGAGCTGAAATGCAGTAATAAGTTCTGCGGCGTCTTCCAAAGCACCGGAGAGCCTTTTTGGGACATTTTCGGATGCATCAGCACTGCAGCGCCGGGGTCGGGCTTCAGCTCCGGGGAGTCAATGCCATTTAATCTCCATGTTATTTTTAAACCGACAAACTGCACCGTTGAAATGAAAACGCCCTTAATGTATTCGGTGCAGATTTCCCCGATTCACGCTGCGGCAGTTTGTAACGCCGGCCTGATTTTCGGTCAAGAGCAGAGACGAACGCACCAACCTCCCCGATGTCGAGCGCCGCTTTTGACAGATCGTCTGCCTCGTCCTTGGAAAAGTTCTAATGTTTCACCTCACAATAGTGTTCTTGGTATTTGGCGAACAGCGCTGTCCTGCTGCAACACAAAACTGACCTCTTCCGTGTGTGTGTGTGTGTGTGTGTGTGACGACTTCAATGCGCAGAACATACTGTGCCTGTCGTAGTTAGCGGCTTGGCTCCGGCCTCCTAAACCCTTAGTGTTTCTCCACGCATTAGGATCGAAGCAGCAGATTAGTCATACGAGTGGTGAACCTCCACGCCTCGGCCACCGGGTTCAGCTATCGATCACTTTCGCGCTTAAAATGTGTCTCGAACGGCCGCCCGTTTCTCGTCTCGCTTGTTTTCCAGCAAACATATTGAGAGGGTTTGTTTTAGGCGGTGCAGATGTGAAAGGAGGACGGCGGAGAGAAACGCGGCGTTTTAATAAGGCTGCATCCGTCTCTCGTACGCCGCTGAAGCTTTGCATATTTGTGTAATTATGCACATTAAATTTGCTGCAATGCACAAGGCGAAGTGGAGCCACGTAAACCTGACATTCATCAAAGTGTCTCGTCGGCACCGGCCTCTGACAAAACGGCACCGGTTCTGTCTTCCGCGTTCTGTATCACAGCTCAAACTGTGAGTTGCGCGGTGGATACGAGGTTGTTTTTGGGTAATAATTGCCTCCTCTGTCAGACTGTCTGGGTCTTCCTGTTGTTGTTGACGTGTTTGTGCTCACAGAGGGAAGACATGGAGGAGAGGATAACGACATTAGAGAAGCGCTATCTGGCTGCCCAGCGGGAAACCACACACATCCACGACCTCAATGACAAGCTGGAGAACGAGCTCGCCACGAAGGACTCCCTGCACAGACAAGTAACACACACACGCACACACACACACACACACACGCATGCACATCAGCACCAAACCTTATTCAAGCACAGGCTTATGGTTGCAAATGTCTGTGTGCGGCATTATCGGCCAAATCAGCGAGCAGCGGGAGATAATGCTTCAAAGTGGTGTTTTCTGGGGAGAACAGTGAACCTACAGCAGGAGCGGATGTTCTGCTGCTCCGCCGCAACTTCCATTTAGGAATGGAGAGCAGCTGAGCAGGGAAATCCACAGAGCGGGAGCGTCCTGCACTTATTCCCATGTAGCGTGTCCTTGAGACTTAATGGCCCCACCGCTGGGAGTAACCCTCTCCTGACCACACTGGTGCTTCTTTTGTCTACGTGTGTGTGTGTGTGTGTGTGTGTGTGTGTGTCAGAGCGAGGAGAAGGTGCGCCAGCTGCAAGAGATGCTGGAGATGGCAGAGCAGAGGTTGGCTCAGACCATGAGGAAGGCTGAGACACTGCCTGAGGTGGAGGCTGAGTTGGCACAGCGAGTCGCAGCGCTCTCCAAGGTAACACACATACTACACACACACACACACACACACACACACACACTGATGGAATCAAGGATTCACAGGGGCAGTTGTCTCACTGTGTAAGTGTCTCCCCCTGCAGGCAGAGGAACGCCATGGCAACGTGGAGGAACGTCTCAGACAGTTGGAATCACAACTGGAGGAGAAGAACCAGGAGCTGGGAAGGGTGTGTGTGTGTGTGTGTGTGTGTGTGCGTGCATCAGCCCAGAAGGGTTTTCTTGACCCTTCCCTCTCACTATGTGTGTGTGTGTGTGTGTGTGTGCGTGTGCATGGCACAGATGCCTCACATCTGTTAAACGCCTTGATGCTTAGCTCGCTGCTACCTCATGCATTCACGTACGTCCACAAAGCACCAGATACACATAATTGAGAGCTCTCGATTTTCCCGGTGCAATGTTGCATGAATTCTAGACCACAAACACACATGCATGTAAACACACACACACACACACACACGCATGCATGCACCACAACACTGAGTGGCTGCTATCTTTAGACTCCGAATAATTCATGCAAGACTAGTTTTTCCTTCTCCTAGTGGCTTCTCGGGACTATATTTAGCTGAAGAAGCTGTTGTCGGGGGCAGACGTGTGTCTGACTGGAGCTGGTGTGGATCTGCCGGCCCAGCCTTCCCCATCAACCCTTCTGCGGCGTTTCACCAATGACTGTAATGAAGTCATTCTGGCCGCGAGATCCGTCGCCGGCCACGCCGGTGATCTCGGGCCAAATACAACTCTTCATCCTTTAATCCGCGATCAGGAGCGACACGCGTCCAAATGGAGTCTGCGGCGACATCCCGTCCGGCTCAGAGCTTTTGTTTCTCCCCGTCAGGCTCGTCAGAGGGAGAAGATGAACGAGGAGCACAACAAGCGTCTGTCGGACACGGTGGACCGGCTGCTCACCGAGTCCAACGAGAGGCTGCAGCTGCATCTGAAGGAACGCATGGCTGCACTCGAGGACAAGGCGAGGCCCGGACGCACCGCGGCCAGCACGCTGCTTCTACTCCGGCTATCCTGCTGGAGATGTTCCACTCCGTGAACTCTATTCAACATTTTCTGCATGTGTTTGTGTCTAGAACTCTCTCATCCAAGACCTTGAGAACTGCCAGAAGCAGCTTGAGGAGTTCCACCACACCAGGGTCCGTAAGCCTGCCTCACAAAAAGGAAACAGAAATGAAGAAAGTCTAACAAGGTCCTCCCGTCGCTCGGTTCCTGCATTTATTCCGAAGGTTCCGGAAGCAAACTGCCGCGCCGAGGCGATGCCAGACGATGAAGACGCACCTCCGGGCGGATTTACTAGGGAGACAGTTAATTGGACTGTCCGCAGTTAATCCTACGGAGACAAACAGATAAATAGTGCGGCGTCTTCCACTCTGACACTTTGTTCCTGTCGGACCAGTAAGATTCGGGTCGATTTTACTTTCTGCATCAGAACAGAGCGATCTCTCTGTGCGTGCCAGGCGCCCGTCCTCACGCCGAGCCAAGACAAACCGCTACAAGACCACACTTTTGGAGTGTCTTCAAGCGACCCCTGACAAAAACGTGGCTCATTCCGAGCCAAAGTATTTTTTATTTCGTCCGACGCCGAACATTCCCTCACATCTACTTAACTTGCAGAGAGAAGCTTTGTAAAGTCACACCGCTTGTGCTTTGAAGACTCCACACATCTTCCTCCTCTTCCCCGCAGGAGCGGCTGATCGGGGAGATTGAGAAGCTGAGGAACGAGATCGACCACCTGAAGCGCCGCAGCGGGGCCTTCGGAGATGGAACGCACCCCCGGTACCCGTTCGGCTTCAGCTCACGATGACGAATATTCTAGGTGTCACAACAACTTATCCCCGTGCGCGAAGGGCCAGGCGATCAGACATATCCGCCGCCCGCCATCAGCCGATCGTCCAATAAGAAAACAAAATTTCGAGCCCTTCTCAGATTCCACCGGGCCGCCTGCGTCTGCGGTTAACGCCGGTCGTGTTGGAGGCCCTTCGGACGGCCGCTAGGCGTCAGAGCTGAATTCAGGCCTGATGCTTGAAATGCCTTTCCTGCAGATTCTGCATTCGTGCCCGTACGTTGAGTCGAGCGTACGATCAGCTGATCCCGGCTCGCTCCCGTCACCTCCTCCGATACACCTGGGCGGTCGCCTCGGCCCATTCACTCAATTATCAAGTTACCTTCCGTTCAATCCGCTTTCTCGGACTGAGTCCTCGCCGCCACCTCACCCACCTCCATCCCCGGCCGTTGTCGCCCGTCCCGTCCCGTCCCGTCCCGTCCCGTCCCGTCCCGTCCCGTCCCGTCCCGTCCCGTCCGTCCCCCTGAGGGACCAGGTTTAGGGTCAGTGCGTCACCGCATTCACAGAGAATCGCACAGCAAAGCCTCGCCGGCAAAAATGAACCGACGCCGCAGTATTTTGCTTCTTGATTAAACTCTATGTTTTGCAGTCATGATGGTAAATTTCCACCTTGCGTGTCGCCTCAGGTCACACCTGGGGAGCTCAAGTGACCTCCGCTACTCCGTGGTGGAGGGGCAAGACGGTCACTACAGCACCACGGTGATCAGACGTGCGCAGAAGGGCCGACTGTCGGCGCTACGGGACGATCCCAACAAGGTGCTAATAGCGGCCGCGCTCCTCCTGAACGCCGCCGTGTTCCTCACGGCGACGGCACACGGGCACCGAGCGCCGCGGGACGTGCGGCTCCCTTGTCGACAGTATTTCTAAGCGCATATTGCTCCCTCTCAAAGCTTTACCCGAGTCCATGTCCGCTTCGCTAACGTGTCCGTGCTCGGCTGGTGTTGGAGAGGAGCCGCCCAGTCTCACGCAGTGATCTCCACGCCTAACTCGCCATTCTTTACTAACCTCTTTGTATCTTTCACCTGCTGACATGGACATGCTGTTTGATGTAAGTCTCCTGTTCATTCATTTCTTCTCATAACTGCCCACACACAAACTAGTCTGTTATTTCACACCTATACGTGTTATGATATTTCCCGGTGCAGTCTGCGGATCCACCGTTACGACTTCACGCGTGGCCTCTTCTTTGTCTTTTAAACTCGGGCGCGTGTTCTGTGCAGGTGTGCGCGGTGTTCGAGCAGGACTACCCATCGCTGCGCGGGAGCGTCAGCCACCTCCTCGGCAGCGACGTCGAAGCCGAGTCCGACCTGGACGACGACGTCAGCTCGGCCTTGCTTTCCCCCAGCGGACAATCGGATGCTCAGACTCTGGCTCTCATGCTGCAGAAGCAGCTCGACGCTATCAACGAAGAGATAAGGTGACGACTCGCAGGCTCATCGGATTACGGCGCATGACGCTTTCATGATCCCCGCGGGGAAATGAGGTTAGGGCAGCGGCAGCGGCAGCGGCAGCCGGGGACGGGCTATAGATAAGAACAAACTACCCGATGTAAGACGTTCGGACAAATCATTTACCAAGAGGGGACACAAAGGAGAGGCGCCGCAGCCTCTTCTTTGTCCGGCAGAGCAGGAGGGCGTGTGGCCGAAAGGACCGCGAGCAGCGGCGACTATGCTCGCTGGCACGACCGACATGAGGCCGTTGGAGCCTGTAAATGAAACTCCAATTCTGGTACATTGTGGTCGACATTAAGGAATAGGCCTCCGTGATAGTCCGGACAGTCGGAAAGGTGCGTTTCCCTATCACGGGTGCTTTAGCCCGTACGGCAGGCAATAGACGACGGGGACGAAACCGGCCGGCTCGATTTCTGTGACAAATACACCTGGCCTTGCAGGATGATCCAGGTGGAAAGAGAATCCGCTGACTTGCGCGCCGAGGAAATCGACTCCCGCGTGAACAGCAGCAGCATGGACGGACTCAACGTGACCCTGCGACCCCGCGCTCTGCCCACCTCGGCCACCGCCCAGTCCCTGGCGTCCTCCTGCTCCCCGCCGACCAGCGGCCACTCCACGCCCAAACACCACGGACGCAACCCCAGCCACCACCTGGGCATCATGACTCTGGTGGGACGCACGCGAACGGCAGGAGCTCGTCTGCGGGGGGGCGGGTTTGATGATTTTTCTGTGTTTTCCAGCCGAGCGACTTGAGGAAACACCGCAGGAAAGTAGCAGTAAGTCTGCAAATACGGGCAAAATCCAACCTGGGTTCCATCTCCGCGCCTGCTTTGTGGCTGAGATGAGTTTTCCTCTCTTTCAGTCGCCGGTGGAGGTGGATAAGGCCACTATCAAGTGCGAGACGTCGCCTCCCTCCTCCCCGCGCAGTTTACGGCTGGAAACCAATTTTGCTCAGTTCACAGGCAGTCTGGAGGATGGACGAGGGTAGGAGGAAATGAAAATGATAATTCAGAACTTTGGCGGCGCTGAAATTTCAGTTCATTGTGAGGCTGTTTTTCCCAAATTGTCTGCCAAGAGAAAAGAAAAGTTCCTCAGCGCGGTTTAAATCAAAGTTGAGGCTCCGCTTTATTAGCATGATTAGAGGTACGGCAGTAACAACGGCAGAGCCTGCCGTCGTCTTCTGTGCCATTTGTACAAGAGTTCTGGATTTCTGACAGACGACTTCATAGTCGGGACCCTCTGGCTCGCGAGCCATATGCGGCTCCTCTGGTGACGCCATATGGCTGCCACACAATTTTGAGTTGGGAAAAAAAAAAATCAGTTTGGAACCAATACTTGTGATATTTCTTCACATTGCTGTGTCATTTTAAAGTCTGATAAATTTGACGGGTCGCCCGTCGGTCGGGTCGGGAACCGATGGCTTCTGAGGACGTCCAGGTTGTCGTAAAGGGGAATCAGTTTTATCAGATGGCCAACTAGTTTATCCGCTTCAACCCTTGCAATGGAAAAGATGGCGAAAAGAAAAAAAACAATGATTACCGTGCATGCCGGGCCACGTGGACAGAGGACTTTACATTTGGATCTGCGGTCTGATTCATATGCAATGATAAAATTGCATCGATGAAACGGTCCCGTATAAAGCGGCGCTTCAAACAAATCCATGCAGCTCCAGAGGTCGCATTAAAAGTAAGACATATTTCATTTATTATACATTAAAAATACTAATGAAGCCACAGGGCGGCACGTGTATGGACTAGATGTTTGGACTAGAAACTGTTCCAATGACAAAAAGACAGCAGGCAGAACTAGAGGTTGCAGAGATGAAGATGTTGAGGTTCTCTTTGGGAGTGACCAGGATGGAGAGGATCAGGAATGAGTCTATCAGAGGAACGGCACATGTTAGATGTTTTGGAGAGAAGGTCAGAGAAGCCAGACGGAGATGGTCGGGTCATGGACAGAGGAGGGATAGAGAATATATTGGTAGACACTGGGATGCTGGAATTGGAGCTGCCAGGCAGGAGGTCTGGAGGAAGACCAAAGAGAAGATTTATGGACGTTGTGAGAGAAGATATGAAGGTAGTTGGTGTGAGAGAGGAGGATCCAGAGAATAGGGTTAGATGGAGAAAGTGGACTCGCTGTGGTGACACCTGAAGGGAAAAGCCGAAAGAAGAAGAAGAAGAAGAAGAAGAAGAAGAAGAAGAAGAAGAAGAAGAAGAAGAAGAAGAAGAAGAAGAAGAAGAAGATACGTTAAAAATACTATATGGCTCTCAATGAAATATATTTAGAAATATTTGTCTTTTATGGCTCTCCCAGTCAAAAAGGTTGACTGTCAAAGGCCTATAAATATTTGGTATTTGAATGTGTGTCGAGTCATCCAGGTCTTGGTTCTCACCGAGGATTCCCTGCTTGCCTAAGTTCTTGAGGACTCTCTTCCAAGAGGCTCCTCGGGTTGATTTGAAGAGAGAACGGCTTGAGAGGAAGCTATGAAATCCTGTCGAAGCTCAGTGTGTCGCCCTTTGGTCTGATGGCAGGAAGCAGAAGAAGGGCATAAAGTCATCCATCGGCCGGCTGTTCGGGAAGAAGGAGAAGGGTCGAATGGACCAGGCGATGGGCAGGGACGGGCAGCCTCTGGCCGCCTTCTCGGGTCAGTATCGGCGGGTCAGAGCGCTGAGGCGACCCTGCGCCGTCCACAGATGCTAACGGTCGCGCTGCCTTTCAGACTTTGAGATGGGCATCGGTGACACCATGACCCTGGGGAAGCTGGGCACCCAGGCCGAGAGGGATCGCAGGATGAAGAAAAAGTAAAAGCCTCGGCTCGGTCCTTTTTTTTAAACGCACCCGCATCTTCTGGCTCTCCTTTCTACCTGCGTTTTTCATTCCCCGTTTAGGCACGAACTGCTGGAGGACGCCAGGAAAAGGGGTCTGCCATTTGCCCAGTGGGACGGACCCACTGTGGTTTCCTGGCTGGAGGTACTCCGCCGCGCTCGTTTCATCTCTCGGCCAGAACCGCGCACGTGATCGCTGTCTGTTCCTTCTGGCGTCTTCTCGAGCGTGGACACGCGGCATACTCTGTCTCTGATTGCCGCCGCCAGCTGTGGGTGGGCATGCCGGCGTGGTACGTAGCAGCCTGTCGGGCGAACGTGAAGAGCGGCGCCATCATGTCGGCCCTGTCGGACACCGAGATCCAGCGGGAGATCGGCATCAGCAACCCTTTGCACCGGCTCAAACTCCGCCTGGCCATCCAGGAGATGGTGTCCCTCACCAGCCCCTCCGCACCCCTCACCTCCAGAACGGTAAACACACACACGCAACACACACGGCGGTTCTGCAGCGGCGACCGACATGTAAATAACAGCCTATCACCCGCGCACCACAGGCATGTTGACGAGGACACGAACAGTAGCAACTTGAAAAACCGCCATTTTTAGACTTCACCTCCGCACCGCGGCGTCGGGCGACGACTCCACCTCTTCTTCTCTCTTCCTTGTCGCTCGCTGTGGAGGCCCGGCCTTTGACCGGGTCGACTCCTCCACTTTCTGATTAATTGCATGGGGTTCTGTGGGAAAACAATACACAAATAGCGTCACAGATACAGCCTGAAATACACTCCCTCCCTTGGCATTGCTCATCACAATGTTTGTCTGTGTGGGCCTGTGTGTGTGTGTGTGCGTGCATGTGCACAATGTGTGTGCACGGGAGGGATCATCCTGTGTGACAACATACACTGGGTGTGTTTATGTGTGTGTGTGTGTGTGCGGGTGTGTTCTTGTCCTCTGAGCAGTCCTCCGGAAATGTGTGGGTGACTCATGAAGAGATGGAGAACCTGGCTTCCTCCACCAAAGCGGTCAGTACCATCTGGGTGCTCCCCTCCTATTTCCCTTCCACCCGGCGCTCCCACGCACACACACCGTCACCACGACACCCATATGTCCACTCCCGGAAGCCCCTCTCCGTAACCCGAGGGCATCTTCGCGCTCGTCCCTGTTTTGTGCGAGCGGATGTTTGTTTCTACCTGTGGTCGTGTGATATTTGTGTGCTTCTGTGTTGTGAGTGGTTTGGTCTTTGCGTGGGCAGATGACGCTATCATGAAACGTGTGATTTGTGTTTTATCGGCGCATTTCTCTAAACCTGTTTGTCGTCTCCGCCATGCTGCCGCTCAGGCCAACGAGGAGGGCAGCTGGGCTCAGGTGAGGCCGCCGAACCGCCGTTCGTCATAGTGTGTGAAAATGCGAGCGAACTCGCCGTCGGTGTTTAACTCAGTCACCAATAAGGAAGCGTCGGTTTATTTCCATCGCACACCAATAGCAAGGTGACAGAAATACTGCTGATATGATCAGCAGGAGGGGCGGCCCGAGTGCACGGGAAACCCCAGGAGGGTTCGGTTCCGACCGGTTCCACGGCTCTCGGTCCTGGAAGGAGGTGGCAGGACGTACGCTCGCGGTTGGAAACGGCAACCGCATCATGAATGTTGGCTCTGCTAGCAGATGGCGACAGCATGAAGCCGCTCCTCCGATTCAGAAACGCAGATGACAACTGTCAATTTGAGTTCAGAGAGAAGTTGAAATCTTTTCAAGCTTTCTGATGCACTGACTTCTTTCATATCTTTAAATAGCATTTTCCAAACTCCTGCCCCGGTCTCATCGGTGTTCTTTTCTCTCTGGGAACTCGCATTTAAATGATTAGAACGTGAAAGAAAATAAGCGAATACGCAACATTTAAGTGGAATCTTGTAGATACCAAACAGCAGGCAGACCGCATCTCGTGGGAGGCACATAAAAAGCGAACCGACTTGAAGATCCATCGCTCCAGAGACGTCCTCAAGTAAAGACTAGAGCGGATCAAATTATCTTCTGGATATTTTCCATCACTCTTAGCAATCCGAGCACAACCACACACGTGCTTTCCGCTCGATCGTCTGACAAACTTTATAATTAACGTTAAATCCTCTGCAAGCCCAGATTCCCTCGAAGTTGTCAAGTTATTTCATTCTGACCCGTGGTGGGTGGCGGCAGGACAGCCCAGAGCGTGGAAGCGATTTGCCTAGGATGGCGAAACGGCCCGTCGTCACAAATAACGGCGCTCGGAGCCGGCCTCACCTAATTTCACCATCCTGCCACTATCTGCCAGATTCAGTGAGATTACAGGATTACGAATGCAGCTCCGTGCTCATCCGTCCAGGGTTTCTGCTTGCAGCCGAGGAATGAGATGCCACAGCTGACTCATTAACTCCAGGGCTTCTTCCAGCTCAAGTGGATTCATTTCAACAGCGGGCTTAAACTATGTGACCGGAATAAAACACGCATTTAAAGCTAAATTATCAAAGGGCTTGTGTTATCAAAGATTTCACAAAAACCACATCACAATGGTTTTTGACCTCGCCAAAGACGGAAAACACATTTACCAGCTCTCTCATTCACGTACAACTGCGAGTGCGGCGCTAAGGATGCTAATAACGGCACAACCCAGCGAAAAAAGGTCATAAAAAGACTACTTACATGACAACAGGTTCCCCAAACAAATAAGACATCAAATGTTATATCTAATAACATTCACTGACCTTGACAAAGAAACAGTTAAATGTCAGGTCATTAAACACTTTTTCTATTTAGTTACATTAGCCAAGCGTGGCGCTAGCAGCACGTTAGCATCACCCTGAGAGGCTCATGAACGGCTAAAGCGATCCTCGGATGTCAAAAATCACGGTATCCCTTCAAAACGGCGACATTTTGACACTTTTCCGGGGTTTCTTTATCGGTTTTTAACCACGAAATGCGCATATTTGCCCCACCGTGTTCACAGAAAACCCTTGACGGAGTGACAACCACGTGGCCCAGCAGCGCCCCCTAGTGATCAGAGTGTGAACTGCCCCGGGGCAAAGTCCACTTCATGCATCAGAACATCTGCAGGGGCTGACAGGAGCTCAGGGAGGTTCATTACAAGGAGAAGGACCAGGGAGTGATTATGGACAATAAAAAAAAAAAAACAATTAAGATTGAGAATCCAATTAAGAGAGAGGGGCAGGTACCGTCAATCAAACCGATGCGCCTGAGTCGCCGTCTTGACTCCAGCAAGTTGTGATGTGAGGCCGCCGCTGACGCTGCTGAAAGACGTGATGACACGTGTTCTCGCCGGTGTCTGAAAATATCAGTAAAAGAAGGAGGAAATTAATTTAAAATGAAAGCAGACACATTCTATGAAGGGCTTTATTTACTCACCGTATCCTAGGCGACCTCCAGGCCGGTGTTTCTTTCACGATTTAAAAACAGCAACACCTTGTGCATCGGGTGGTTTTATTCTCTGATTTTCTGTCGCTCCTCGCAAACTCTGCACGCCGTTCTCCTCGCAGACCCTGGCGTACGGAGACATGAATCACGAGTGGATCGGCAACGAGTGGCTGCCCAGCCTGGGCCTTCCTCAGTACCGCTCCTATTTCATGGAGTGTCTGGTGGACGCGCGCATGCTGGATCACCTCACCAAGAAGGACCTGAGGAGTCACCTCAAGATGGTGGACAGCTTCCACAGGTCTGCAGCTCGGCGGCGGCGGCTTGATCGGCCTCGCGCTGTACACGCTAACGCCGGAAAGCCCGGCGACGTGCGCTCGTGTGTGTTTTACGTGTGTTTGTGTGTAAAAGGGCGAGCCTGCAGTATGGCATCATGTGCTTGAAGAGACTGAATTATGACAGGAAAGACTTGGAGCGGCGGAGAGAGGACAGCCAGCACGACATGAAAGGTACGCCGAGAACATCCCGACACCACATCTGCAGCCAAAAAGGAGTCGACTATGCACACACACATTTCACACTGCGTCACACACATCAGCGGCTCGGAGCGGGCCGGCATTCCACCTGGGGGGTTTGCGTGATCCTGGGCCGACCACCACGACAGCTGCTTCTCTGACAAGTCAAACAGGCCCGGTCAAGGAAGGCCCGCACACATCCACATACCCACACACACACACACACACACACACACACACACACACACACACACACTACTGGCGACTTACAAATGAGATCAGGGAAACCATTAAAAAAGATAATAGAGTTCCAAACCTCCATAGCTAAATGAACATTCTCATTGTAAATGGGTTTAAAACTCCATTCCATGTGCTGGAGGAGTGTGTGTGTGTGTGTGTGTGTGTGTGTGTGTGTGTGTGTGTTTGAGCTCCATCGCACACACACTCATGTTGAATCAGCAACTTGTCTTTGCATTCATGATTTTCAAACTGAAATGATTTTAAATCCTGTGTTGTTAAAATCCAAACTCGGGTTTTATGTCAATGAAGAATCATCCTGCTCTATGTTTACCTCACAAAGTGACTGTTCTAGAAGTTTCAGAGTGTAGAATGGAAAAGGAATCACACACACACACACACACACACACACACACACACCACCCAGAGCCAGTCCCCTCGCCCTTCTGACCTCGAGTTCTGCCCATGAACTTGATTCAGCTGTTGTTCAAATCAGTCCTTCCCTGTTTAAAACACACATTTGCACATACACACCCGCGCTCGCTAACCACCAACACACACACACACACACACGCGTGCTCGTGTGTGCGCGCATGCCGCCTGTTCCAGCTTAGCGAGTTAGCTGACAGCTGTGCTTTAAATGAACAAAGGGAGTGTGCCAGTGAGCGGACGCTGCCTGGACACGAGCGCGTCCACATTATCTCTTCATCTCTTTCCCGACGTTACCGACGCACTCCTTTCCCTGAATGTCGCCCGCACGAATGTGTGCCGCCATGACGGTGCGCTACGGCGACACGCCCTGTTCTTTGCCTCAGATGTTCTGGTGTGGACCAACGAACAAGTGATCCACTGGGTCCAGTCCATCGGTCTGAGGGAGTACAGCGGCAACCTGCTGGAGAGCGGCGTCCACGGGGCGCTGGTGGCCCTGGACGAGACCTTCGACTACAGCAGCCTGGCGCTCATCCTGCAGATCCCCATGCAGAACACACAGGTGCTGGAGAAGAAAGGGGGAAGGTTAAAGCCCGGGGGGGAGGGGGGCTTTGGGTTTCATCTATTTGACGAGGCTCGATTGGATTTAGACGGATCGGGCCGAATCCCGATGCTCGTCGTCGAAACGAGGGCGCCCGCTATCTTCTCGTAAGATCATAACGGACCCCTTGACCTTCCTGCCGCCGGTCCGACTTCCAGCAGCCGCAGTTGTTGAGGCTCTCGTGAGATTAGAAGATTTGGTTTGGCCCGGCTCGCCGCTTTGTGCGGGTCCAGCGGGTCCCTCGCCTCTTGGCTCCGGGCTCCCGGCGTTGGCTTCGCCTCCGGGATCAGATTCGGATTCCTCCTCGGCGCTTCGTGCGTTTAATTTCAGAGGTCACACACGTTCACCGCAAAGATCCGTATTCATGCCCTCCTTCTTCTGAAAAAGTCTAATTCGTGGAAACCCGACCCCTGTGTTTTCACATCCGCAAAGAGTCGGATGGAAAAATGTGTTCCCACTTCCAGCTTGCACTCAGTGTGTGTGTGTGTGTGTGTGTGTGTGTGTGTGTGCGTGTGTTGTCCCTCAGGCACGGCAGGTTCTAGAGAGGGAGTTCAACAACCTGCTGGCTCTGGGGACGGACCGCCGGCTGGAGGAGGTGAGGGTCGGGGTGGAGAGCGGCGTTCGGCGAGCATGGCCGCCGTCCCGCCCTCACCCGTGTCTCTGTCGCCGCAGGGTGGAGACGACAAATCCTTCAGGCGCTCGCCGTCTTGGCGGAAGAGGTTTCGGGCGCGCGAGGGCGGGACGGGGCTCGGAATGATGGCGGGCTCCATGGAAACGCTGCCCGCCGGCTTCCGCATGCCGTCCATGTCCATGCCGCCGTCCATGAACCTGATGGCCAAGAAGCAGCTGCAGCCTGAAGGTCTGACGCAGAGCTGACAGTTCGACACGCACCTTCTCCAGATTGATGTGCTTACGATTTTCTTTGCTCGTCCTACTCACAAACTGCACGTTTTGTCCTCTCTCTCTTACTTTATGCAAACCCCTCGCCCCACACACCCTCAAGCTCCTCCCCCGGCGCCCCCGAGACTTGACCCCTCTGCAGTGCGGACATATTCATGCTAACTCCACTCTGCTTACTAACAGGAGCGCTAATGCTAACAGGTAAACACGGGACTTCCTCGGGTGAGCGTTGCGTGTCGGCGGGCGGGCCGGCGGTCCGTTAGAGAGGACGCGCGGGTCGGCCCGTCGCAGAAGTCCCGAGGGGACGTTTCGCGGCGTGTACTTTGATCGTACCGCCGATACCGGTCCGGCATGAAACGGCTTGCGGCTTTCCCCCGATGTCGGCGCGCCACTCCTGCGGTTGTGATTTTGAGTTGTGTTGAAGATCCGTGCCAACCCCGTGTGTCTCCTCTGTGTGGTCTGTCTTCCAGCGCATTCTCATTGCCTGTGCGGACACATGCTTGCGGCCTTTTGAGAGTGATATGCCAAATCCGGAGAGGGAACCAGGGCGCCGGGGTGGGGAAGCGTGACGGCTCGCCGCCGCCGCCGCCGCCGCCTTGGGCCGCCCGGCCTCGCCTGGCGCCGTTCGCCTCTCGCCTCTCCTTCGGACATGTGCAATACAAAGGTCGCCCCGGCCTTTGGACTCCGAGCGCCCGGTGGCCGCGCTCGCTGCTGTCAAGGAGACTCGTCCCGGTCTCTCCGAGTTTACCCCAGTGCTCCCAGTAGCCTTGTCGTTATCGTGTCGTGTTCCCGCTCCCCCTGGTCTCAGCTGTGGGTTCTTGTCCTAGTCCTAGTAGTCTCGCCGCGGCCGCCCGGGCCGGGCCGGGCCGGGCCGGGTCGCGGGTTAGCGCGCGGTGACCGGACGCCGATCGGGCCTTGGGAATGATGAATACTTGTGTAAATGGCAGATCCCACTCCACATCCCACTCTATCGGTTATGCAAGGTATTACTCAAATATTGTCTCTGTACATAAAATGGATGACCTATGTTTTTTATAAGAATATATAAATTATATATATATATAAATATATATATATATATATATACAGGAAATATACAAGAAAAAAAAATATAATATGACGGCTGTATGAAAATCAATGCCCTGTACTCAATAGTGACTGTTCTCTCACTTTTCTTTCTCTCTCTCTCTCTCTCTCTCTCTCTTTCTTTCTTTCTTTCTTTCTTCCTTTCTTTCCGTATCAGGCCTTCTTAGCGATCTTTGCCGCTCGTGTAACTGTGTGAACGGTTAGCCGGAGGGACTCGTGAGGCGGGAACGCGTTCCTCCAAGAACTCGTCACGGGTTCCAGGGTCCAATTTCACACTCGTCTTTCTCTCTCTTTCTCTTTCTCTCTGTCTTTCCTTCCCTTCCTCCTCCTCCTCCTCCTCCTCCTCCTCTTCCTCCCTCACGTAGCCGTGACCCGACCGCCCTCCGCACCGTCTCCCGCCTTTTGTACGACACTATCTAGCCTAGATTAGAGGGGATCGTTGAATATGAAGTGCTCGTGTGTGAACGACAAGAAGTGTCTCCGTTGACGACTTGTGGAGAAAGGACCCCCCCGAACCCCCGAACCCCCCGCCCTGCGCCCCCTTTTCTCTGTGGATGGGTAGTGTGAACACTGTAGCTCCTCTTCGTCGCCCCCCGTCCTTTCTCTCCAATCGAACTGTAAACTGCTGCTCAACATAAGCCAATGATATCCGTGTGAACCTGCTCGCCGCGGCGGCGTGCCCCCGTCCAGTCACGGCGTTCTGTACCGGTGAAGTGCTGGATGGGCGTACGATCTTTCCGTTTTTGTTTTTTTTTGTTTGTTTGTTTTGTTTTTTTTTTATTAACGTTTTTTTTTCCAAGGTGTCTATAAGGTGTAACGTGCTATGTGGCAGCTATGAGTACTGTGTGTTTATTCCAGGTGTGAATCAATGCTGACATATCAAGATTTTATTATTTGGCTATCTAAAAAAAACAAAAACAAAAACGTGTACTGTATTAATGACGATATGTAGACATAAGTAAAGCTGTTTTTTTTCCAAAGGTTGGGCTGCTGTGGTCGACGCTGCTTACGGGGAAAATGTAGTGAATGTATTGAAAATGGTCTTTATTGGACAGAAAATATCACTTTTCAGAACATCTACAAATACACAACAATCTGAGTTATAAAAGTCAAAAATAAGTTAGCAAAAAAAACAAAACAAAAAAAAAAAAAAAATACAAAATAAAATGGCAAAACCACTCTGTAGAAAAAGGGAACGTATTTACATCACTAGCATTCGTAACCGGCTTAAATTAAGCAGATCTTGGTCAAAACTGCCATGGTAGGTATTGGCCCCGCGAATTAAACCCATGTCGTTTAAGCATAAAAACACACACCAAGAGAACCAGAGATCAGGGAAAGGTCTGGAAAAACAGAGGAAAGGTTCAATTAAGTGAGGAGAGATTCATCTGCGGCTCCGCCGGACCGACAGAGCGCCGACTCGTGCGGCAAAAGTCCGCCGAACCCCCGAAGCCGGTGAGGTCGGAACGGGCCGAGAGGAAAGAGGAAGAACGCTCGTGGCCGTCGGAGCTCCGAGAGGCGGACTTACGGATCTGCGGCGCGGCTCCCGGGCGGAAACGTGTTGAACGGATACCGGGACCCGGTGGTCCGCCGCCGGAGGCGCGGCGTGCACCCGGGGGGGTCCGCCGGACAGGGGGGTCTATTTGGGAATGTCCACAGGAAAGGCCACGGCGCCGTCCGCCGCCGCCGCCGCCGCCATGCCGTCCACGATGGAGGTCAGGGTCTGCATGCTGCCCTGCTCTGGAGAGTCAGCGGCGCTCAGAAGATCTACAGGGAGGAAAAGCCACACGTGTTGGCCTTTCTGGTGGAGAGGGTGTGTGTGTGTGTGTGTGTGTGTGTGTGTGTGTGTGTCCTGCGCTCACCCTCGCTGCTGTAGCTCTGCGTGCACTGCTCCGGAGTGCTGCTCCACTCCGGGCTACTGCAGCAGGTGCTGCCTGAACTGGGCTCGCTTGACGACGACACCTGTTACCATGGAGACACACACACACGCACACACACACACACACACACACACACACACAGGGGTTGCTGTCAGTCAGTCCATGTCATGACACGGCTCACAGCGGTGTAACGGCGTGCACGCTCGGCTCCCTGCGAGGAGCAGCGCGGCAGCGATCTGAGCGCTGGCGGCGGGAGGTCACCAGGAGGGGTTCTTCCTTCCGTGAGCCTCCCGCCGCCGCCGCCGCCGCGCTCGCCGCTCCCCACGCTTCACGCCCAAATGTTTTCTCTCAAACAGCCACACTTTAACCGTCAACACATGGTTCCCCCGGACGTCGGAGCGGTGGGATTAGTGGAAGGGTCCGGCCCGCCACTCACCCGGGCCTGCGTCTGGCTGGGCCGGTAGTGAAGTCCTTGCTGAACCGTCTCGGCGTCCTGCTGGTTGAGGGAGGAGACCAGGGCCTGCAGCCTCTCGATGTACTGGATGGCGCTCCGCAAGATCTCCACTTTGGGCAGCCTCTGGTTGGGGTTCATCAAGGTGCTCCTCTTCAGGGCGTCGAAGGCTTCGTTCACCTTCTTCAGGCGTCTCTTCTCCCTCAGCGTGGCGGCCCTGCGGCGGTCCATGGTCACGGTCTTCCTCTTGCACAGCTTGCAGGCCCAGGGCAGGCACTGGCCGGGGCAGTGGGGCTCGGCGTGCGGCGACAGGCCGGACGGGGACGCCTTGTCCTCGCCGCCCAGCGCCCCGACCCCCCCGGACAGGTTCCCGCACAGCCCCATCACGCCGCTCCGGTCCTGGAAGCCGGCTTGGTCGTAAGCCCCGGGCAGGCGGGAGGGGAAGTAGCCGTCGCCTCCTTCGTAGAACCGTTGGTCGGGGAAGAAGTAAGGGTTGGTCTCGAAAAGCTCCATGGCGAGCGGCGCCGCGGTCTGGAAGTGAGGGGGACGAAGGATCCCTGCTAGCCTGCGACCCTGCTCTCCGGTCCGGTGCCTGGAGCGTGTGTGTGCGCGCGTGTGTGTGCGTGCGCGTCTGTGTGTACGTGCGCTCGGCTGTCTCCGTCCTCGGCCCCGGGGTTTGTGACGAGTGGAAGACGCGTCGGGAACAACTGGTGCAGAGCAACTGCGGGCCGGCATTTAAAGCCCTCCGCCCGCTGCAGGATCACAGGGTTAAATTTAGCACGAGCCCCCGGAAACCCGACACGACGTTTAGCTGTTGCTGCACATCTACGCTCCGCGTCCCTGTCGGCCGGCGCTCGCGGGGCCGGCGAGGCCCCGGCTGTGCGCGGGCGCGTGCTCGCGCCGGTCCCGGGGGGCCGGGGCGCGATCGGGTTGCCGTGGAAATTGGAGAGATAACCTCGGATCAAAGATGTCCTTCTTAATGAGCTAATCCCGGACTCGCGTCTCCCTCCGTGATGTCGGCCGCCGTGGGGGAGGAAGTCTGGAGACAGCTGTCACTTTGACCAATGACATGTCACCGCCAGAAGCTCTTTGACCGGAGGGAAACCAGGCCGGGACGTCGTCCGTCTTCCGGACGGTACATCGATTCTTCAACTGAAGATCGAAAGAGCCCGGCTATCAGAACCGACCCGGGCTCCGGCCTCCGGGTGCGCTCCTGACCTGAGGACCGGAGATTCTGTGTCTGCATTGATATTCGCCATTTCCCTGTTCGGAGATGACGGGGCGCGATGCAGGTGACCTTCTGCTCGGCTCAGGACTCCACAGCCGAGACGGGTTGTCACCGGCTAACGTTACTCTCGGAAATCCGGAGATAATATGGAAAGGAGACGGTCCTCCGGGCCGGCCCTGCGGGCGCTAATCCTCCCGGGACGCTAACTTACGTCCACCGCCGTCCCCGAAGCGCATACTAGCGTCTGGGAGAGATGGCGTGGGACGGGTGTGAGACCAGTGTCCTGTGTCACCTCCATAGGTGTGTAGAAGATCCTCCTCGTATGTCGGACATACGTCCCGCTGCCCGGGAGCACGTCGACGGCTCGGCCGTTAGATTCCTAAAGAGAATATCTCAAATGTAAAACGTATGAACGCGGGGGAAGCGGGCCGGGTCTTCCAGACGGAGACGGACCGGCGGACGGCCGAGAGCCGCCGAGGTGGACGCCGGGATCACGCCGGGTCAGGTGACCGCGGACGTCGGAGAAGAGCCCGACATCATGTTCAGTGGAGGAAGCGTGGATCCTCTCCAGAGGCCCGGCCGGGGGGAGAAGATGAGGGCGTCTGCCGTCGGAGCCTCTCCCCGTTGGAGAATGCGTGTGTGTGTGTGTGTGTGTGTGTGGGCGCACATTCTCACACACCTTCAGACTTTTTCCATGAATAATGGGCCCGAATTAAACCCCGACAGTATTTCCATTGTTTGGTGTCCATTTTCAAAGTGGAAGACCTTGGTTTGTCCCGGCGAAACAAAGGCGATCCAAGTGGAAATGAACTGAGTGACTCCGTGCGTTTCAACAGAACCCTAAATCCCATTTATTCTTTTGGGTGGCGGGGAAATCTAATCCAGATTTAGAGCCATAAAATCACTAAATTGCTCTACTTTCTGCGTAAACTCACTAAGTTGTTTGCCGACACGAGGAAACGCCCTGACAGCACACCAACCAGAACAAAACCCGGACTTGGAGGAAAGACTGGGCCGACGATTTGCAAAAAACGAGTGCAAAATTTAAAACGCAAAGCGACGACCAGCGTCCGCATTCGTCCGATCGCTTCTATTCGCCGGTTTTTCACCGGCTGGGAATGAAGTTATTTTCATTTTTTGATGTACTTAAAGTGTGTCCAGTCCGTGCTGAGTGCACTGAGCGCGCTCAGTGCGGTCTGGGGCAGACAGGCGGCGAGGGCTGGCGGTGCGGCGGCGCAGCCCGGGCTCGGCGGCGGCGGCCTGTCAGGTTAGCCTCTGATGGATCGCCACTGATGGTGGAACCAGCACAAAGACGCCTGTGTTCGGCAGGGGAGGGGCGGCGGGGGGGGGGGGGGGCTGCAGTGTGTCACAGTCACTCATAACCCTCTGTCATCTTAACCCATTGTCAGCAGAAGTGTGTCTATGTGTGCATGTGTGCGTGCATGTGTGTGTGTTCTGATGTCAGGCACACTTGTGTTCTGGCTGAATCCCCTCTCAACATCTGAAGTGAGCACTTGACAAGCAGTGAACCCGGGTGGACCAGGGAGGATCAGGGTGGACCAGGATGGTCCAGGATGGTCCAGGATGGTCCAGGATGGTCCAGGGAGGATCGGGGTGGACCAGGATGGTCCAGGATGGTCCAGGGAGGACCGGGTTGGACCGGGTTGGACCAGAGAGGATCAGGGTGGACCAGGATGGATCGGGATGGTCCAGGGAGGATCGGGCTGGACCGGGTTGGACTGGGTTGGACCAGAATGGACAGGGTTGGACCGGGTGGATCAGGGCAGACCAGGGTGGACCAGGTTCTCGCTCATCCTCTGGCCGCAGGTCCAGTCCTGGAGGAAGACCACGGACCAGGGTTGAAATGCTTCCACAAGCCCACGGATCCATTTGTGACGAGTCGTTCCAGAATGTCGATTTTTCCAGTTTCCTCCTGCATCCAGTTTGTGAAGCCCACGTGGTCCCGTCCGGCAGAAGTTCTCCCTCCATCTCGTCCCGCCTGCGACTTCTCCTCCAGATCTCCAGACACTTTGATCGCCCATAAACACCGGCTTGGAGGGCAAACGAGTAACACCATTACATCTGATCTAATGTTCGACCAGGGAATCAGATGAAGGGAAACAGACACACTGCACAAGCTCAATTACTGTGTGTGTGTGTGTGTGTGTGTGTGTGTGTGTGTGTGTGTGTGTGTGTGTGTGTGTGTGTGTGTGTGTGTGTGTGTGTGTGCGTGCACACACCAGGGGTTGCCCTGTCACTGGTAACACTGGTCCACTTCTCCTCAGTGACAAGCAGCAGCACATTGCAGGACAGCTGAGCCAGATCACCCCCACCCCCACCACACACACACACACACACACACACACACACACACACACTCCTCCCATCCCCCCCACCCCAGGTCGGCCTCCAGATCATCGCTGACCTGCAGATCTGTCATCTGAGCGCAGTCTGGAAATCTGGGATATGTAAGAGGAGAGCAGGACGACAACAGCGAGGGGTTGTTGTTGCCTGGAGGTGGATGAAGCAGGACCTGGTCCAGGGTGGAGGACGTCAGGCCAAGCAGAGTCAATGTTGTATACGTGTAAAGTCGAATTCCCCTTCACTCGCATTTGACTTGGAAAGCGACGCCATTCAGAGCAAACATGAGGTTCTGGAGACGCAGCTGACGATTGTTTCCAGAAACATCTGTGGCAGCTTCAGAGGCTCCCGACCCGGAGAAGATACAACTGTTTGCTGTTGGCCTTCCAGGAAATTATGAAATCTACAGTGTTTACAGTTCTGTGCCTATATTTAGCGAGTACATGCGATCGGCGAACGTGAGCGCGCACGCACACACATTTCAGTGTGGAGCCAACGGGGGTGTTTATCCTGTCAATCACAGGCTGCTGTTTTGTGAATAAGGACTAACCTCCTCGCTGCGCTCTAGTTTGTGCGTCTCAGACGGCGGCGGACTCAGAGACGGCGTCGGGTTTGTTCGGAGTCCGACCGAGGATTTAAACCGACCCGACCGATCCCCGGAGCTCAAATTCCACGTTCCCGTGCGGGAACCCCCTCCAGATATTTGGTTTCCGGCGGCTTCCTCCCGAGCCGGGCCCTGGAGCGCGGCAGGTCGGACGCGAGGCCGCCGGCGGGGAAGGAGGACGGGGATTCATCCTGGCAAAGATGAAGGCGAACCGGGCTGGAAGACCGGAAGTGAGCTCACACTTCGCCGGTTTCATCCGTCGCAGAAAACGGAGTGCGACTCAGCGCTTTACTTCTGCGGGCGGTTGAGATCCACTGATTCAAACGTCGGAAGGCGGTCTGCCCTTAGCTTAGCATTAGCATTGCAGGCTCAGCAGTAGCATTTTAGGCCGGAACCGAGAAAGCCAGAGGCCTCTGATCCGGGACCCTGTTGCCATGGTGACAGCGGGTTTTCAACTCTCCTCTCTCGGACCGCGATAGCGACGGCGAGGTATCCGGCGGTCGCACCGGATGGAAATCAACGGTCCCGCTAGCGGGCCGAGCGTGAGACGGCCCGCCTCCCGGCTTCTGTCGGGTAATGGACCTTACGTAAGCCGCCGCGCCGTTTGACTGATAACCAAAGGTGATGCGGGCCCGGCTAATCTCGGGGAGAATACTCCCATTCATTCCCTTTCAGCAGGAAGGGCCCACCTGTGTTTTCACAGGGCCCCGGAGAGAGCGCTCTAAGTCACGGAGGAAACAGTAGTTGAGCAGCGCGGCCACGCCGCTGCTCACTGGGGCTTTTATCGCAGCGTAATCCCCTACAACAAACAGAATGGCCGGCATGTGCATGTGCAGCTGTCGCGGCCTTAGTGCAAGTGGTGTCATGTTAAATGGCAGGAATGGACCGGACCCCCCCGAGCCATCCGCCGCCCTTCCCTCCGCCGGCATCTCGCTCGCTCGCCGCCAGGCCAACGCACAGCTCCTCATACCCGCGTGCATAACCCACTTCCCACCGACTCGCCCCGCGGCACATGATCGCCCCCCGGTTGGTGTCAATAGAGCGTGGCCCCCGGCTCCCCGGGGCTCCCGTGACCCCCGACTTCCCCGTGGCCCCCCGTGGCCCCCGTGGCCCCCCGTCCCCGTGGCAGTCGCGGGATCCGGAAACACATCACGGCTGAGAACGGAGCCGTCGCTTTCCTCCGGTTTCACCTCCGTTTGCCAGCGGCGAGTCTCTGACTTCCCGCCTCGTAAAGTCAAGGGCAATTTACACCCGCCTGCATCCGGCTCGGACACACACACACACACACACACACACACACACACACACACACACACGACATCTTCTTTCTCTCTCCCTGCCTTTCTGTCTTTCCCTGCATTCCCTTCTTTGTTTTTCTCCCGTTCCTCTGACCTTCTCCCGTGTCAGCGGCGGGACAAATTTAGCGGCCTGGTTTCTGGAGCGACCAAATACTTGGGACACAACAGAGGAAACGTCGTGTATGTGTGTGTGTGTGTGTGTGTGTGTAGGAAAAGTACTGATAAAATTACAAACATCCAGACTCACCAGCAGAAGAAAGCAGAAGGGTGAGGAGGCTGAGGGTCCGGGGGTCCAGGGGGTCTGGAGGGTCTGGGGGGTCCGGAGGGTCTGGAGGGTCTGGAGGGTCCGGAGGGTCTAGAGGGTCCGGGGGGTCTGGAGGGTCTGGAGGGTCTGGAGCCTGAAGGGGACACAACACTCACATTGGTTCAACTCTTTATGGTGATATTATTATTTCAGGCAAGTCAAAATGGAAATCTTGCCATTAAACTAATATCATTTTACATTTTCCGCGGCTTAAAGGTACATTTACAAGCTAATAATGTCCTCTGGTATAATCTTATTGGGTGCAAATAGCCCTCATGGCACGGTCCAGTAATTTTATCACATTATAAACTCAGGATCTGGATTTTCTTGCCCCTATCGGCATTCATTGCACGTTCGGCAGAGGTAACACTGCACTTTTATCGACATGTGAATGGGCTGTAATAAGCCGGGATGTAAAAAATATATAGAAAAATTGGAAATACTCCTACATTGTCTCATATTCAGTAGTTGCAGGAAGTAACTGTCATCAAAAGCAGGGGTAGAAAAACAGAAAGATATTAAAATAAGCGGCCCTTATTTTAAAGAATCAAATTTTAAGATGTCGCTTTACAAAAAAACATTTAAAAATTAGCATTTGGTCATCGATGGTTCCACGTCGGCGTCCAGGACGTGATCTGGTCGAGACCTATTATTCATAGAAACGCTTGTCTGCACTTTCACTGTTGCGCTGATTCGTAATCATCGGATCCCATTCGGCCCGTTCATCCACCGAAGGACAAAAAGGCCCGTCGAAGTCTAATTCAGGACGATCGAGTCAAAAAAAAAAGAGAATAATGGGAGGAAAAACATCAGTAAATGCACAGACGGGCAGAGTTCTGGGCGGGAGGCGGAGGGTTTGGTCCCCACAGGACGGAGGCAGAAAGAAACCCTTGGATTCTCACAAGCAGGTGTGACTTTCAGACGGAGCTTCCAGGTGCTTTGCATCTCCAGGCGAGGGCCTCCGTCCTCACCGCCTCCCGCCCGCCGAGCGTCGCGTACGTGACGCGGGAGAAAGGGAGAATGTGTGAAGTTATTCTGGGATTGCTGGAATGGAGGCGCCGTCACCATGGAAACACGCAGCTCCCCTACCACTCCCCGGTCCGAGCCGTTCGAGAGCCGCCGAAGCTCCGGGCGCCGTTTCTGCCGGCATTTGGGCCTTTCCCGGTCCCGGCGGGTCACGTGCGCGACATACCGGACGGCGCGGCGAGTGAAAGGCGGAGGGACGAGCATCACGGGATGTCTGAGTGAGGGGAGGGGAGGGGAGGGGAGGGGAACGGCGACGGCAACAAATGTTTTGGTGGAGGAGAACATCTCGGGGGGCTTTCCGCTCCCGGTCGATACCCTCGGCTGTCACCGGGGCGGCGCTGACCCCGCAGGGCAAAACACCAGTCAAAATAGAAGCGGTTCCAGCAGCGGGTACAGTACGGAGCAGGACCGGCGTCCTACTTCCCAACAGGAGGCCAAAAATAAAGTGTCTGGAAGCAGCGGGAGGGGGAACGGGCCGAGCAGACACAGGTGGCGGAGACGGCCGGGGAGGAGAGGACACGGGACAGCTGGCCTGTCACACAATGACTTATTCTTCCAGCAAAACACACACTCACACACACACACACACAACTGTAGATGAACGGCCCGTCTGCGGATCGGGTGAAGGAAAGGATCGACTTCCAGCCTTCGCAACGATTCATGAAACAAAAAGGTTTTATTTCACATGTAGAAAAAAAAAAAAGTACCACATATGAGCATTTTGTTTATGTAGGCGTTTAAACAAAAGCCGGTGGTTTGCACATTTCATGTTCCATATACTGTATAGACGCGGACAAGAGACGACACCAATCACTTTGTTATATGTATACATTACGCAGCTAATATAGCTCTCGTTAGGACTCCGCTCACGACCGGCATGCTCTATATAGGCTTCTTTACATCACGGCTACTGTACAACTTCAGCCACGGCCAAGCCACATCTACACTTCTCTCCACCTGCTGGAGGAAAACTTAAGCGCAAGTAAAAGTGTCAAAAGCAGAGTTGGAAAGTGTGGATGAGAGGACGGCGCCCCGACACCTCCGGTGTCCGAGAGCCGGCGACAGAAAACCTGCGAGCATCCAAAAGGGGAAGCGAGGAGCACCGGGCAGGAAACCATCTCAGAGCGATGCAAAGCAAGACAGAATCATTCATGTACAAGACAAAAGATCAAAATCCTTACATGGCAGTGTGACGCTTGGATTTAACCCTCAAAACTAGAGACGTACTGGCACTTTTTTAACCGAGGGCACGTATAACTTAGGTCTTTATCTCAAAAAAACAAAACAAAAAAAAAACAAAAAACATTTTAGTTGCAAACAGAACACAACGGTGTCTTCCTCTTGTTGTGTCTTCCACAACAGCCTTCCTCTTGTTGTTCTTCATGAAGCGGCCCACCATCATAAATAAATTAAATAAGACTGTTAATTGGTGCAGAAAGGCAAAGGAGAAAGAACACCCCCTGCAGGAAACCAGACGGACCGACGACGTCTCCGAGACGCCGCACGCCCAGAAAACAGAGGCACGCGTCGACGTCAAAATACTGCGTGGAAGAATGGTCGGTAAATACCTTCATTGTGCGTCGTCACGCGGGAACCAAAGGTGAAGCCGGCGTGTTTGCCTCCTGGTACATTCAGTGACGCCGAGGAACCCGGGGAAGCTTATAAGAGTTGGCGGAGCTGCTGTTTTACAGACTGTCGTCGGATCTCCTTCACTCCACCTTCACCGCATTCAGACGACGGTCACGATACCTCGGAGGATTCACCATCCATAGACAGAAAGCAGTGGGCCCGCGTTGGTCGGATTCAAGAAACCGACTGAAAAACTAAGAATCCTAGCAAATACTAGCCGACGGGAAATGCAACGCTGTTTGGCGCCGACACGGCGGGGGGTCGGAAAGGCTGCGCGGCCGGCAGATTTACGCAATAAATACTTTGTTCGACCGCAGCACCGAAAACAAATATGAGCGCCTCATGTTTGGTAATGAGACTTGAGCGTCAGCGCGAAGCCAGGTGAGGCGGCGGCCGCGCCGAGGGGGGAAAGTGCTGTGGTTCGTGTGTTCATGCAGCCTCCTGATTTACTGGAGCTTTCATTATTGGTTATTATTCATGTTCATTTTTTTTTTTTTCTTTTTAAATTAGAGGATGAATATCTTGATTACTTTCTGAATAATCTTCCCGCAGCCCGGACACGGCGCCTGGAACTTGTGAAGTCTCTTTGCGCAGGGGAAGCAGGTGAGCAGGTGAGCCGTGCGTCCGTGGATGATGTTTCCGTTGCGCGGTCGCATGCGGCAGAGCTTGCAGGGCTCCAGCACGGCCTCGGGCCGGACCTCCACCTCCATTCCCACGCTCTCCTGACTCTCCCCTCCTGAGAGCTGGATGTCCGTGTGCGCGGCGACGGCGCGAGGGCCTTTGCCTTTGCCCAGGACCATGGGGGGCAGCGGGCGGTCGGCCGTGGAGTGGGAGGGCAGGATGACGGGGCCCGACACCGTCCTGCTGCAGTCGGGGACGTCCACGCCCGCGTCGCTGTCGTCGTCCTCGTCCTGGCTTATCAAGGAGCTGCAGGCGGGAATGTCGGGGACGGAGACGGAATGGGCCAGACGGGGGACGTCTCGGTACCAGTTCTTCTGCAGAGCCCAGCAGCGGACGCAGTATCTCTGGTGAGGGGTGTTGTACTTCCTGCACTCGGTGCACTGCCAGGCATCCTGAGGAGGGGACAGTCACGGTCACACTCCAAAAAGAGATTCAGGGTACAACAAGGTGCAGCCTCAAACTTGCCCACTGAACCCGAATTTCACTTGGATTTTCAGGTAACAGACCGATGTGACTAGGTCCTAATAGGGGAAGAGAAATGGAAAATAAACGCTTTGATTTTTCCTTTTCGCGCGAAGCCTCGGCGACGACGGCAAAAGGTCACGATTAGCCGATCTGAGGGCCATGTCATAGGACCTCGCTCGGAGAAGAGCGGATCAAGAGCGGGTCCTGGAAACGTCAGCCGCTGAGCCCTGCGGCGTCCTTCAGTGCAAATGAAGGATTTCCACCGACATACAAGTTCGCCCCGCGGACGTCAGCTCTGTACCGGAGGGGACGACAGCCGCAAACACACTTCGCGGTTCAGACAAAGGCGGACGGCGCAATTTGGGCGGCATTGGGGAGGTTCTGAATGTTCCAGCGGGACGATGACCCTCAGAGCGACACCGGGTCGCTTTCAGGGCAGATTTGAAAAGTCTTACGACGCAGTACGACCGAGAATCTGTGTTAGGACCAAACGATCGGCCCGCGGTGGCCAAAGCCGTCCGACACACGACCCCTCCGATCACCGCCTCAGAAGACGGCTCTGCACATCAGGGATGTGATTCTGGAGTTTGTTTTTCCCGGACCATAAAAGTACATTATTTAAATTTATAAGAGAGTGTACTGGTACGGACCCCGGGGAAATCTTCTCCGTTAGATCTCATTAGCTAAAGGAGAGGAAGCACATCATCCAGACCTGTGTTGAGATCTCGGTGTCGGTGTCGTCGCTCAGACACTGCGAGTCTTCTTCCGGCTCCTCCTGCATCTGGACGGACACACACATCCTGTCAACCACGGCAAAGTCCTCCCAAAACAGCCGAAACAGACAAATCCGAGCATCGCTTTACAAAGTCCAGCGCTCGCTTGTGAGGACCTTGTCAGAGAAGCATCGACGGGTTCAGTGGAGAATCGATCGTTGGTCGATGGTCTCCTGCTGCCCCTGAACCCAGCGAGGCGAGGGGGCCGCCGCCCATCCGAGAGGCGGGTTCCCCCGGACCGGCCGATCCCAGGGCCGCTTACAGAGACGCACAAGCCGTCACCCCGTCA
Organism: Fistularia commersonii; assembly: GCF_037954325.1. NCBI lineage: Eukaryota > Metazoa > Chordata > Actinopteri > Syngnathiformes > Fistulariidae > Fistularia > Fistularia commersonii. The sequence continues at coordinate 16,131,028 of NC_141304.1, read as the reverse complement.
CTACGCATTTCAGTTAAGCCCCATGAATCTTCTCTTGCCGCCCGTTGCCTGGAAACAGCCACTGAATGCGGCCTGCTTTTCAGACACTTCCTTAGAGTTGAGCATCGTTTTCCCAGGTCAGCGGCAAATCATATTTAGGGAGATAAATATTTTGGATTCAAAGTAGACAGTCTTCAAGTTGTTGTTATAAAATAGAAACCTCAGGCGGCTGCCAGACATCTGCTGTGGATCCATAGATGCTGCTTTCATGGGATTTTCTTTACCATCTCCGGCGAAAAGCGCGTACGGTTTCAGCCTTGACATCGTAGCTCTTACGACTCTCAAAAGCCCTGCGTTAAAAACAGACTCCGACCTCTCGATCGGCCTTCTCTTCCTTTCCTGCTCCGTCCTCGTCGTCGGGGGGAGCCTCTCCCTCTCCTCCGCTGCCTTCCTCCAGCACGGCTTCCTTCATCTCCACGCTGACCTGCTCGCTCTCGCCCTCCGTCAGGAACCACAGGTCGTCCGTGGTGTCCGACACGATGGCCGTATCCTCCTCCTGCGCAGGAGACAGCTAACAGATCAGTCAGGCAACCGCTGTCACGCTCCCGTTCGGGTGACGCGCCAATGTTCGCGGACGTTTTCGGGCTTCTGATTCTCGGGACCGACCAAACGGCGGGCGTCTTACTTGGTTCGTGTGGATGTCGGTGGAGCCGTTGCTTCTGCGGCTGTAGTTGCTGCGGAGGTTACCCAGAAACCACCAGGGCAGGCCAGAGAGGTCCCACTCATTTAGAGTGACATCCAGTTTGGGACGTTTGCAGGCTGAGCGCGGCAAGCCGTCGAGGGAATCTGGAGAGGCGAGGAGGACTTAGACCCGACCCTTCGAAGAAAGACTGAGGCCTTCCGAGGCCGCGGCCCGTTTCCTCACCGTCATCTGCTTCCCGAGGTCTGCGCTGGGAAGGGGTCTGCAGGAGAGGCCCGTCGCCGCCGGCCTCCGGCCCTGCTTTGACCACTTCTCCACACATCTACAGAGGGAAGAAAGCGGAAGACAGAAAAATGAGCGTCCCGAGCCGTGACTGCTCTCTTGGAGGACTCACAGCTCCATTTCCAGATGGCCTCGGGGGACTGGCAGGACTTCGGGGGAGGGGGATACGGGATTCGAGGCACAGGAGGTCTGTGCCTCTGTAGATACCTCAACGTTTAAACTCCATCGGGAAAAATGAGAGAAACTGGGATATGTGAATACTAATTGGATTTGTCACAATAGCTCAGGAGCAATTCTGCTTCCTCCACGGAGTGGAGTCAGGCCCGAGTCCCGCAGAGGGCCTTCGGATCGGATCACCTATAGGTTGGCGGTGAGCTAAGTAAGGGACTGTTGTCGGGCCATGGCTGCGTAGGAGCTGCGATCCTCCTCCGAAGCAGAGAGGAGAACTCTGAGACAGACAGAGATAGTGACTCTGTCCCCCATTCCCCGGCTGGCCTGGGGGAGGGGGGGGCCCACAAAGGTGCCGACTCCTCCGCCAGACCCGAGCGAGGATGGGGTCGTACAGAGACGGTGCCACTCTGTACATTTGCACACCAACGAAGACAGCGGCCGTTTCCCCCTCGCCTCAGCGCACACGTGCTTACCGGAGTCCACTTTTTTAAAAAAAAGAAGAACCGACGTGCAGGATCCAGAGGTAACAAGCGTCGGAGCCCGAGTTCTTACGTTAAACTAAGAGCCGCTGCGGTTTGATCGCTTTGTTACGCTGACCAAGAATGTGTCCCTGATATCTGGGAGGGAAATACCCTCAACCAATGAGGCCAAGATATCTCACAGCTCTTACTCTGCAGGGGCCTCCGACAGACTGGGCGTAGAACCAGTCCATCTCCCTGTCAGACGCCCGCACACCTCAACCACAGCCTCAGTATTCCCTTGCTAGAGCGAGCTTGTATTACAACACAAAGGGACAGGCAGGGATGTATCGCTCACATCAGGGGAAGGTTTAACAAGCTGCATCCAAGTTCTTTGCTTTGAAATACATCCACTCTTTCTTGGTTGCACGCGCACACACACACACACACACACACACACACACACACACACACACACACACACACACACACACACACACACACACACACACACACACACACACACACACACACACACACACACACACACACACACACACACACACACACACACACACACACACACACACACACACACACACACCGCGGCAAAGTGCCTGCAAAGTGTGATGAAGTAAGACATTCCTTCCTACAGGAATTAAATGATCTGTGCCTGGGACTTGGTGGATAATTAGAGGAAGGCGGGGTAGAACAACAATTGTATTAAGCAGACTGTCAATTCAAACGAACACACACACACACACTAAAAAAAGAGAACATAGGAGGCACAGATTGGGTCTAATCTCAGCTGCTCCCAGGTGCGTCAATAATAAAAAAGCTGTAGATTGAAGACTCGGTCGTGCTTCCACAGAGGAGAGCGGGGCTCAGCAGCCCTTCAATGTGCTCCAGGAGGCAGTTTCAAACAGCGTACTCTGATCACCTCCAGCGGGTTGGCCTTTGTGATCAGACCGCAGTGTTTCTTACTAACAGCCCTGCATTCCAAGAGTTTCCCACTTCTAGTCGTATCGCTCAGGACACATTTTTGGGGCTCGGTGTATTCGAGGTGTTAGTCTGGGATAATAACATGAGATGCTAGATACCGCTGAATCCTGCACATTGGTCCTTGACAGGCGAACGGTCGTCAGTAAGATCAGTTAATGCTGCGACTTACAACAAATTTTCAAAACAAGTAAATGGTCAGCTTTTCACAGAACCCACTGACTCCGTCCACATTAATGATTCTGTGTGCAGTGAGGTAGAGAGTTTTTGGGCTCTGTTTCTTCTAAGCACCATGTTTCAGCTTTACCTGACCGTGGTCCTCCACTCCTCCATCTACACATTCACGGCCCACAGAAAGATTCTCTGCAGCGTCTGTATTTCAGATAAAACACAGTAACAGAAAAAGAACACCCCCACCCTTTAAGAATGGAACAACACGCTCTCTCACGGAGGCCTTCCGTCAAGGGTTTGTAGGACAAGCTGGAGACGGTGTTGACTGGTGCCTCCGGCCCCAAAAGATACGCTGCCGGAGGAGCTCGAAACGTATGCATGCAGTCCGATTTTGGAGAATCAGAGGGACTATGACAGTTTACATCATATTCCCAGAGATATAACTTTCAAACAGTCCAAGAAGCAATGACAAAATAAAATAATGAGCTTTTTTTTTGCTTTTTAAAAAGGGGGGGGGGGGGGGTGTAGAGGAAGAAGATATTGAGATTAACGTCATGACAAAAATATGGAACAATTAACCCCCAACATTATTTTGCACAAAAAAAGCAATACATTTCAAGAATGAGTTACTTACCGGCACAACCCAGAACCACCAAGTATTTCTTGAGCATTTCGTACACCGGGCTGAAAACGTGGAAATACAAGTTAAGACATGCGTTGTTGTCGCAAAGTATTGAAACAGGGTTCCTGTCGATGTACACCTTGGGTTTTTGACAGAGAAGCTCTCGACTTCCAGCAGCTCTCCGAGGGGGTCGTCCTGGCAGTGGACGATATGCTGCCTCTGTTTATCGTACAGTTGCCTCCCCATGATGTACTGGCCCAGGTAGTGCATCACCTGCGTTTAAGAAAAAGACGGTGAACAACAGCTTTCTTTGCGACATGACGCCAATTCCCCTCGTCGACCCACCTCTTTGAGAGTGAACACATCTTCCTGGGCTCCAGCAATCCGCAGGATCTGCAAGAGAGGGGCTTTTGGCTGCACCTGAAACAAATTATGGACAAATGGGTCACAGAACAAACCCGATATTCATTAATGCCTAGAATTGTAACGTGCATTAATGACATGACAATGCAATGCTTTGGGAATGCACCTGGTTTCCCTCTCCAGGTAGCGTCCTGCAGGATGTGCTGGACGCGGGGGGCTGCGTTGATAGGGAGCTCATAGTCGACCAGTGGGTTCTACAAAGGACATTTGGAGCTGGTCAACAAACCAGACGTCAAAAAACTACTGCAATAACCGCCGCGAACCGGGCGCTAGCGTTCCCGTGGGTTAAAGCCAGGTGAGCGACATCGTGAATTAGCCGCTAGCTGTTTCCTATGTCAACATCCGCAATTTTAACGGAAAAGGGGGAAGCCGCGTCAGCGGCTCCCCGGGAGCTTTGGTTTCCTTTCTCCTAGTTCAAAAACGCGACTTTGACTATCGAGCGGATGAATACGGAGCGAACCGAGCGGGAATACGGACGCCGCAAGCTACCGGCGGGTGGAACCGGCTCGACAGGTGGAATATCCAGGCTAACGCTGCTAGCAAACGTGCTGGCGTTAGCTAGCTTAGCAAGCCGGCTAACTCCTCAACAAACATACTCACCGTAAAGGCTCTACGTCACTTCCTGCTCGTCATAACGTCTTGCGGGCATTGCTGCTCGACCGTCCGGCGGGCATCTTACAAATACTCGCTAGCGCGATGCGTGAAGTGTGCGTGGCGGGCGAAACAGCGGCGAGACAGCGGCTAGCCCGCGGCCATCCGCCTGTAGTTCGGTGGATTCAAACCGACACGGTTCCACCGTTTCCGGAAGCAGCGAGCCGTCCGGCCGGGGTGTGGCGCCCCCTAGCGGCCGCTGCGGTCTCACCGGCCGGAGGAACCAACCGGTTCTTCACCCGCTGGGACTTTGCCTCTCAAATGGTCATCCAGGACCCACTGTCGTTGCAAGATATATGTTTATTCTTTCATTAGCTGTACCACATATCCTGATCCCCGCCTAGCCCAGCTTTCTTCTGGCAAAAGCCAGGATTCACCTTGGATGGATCACGGGGTCACAGATAGAGAAATACAACCATCCACTCTGCCGTTCAAATATACAGACATTAAAACGCAGAGATCGTCTTTGAAAGCAAACATTCCTGTTTGGATTCTCGGCTCCTCCTGAGCAACACACTGAGGCCCTCACTGCTCTCCTGGTAGCCTTCTGCTCATGGTTCATCCATCATGGCTCCATTGCAGACAACCAATTTCCCCATCAGGATAAATAAAGGATGGATTATTATTATTAGACCAATCACTCTACCATTCAGTCACATATACAGACATTAAACCATTTAATCTGTCATTCTATCACCTATAGTGACAGACTTGGAATCAACAACAGATATTGTTTTAGATAGATAGATAGCTAGATAGATAGATAGATAGATAGATAGATAGATAGATAGATAGATAGATAGAGCGATAGATCGATAGATCGATAGATCGATAGATAGATGTCTGTAATTTGTCATCATCTATCAAGAGAGAAGGCAAAAAAGTGTCCGTAAAGCTGCTGCACCTTCTACATAATGAAGGTCTAAACTTGAATAACATCTTGGCTGCTCCGTTGAAGATGTTTGTAGTTGGTGCACATACCAAAAACAAAACGGTGAGTTTGAGTCCAAACATGTATCGAGCGTTGACCCGGTTTCACTCCTCGAGGACATTCCATCAATTCTCCCAACTGACTGAGAAGCTGCACACACACAACAAAACCTGACAAACTGGACTTTCCACATTTTATTAGTTTAGTTGTATTAAAACACTTTTTTTTATAACTAGATTTTTATTAAAAAAATTCTATGTTTGCAAAACCGGAGGGTTAAGAAAATCCTCGAGAAAAAAGAGCTTCTGTGAAAGGTATTATTTCATTCAAACGCGGTTATAAAATGCATGCTACTTCTGTGCTTTGGCGATCGGTCGACCTATGAGCAAACGTACGGCCCGGTATCTTACAATGAGATGCGTACGGGGGGTCTTTCACAGATTTGTAATTACAGTGCAAAAAAAAAAAAAAAGGAATGAAATCAGTGGGTCCAGTATGACGCTGGGCTTGTCCTGTGGAAATAAAAGAAGCATCAAGCACGGGAAGCTACTCGGCAAAGTCAGAGAGAGTCGGTCCGACGGTCCTTGAGAACACGCCTCCACGTCAGGCCGGCTTCAACATTAGCTTATTCGCTGGAACATCAACGCGGGCTGCTGGCTGTGCACTTGGAAGCGTCACACTGGCTACTAACAGCATAAAAACAGGATTATCCTTCATCCTGAAGGTCAGCGGAGTCAAAGGGATTTCGGGATGGCGCTGCATGTCGTGCTCGCGACGCCGGTCGAACGCAGGATCGTCTCCAACGCGGGAAGAGTCGACGGTAAAAAGTGCTTTGGTCAAGAATTCAAGTCTTTCGTTTTACGCCACACGAGCAGGGAGGGAGGAGAAGACGTGGGATCTGAAGCGGCACATGTCATTACTCCTCATTAACTGGAGGCCATTTCAACACTTAAATTAAAAGTTTCACCAGACACTTTCCAACAAAAATTCAGTACCTTTCTACTCCATCTGGACCCAGTCAATATTTGATGTGATCCGATGAGTACCCGTAGAACGCTCCACAGCGACGGGTAGGGCGGAGGAACGTCTGGAAGCGGGTCGGAATACTCAGAGTGAACGAGAGGAAAGGCGGAGAAGATGGAGGTAAAGAGCAGCCATGGTGTCTGGTTTGGAGACACCAAGGAGGAGGAGGAGGAGGCACGGATGAAGATGTGATGAGGTTCCTCTCTGGGAGCCAGGAGGATGGAGAGGATCAGAAAGGAGTCCAGCAGAAGGACAGCACGGGGTCCATGTTCTGGAGATGGTTTGGACATGGACAGAGGAGGGATGGAGAAGATCTGGCGAGAAGGATGCTGAGGTTGGAGGAGGTCTGGAGGAAGAGCAGAGGAGGTGCATGGATGGAGAACAAGAAGATAGATGGAGTGAGAGAGGAGGCTTAGAAGGAGGCAGGTGATTGGCTGAGGGTTAGAAGGAGGCAGGTGATTGGCTGAGGATTAGAAGGAGGCAGGTGATTGGCTGAGGGTTAGATGGAGGCAGGTGATTGGCTGAGGGTTAGATGGCGGCAGGTGATTGGCTGAGGGTTAGAAGGAGGCAGGTGATTGGCTGAGGGTTAGAAGGAGGCAGGTGATTGGCTGAGGGTTAGAAGGAGGCAGGTGATTGGCTGAGGGTTAGAAGGAGGCAGGTGATTGGCTGAGGGTTAGAAGGAGGCGGGCGATTGGCTGTAGACCCTTAAAGGAAGCAGCCCAAAGCATAGGAAGAACAAGTGTACCTCTATATTTTTCAAATTGAATATTTTGAAAACAACAACTAAAAAAACAAAATACTTTGGGCCATTAGAAACAATAATATATTACAAATGGATTTGAAGTAAGGCTTAAAAGTTACTACACCATCAATTGGTCTGGACAGGTCAAAGGTCACCGCACCTGCTGGAAACCTCAGAGGAGCCCAGATGTCGATGTCTCGTGAAACTGATACCAAAAATGTTTAAATGGCCATCCTGTGAACAAAAACGTCGTATTTTGCGAGTTGTGACTTTATATAGCAAAAAAGAAAAACAGAAATAACGCAGTGTAAACCTTCCGCTAAGATATTAAGGGTTTACTTAGCTCTAATGCTGCTCCCTAAATCATCTACAAGCCCTTATACCGGAAGGCTGGTCGTCTGCGCGGAGGCTGGGCAGAAGACCCGGGAATCCAGAGCGTCTTACGCCGAGAGACTCGACGCTCTTCACAGAATCTGTGTGACGTGGACAGCAGACGCTCTGCGTGGGGCGAGGAGGGGTTGGGGGCTGAAGTTCCACCAGGGTCCATTCCCATCCCGAACCCTGGTTTTACCGCTCTGTCGGGGCCTCGACCGGTTTGATAAAGCAAAGGGAGAAGCACCTCGCCCCCCCCATGCCCTGGAGTCCTCCAGCTCCCGGGGCAGGGGTCGGGGGGATCGGGGGGGTCGGGGGGGGCTGGTGGAGGCTGGTGGGGGGGTCGAGAAGTGAGAAGCAGATGCTAGTCAGCATGTGGGGGCTGCAGCAGTGCCAGGGCATATTTAAGGACCTTCTAAGTGGTGTCCCATCCCCAGGGTGGAGGTGTCAATCCAGACCCCTTGCAGCTCCGTCCTGAAGGGGGGGGGGGGGCTTCCAAAGCAAAGGGGTGGCAGCGGCGGCGGTGATGGTGGGGCGCAGGAATGGGAAGTGGGATCAGGCCTGTCTTTACGAGCTTTGGAGTGAGGGTGGGAAGCCCACCTTACTCTAGGAGATCCTGCGGAGAGACACAGAGGAGATCCAGAGCCGGTCCGGGACCAGGGGAGGCGTCTGAGCCGGGGGACGATACCTGGTCCGAGTCCTCGTACTGCGCCGCGCCCGTCTCCATGTAGTGGGTGTCTACGTCGTCCACTCCTTCGATTTTATCAGCCTCGGCGTTTTCCCTCATGACGGAGTACCGGTGCACCAGGAACCTGACCGAGAAGACGGGGCTGGTAAAGAAGCAGAGATCCCGTGGGTGGTTTGGAGGCGGCGGCGGCGGCGAGGGTCTGACCTTCCTCCGCAGACATACTTCTTGACCGTCCAAACACCTGCCAGGGCGCCCAGCAGCAAGATCACCAACACCACCACCACCACGATGGTGGTGGTGGATTTATCAGTCCCCGTCTGGACGGGACCAAGAGAAGACGGTTTAATGTGACAGGAGAGCAAACAGGGATGAGCCCACCGTGTCAGGGGGAACTTCACGCACCACCAGGAAGGGGCGGAGCTCATCAATGGTGCACAGCCTCAGAAGGTCCGTCTCCTTCCTTTGCGGCTGGAAGCCTCCCTCGCACTGGTTTCCTGGGATCTTGCGGTAGCTGCGGCAGGAGGTGCACCGGGTTTTCATGTGAATAACTTCTAAACGCTGCGGCTTCAACGTCTCCGGTGCCTCGGCCTATCCTGCGCGGACAACCGCTCACCTTCATCTACCGACAATTCACGGTCTTCCATCGACCGTGCAAGAGGAGCCCGTCGGTGCAAACTGAGAGAAGGAATCCAACCAGGAACCTTGTTGCTCTGAGGCCGGTCCGCTGCGCCGCGATCATTTCCCACAACACGACCGAAGCACGCAACAGGCCAGAGGCGAGCGGCAGCGCGGCCAACACACACGCTCTGTTTACACACACGCCCTGTTTACACCGGCATGTTTTTCAGAGGCACCAACCCAAGTTTTCACAAGAATGAGGGCTCTTATTCCAAACCCACGTTAACTCGACACCCCCTTCTAACAGACCCGCCGGCTTCCAAGGGTCCGACCTGTGCGCGGCACGTTTCCGACGTGCACGGAGCACAACCGGAGGCCCGGCGGGGAGGCCTGCGACGGGTCAGGTGAGTGCACGCGGTCCTATTCGATGACCCCGAGCGCCATCGGGGCGACGGGGACGCATCTGCCGCCAATACGGCCGAAAAGGATGGCGCTAATTGGCCCCACATGGCGCCCAGATGGCGGCTGTGAGTGTGTGGAGGAGACAAAGACGCAGCAGAGGAATGCACACGCAACATGTCTCCGACACCCACGTAAACACTCTCCTTTTTGGCTTTTGCAGATGTTTCAGTGTAAAGAAGCAATTTTTCCGTTCCTCTCAGGCTGCTCTCCACCCGCCGCTCCGCACTGAGGCTGCTCAGTTCACCCATGGCATTGACTTTCTCACTGAAACTGGTTTCTTGTAACACCCACACACACACGTACACACACGTACACGCACGTAAAACCACCAAAAATGTGCTCTGGTTGAGAACGAGCCCATAATTCTATCTCTTTATTTGGAATCCTTGTAAATCTGGCACCTTGTAAAATACAGGCCGCGCTGCGACTGACTTTATGCTGCTTTTATTTGCAGATGATGTGACTACAAACACAAACACGCAACGCGGAGCCGTCCGGAGGCCGATCCCACTCTGAGGAAAGTATCGATGTGCTTGGAAGGCGTGCGAACCCAATGAGTCCAGAGCATAATAAAGAACATGTTCCTCGTATTTCTATTCTTAAACCACGGCCTCCTGCCGAGTCCAGACACGTGTTTTAAGGTGAGCGAGAAGAGATTTGCAAAGAACCGACAAGAGAGAGGGAGAAGAGGTCCTCACCCGCTGGTCTGGAGCTGCTCGACGGTCCCGTTTAAGCACAACTCCAGAGGTCCACCCTTCATCTCCTCCTGCTCCACACACTCGGAGCCGTTGGCCAGCCGCTGGAATCCAAAGTCGCTGCGAGGCAAACAAAGCCGCCGTATGCGTTCGCAGACACTCGGCACGCGGCCCGAGAATCGTCCCGCGCGTCATCCGAGGAGGAACGTACCAGTGATAGTCGTCGGCGGTGCACCGGCACGGAGACAGGCGCTTGGCGACGGCGTAGTCCCTGCCGTTCCAGCACAGCGAGTCTTTCCTCCGGCGTAGGAAGGTCTCCTTGTAGCCCAGGACGCAGCCGTCATTCGGCCTGCCGGGATCCGCCGAGTGCGTCAGCCACTCCGCGTAGTCGCCGGCATCGCCTGTGCACGTACATGCGGTGGGCGAGGAGACCCCGGACGCCCGATCCGCGCGCGCCGTCCCCGGCATACTCACACTCCCTGGGCAGCAGCTTCCTGAAGTCCACGGTGATCACCACCCACTTGCTGTTGTCGTTCCTGTAGCCCCACAGGCTGACGTTCATGGAGCGGGAGCCCGGCTCGCCGTCCATGCCGCTGAAGTGGAAGGGCTCGCCGCTGAAGTTGTACGTCCGCCAGCACCGGCCCTCGTCCGCGGAATACCTGCGCCGGCCGGGAGGACGAGAGGACGCCGTCGGCGGGTTGGAGAGGTACGCGCGGAGGCTGCCGCGCGGCCGCGGGTACCCACTTGATTTGATTGACGGGTGAGTGGGTGTGTTCCACGGCCACCAGCAGGCTGCCCGAGTCCAGGATGGCGTAGTGGTGAGGGCCCTTCAGGGACAGCAGCCACGAGTAGCCGCCGTCGTCCGACACGTACACGTCCGGCATGAGGGTGGACTCCGCGTCTCCGACGCTTCCTGACGGGACAGCGGGGCGGCTTTAGACCTTCTTTTACCCGGAGGCCGAGTGTCCCCTCCTGACCGCGGGGGCGAGCGCTCAGTACCGTGGGCCAGGATGAGGCCGGCGGCGTTGGGCTGAGACAGAGGCAGCATGGGGACGTTCATCTTCATGCTGGTGCTGTAGGTGGCGTGGATGTGAAACCTGCACTGTGAACACACCATGAGAGACGGGGGGAAGGTAAGAAGATCCCAAGACGGCGAAATTCAATTGTCACAGCGGCATTATGGGATGGAAAATAGAAAGATATGCAAATAAAGGATATAGATACCAATAAACAAAGACTTTGTCCAATATATATAATAGAATACAAAATCTATGCCTTGGAAATATCAATGGACAAGAGGGAGATGTGGAGAGGAACAAAGACATGACGACAAGTAAGGTGTCCTGGAGAATGTATAAATATAAAGATAAATATAAATATGGCATCAGTGGCTGGAGCTGGAGGGAGTGGAAAAAAATATTTTGCGGATGCCTGGAAGCAGCATCATCCCCGTGCTGCATTCAAAGAAATGTTGGCGCCACTTTGACTTTGACAAAACGCACAAACAACACGGGTATTTCTGGAGAAGGATCTAGTTCGGTACGTCTCACTCTGCTGGGTCGGTTGGTGGCGGTCTCCGTGTCGCAGTGGCTGCCCTGCGGCCGCCGCAACGGCTGCCACCTGGCTCCCTGGTCGAAGGTGATGACCGTCTCCACGGCGCCGTCTGCACAGGAGGGAAACAACGGTTACGACTACAATCTGAAGAGCAGTCGGACTTGTGGGAAATCTCCTGAAAAGAGCTAACTAGCGCTGCGCGTTAAATGTTGCTACTAATTAATGCACACACACACACACACACACACACACATATACAGCATGACTTTCTGATCAAATGGTCAGAAAGTGGCGTGTCGTGCTCGGCGCTCGGCGCCCCCACCCTCTGTGAGGATGCTGGTCATGTAGACGCCGCGCAGGGACGAAATGGCGGTGAAGTCGGTGTCGCTCCCCGTGGTGGTGTAGAGGTGGCGCTCCAGAGACTTGGAGAACACGGTTCCCCGCTCATCCGACACGTAGATGGTCCCGGTCCCGGAGTCTGAGGCACACACAGGAGATGGAGTTGTAACAGAAGCCCCGCGGATCCAGGACGTCGCCTGGTTCCTCCGAGATCAAGCGCTGATCAAGCCACTGACCTTCAGGGTCGTCCACGTGCATGAAGATCATGTCTTGGGTGGCGGTCAGGATGGAGTAGAACTGCTCGTGGTTGACGGTGGGCAGCTGGGCCATGTTCCAGGCCTCGCCGCCGTCCACGGACACGTGGATCATTCGCTCGGTGCCCTAAAGCCGAGAGACGCAGCCACAGCTCTGGAACCAGGAAGTAAACCGGCCTCGACACGCTCGGCTTGAGAAGATGGCAGCGACGAGACCTTCAGAGCAGGAGCGACCTCCGTGACGGACGCTCGCTTTTGATCGTAGCACACGTCACCATGGTTACATGGTCACAACACTCGGAGTTCATCTTGAAACCACGGTTGACAGAAGCATTCAATCAATAACCTTCGCTCCGGGAAGAGAAGATCGCTCCGGGGATTTCTGGGTTTGGTTTGGTCTTTTGGATCAGTTTCCAAGGCGATATGTGCTTTTGTTTAGTCTTCATCCGCCGAGAAGATAAACCCCAGGCTGACCCCGACACACACACACACACACACTCACAACCACACACACACACAGAGTCACCACAAGGCGTGGAATAGGCTAATGTTGCAAAATAGTAGTGTTTAGAGCTGCGAGAGGGAAAGGCAACACCTTCTGGAGAGGAGGAACGGTGAGGCTACGGGAGGTGGAGATGGAGAAGGTTGAGGAGAGAGAGTGGAGAAGAGGTGGAGGAACGAGTGCAAGCAGGTCGGAACGGGTGGAGAAAAGTGTCAGAGAGTACAGAAGGAAAGGTGGAGGAGATGGAGGTGAAGAGCAGCCACGTGGCTGGTCTGGAGACACTGAGGAGACAGAAGGGCAGAGATGAAGACATGGAGGTTCCTCTGTGGGAACCAGGAGGACGGAGAGGATCAGGAAGGAGGCCGTCACATGTCAGACACATGGTAGATGTTCTGGAGATCAAGTCACACTGAGATGGTCTGGACATGGACAGAGGAAGGATGGAGAAGATCAGGGTAGACGGATGCTGAGGGTGGAGGAGGTCCGGAGGAGGAGCAGAGAGGAGGTTTCTGGACGGAGGACAGGAAGTTAGACGAGGACGCCGAGGAGAGGTTTTGGCCGGAGACCCCGGAGGGAGCGGCCGACGGAGAAGAAGGAGAGCGTGCCGCTCCTCTCCACGCTGGATGTCGGCACGCGGGCAGATGGTTGTGAGTGGAAAACAAACAGATAAATAAAGAAACAAAGCTGATCCCGGAGCAGATGCCGTCCAGAACCCGCGCGTCATCTCACAAATAAATAACCCCGTGGCGGCGGGAGGAAAATATTGAAAGCACATGCGTGAGGCCCGCAGGCGACGTACCGCGCCCGTCATGATGGAGGCCAGGACGAAGCGCCCTCCCAGGACGAAGGAGTAAACCCTGGTCGCGATCACCTGGAAGCTTCTCCCGTAGTCCGTGGTCTTCCTCAGCTCCAGCCTCCCCTTGTCATCTAGCAGAGACAGGCTGCTCAGCGGGCGTCCGCCGGATCTGAGACGGGCGGTGGCGCCTTCACTTACTGCAGGATCCGTCGGAGTGGGTGGTGAAGAAGATGCTGCTGTTGGGCCCCCTGTGCGTGGGAGCGGGGGAACGGTGAGAGCGGGAATCCAGGCGGGGAAAGGAAACATCTAATTGTGCTCCCATTTTCCAAAAACGTTGGAAAATCGCCCCGGTTCAGATGTGAATCTACTTTCGGAATTGGAGGAGATCAGAGATTATGTTTGCGGTTTCTTCTAAGTGCAAATATTGAGCCCGGGGCCGGCGTCCAAGCCTCTCCGGCTCCGCGGCTGCCAGAGGGGGACCGAGGTTTTCAAGGCCGCCGGGCCGAATAATCAACTCGGGATCGGCTCCGACGGCGGCCTCGGCACCTCACGCCCGAGTCAATATGTGCCGGGGCCCGAGCGGCGTGACGACCCCGGGCGCCGTACGGAACCGGGACGCGGCTGCCGCTTCCGCTCGCGGTCGGCGGCAATAACGGCGCCGGGCGGCGGATCTGCAGCAGATACTGCAGCGGAGAAGGCACGCTCCGCTCAAAATCAAAAGCCAAACCAAATAAAGGTCCCCTTGTGAGACGCGCATGTTTTATGTGATTAAACACGATGTTTTGGGGTTTTTTTGCGGACGACAACCTGATGGCGACGAATCTCACCATCTGACCAGACAGACGCTGTGGTGGATCTTCCTCCAGGTGGTGCCAAAGTCCTCTGACAGCCACAGGTCCAGCTGAGCTCGGGGACATAAAGAGGAGACGGCGTCACCGCGGCGCCGGACGGTCCGCCGCCTGGTCGACATACACGGATTTAACAAAGGTGACGGCGGCTACCGTCAGACTGAGCGTGACCAGGGTGTCGCAGTCCCCCGGGTCGTAGAGCATCTGGATGATGGGCTCGAACGGCAGCTCGGACGCGGCGAACGTCAGGCCGAAGTCCCGCGAGCGGAAAAGCCTGAACCCCCCGACGTCGGACACGTCGCCCGTCAGGATCACCTGAGAGCAGCGAGGGGGTTTCACACCAGAGGATCAGTTCGGTGAGAATATGTTTGCCATCCGCAGCTGAACGAGTCCACCGGGCGGCTCGGAATTCTACCTGAAGCACCCGAACGGCTTGATCCAAACTCAGACGGAGACGTCAGACTGTCCAGGCTCGCGGAATTAAATACACATTCATCTCTTGTTGAACCCCGAACCGCGGGTTTGCTGAGCCGCGTTCCTCCGAGGGTCAGCCTGCGTATCTGCCCTGCTGTTCAGTTTGGGTAAAACCTGTGTGGATTTCCCGCGTCTGCGCTGAGGCTCCCCGCCGCCGCAGCGCCAATAAAACAACCTTTACGATGAGCTCGTTTCCGTTGTCATGGACGCCCCCCCCCCCCCCCCTGCGCCTCGGCCCGTGAGTCCGGGTGCAGGAAGCCGAAGAGTTTGATTTGCCCGACAGACCGCAGCGGGTCGTGGAGTCGGGCCGGCCATCCGGCGCCCGTCCTTTCTTTGACTGATTTCACAAACAAGCGGCTGAAAAAGGCAAACGGATAAATCATCCGGTTTGCGGACGACTCCCTGATTGCGTGGCTCCTCGGTAACGAGGGTGCCAATCACGACCCGGTGGAGAGAGACTTTATCGACCGGCGTGAGCGCTCATCCGTACAAATCGATGTTTCCAAAACGAAGGAAACGATAATTGCATCTAGGAAGAGTTCTCCGGCAAACCCTCCCGTCTAGCAGAGGCTCTCCCGGCTGACCGCCGGCCGCCGTCACTGGGACGGCGAGCGGGACGAACAGATACCGACACTCGTTCTGGCCTCTGAATAGACGGTTGTTGCCGTCCGCCCGTATGAGTCCTGCTGTGGTTGCTTTTCATCTCTCCGCCCCTCACAGCCGGGATGAAGTTCAAAAACGTTTCACCGGTTCCTCGGAGGTCTGGACTTCTGCTTCTGCTTCTGCACCGCGGCGGCAGGCGGACCCGGGTCGGCGTCGCCGGCTCACCTTTCCCGAGTGGTCCGGGCTGATGGCGATGCCGAACTCCGTCTGGATGTAGGTGTGGTTGATCAGGTGGGTCACGTCCTGGAAGGTCTTCCCGTAGTCTTCACTAACACGGTCACGAAGAGTCGTTTAGAAGCAGACCAGGCGGCGGCGGCGGCGGCGGCGGCGGCGGCAAAGCAGGTCCCGGGCGGCGGGCGGCTCTCACCTCCTGTAGAGGTTGGACTGGCCGAAGTGCATCATGAACCTGGGCACCTGGAAGGTGGTCAGCACCAGCAGCACCTGGGAGGAGCGAGAAGGTTGTAGGCGGACGCCGCTGGTTCTCGGGCCGTCCTGAGCGCCGCCGACCCCGGGAGACTTACCCCGGATCCGTCCCCCAACCAGGCCAGAGACAGGGACACCATGGTCCTCACTTTGAAGGTGAACTGGAGGAGAACAGAAGACACGTTTGGGCATTCGTGCACGGAGGCGGGGGGTCAGCGCACGAGCCCCGCCAACGACGCCGCCGTGTGTGACGGCGCCTGAACGCCACAAAGAGCGTGACCTACATTTACGCCTGACAGACAGAAACACAGCAACTCTCTGTGGTAGAACAAGCAGGCAGACGCATTCCAGAGAGGCTCTCCAGCGCCCGGCCCATGAGCAAGGCATCGGACGCCGGCCCACACACACACACACACACACACACACACACGCTGACACATATGCACACACACACACACACAGCCCCGAGGCCGCGTGGGTTCTCTCCGGGTGACCTGGTGTGAACAGCCGTGTGAATTCACGCTTGATTGACGGTCGGTCGGACGCGCCGGAGGAACCAATGACCCGGGTTCTTCGCTCCGAACAGAACGTCCCGTCGGACGAGAGCCGCGGTACCAGAGGAGACGATGGCGGTGAGGCCTGGTAGGAGGGCGACCCATCCCGGATCCGGCGCTTCATCAGAACGGCAGCGCGAGGGTTTCAACGCCTCGACGACAACCCGGGTCCAGAGGAATTCAGCTCCGCACAAAAATGCACGGACGGGCCGTCCAGCCGCCTCGGAGCTGCCGGGGATCAGAAGCAGCACAGTGAGCTCCTTGTTCCCTCCATCTGGGCTTCAACCTTCGGCCTCAGCGGTGTTTACACACAGAAAACATCAGACGAGACACACACACACACACACACACACACACAAACGGGCTCTGATCTCACACACCCAGCCGTACTGAGCGATCAGCTGAGGGCGGGAGCGAGGCTTATGGTGTTAAAGATAATAGCACGGAAGTGACGGGCGGACGAGAAACCGCAATAATCCAACTTTCTCCATCAAACCAGCCGCCGCCCGGCCCAGGATCTGCTCCACCTGCTCCACCAATTGCTGGGAGAGCCGGGGAGAGATGATCCATCGATTGGCTTCAGCCCGTCTCAATAAAACACGTCGACACGCTTCATTATCTTGGTTCACCTTAGAGATTCATCAATACATTCATTCACCCGTTGTCTGGACTGCTTATCCTGCACACAGGGTCTGTGTGTGTGTGTGTGTGTGTGTGTGTGTGTGTGTGTGTGTGTGTGTGTGGAGCCAATCCAAGCCTAATGGATTTATCAATACAATGATGTCTAAATGATGATTCAATTCCATCCATGGACCGGAGGCTGACTCCGTGCAGCCGTGTGTGTGTGTGTGTGTGTGTGTGTTCCACTCATTTATCTTGTGCTGCCTCTCCTCGCCGCCGCAGGAGGTCCCAGGTTGGATTCCCACAACGTTCCTGCCCGTGTGGAGCCTCCATGTTCTTCCACGTGTCCGTGGGGTTCCTCAGGGTTCTCCGGGTTCCTCCCGCAGTCCAAACACATGCGGGAGCTTCACTGGAGCCCCTTCACAGTCCAGATGTGTGGATGGGAGGGTGAATGTTGGAGGTCTGTGTATGAGGCCCTGTGATTGGTCCAGGGTGAACCCACTTCCCATCTAATCACGGCCGTGATAGGCTCCGACCCCCCGAGCCTGGGTGCAGGGCAGGCGCTGTCCAGAATGAATGAATGGATTGATGAATGGATGAAGACATCATGACTTCCCTGCCTTCTCTCAGCCGATCATCTCATCTACAAAACTTTCATTGAAAGAAACATCTTCCTCCTGAAACTCATGGGTTCTTCCTCGCTCTTCTTCTTCACCGCTGTCTTTTCAAGAAGAGCGACGGTCAGGTGACACCGGGTGACGGCTCCTCAGACATCCAGCCGTGTGTGTGTGTGTGTGTGTGTGTGTTGATGAGCTGTTTCTCGCCTCCTCTGTGGTTCGGCTGCAGCCGGATTCTATTTCTCCTTTACTTTCCACCATCTGTGCAACTTTACTTCTCCGTATTAAGAAATTAAAACAGATACTTTATATAACCTTCTCTCTCAGACTATATGGAACATCAGCTCCGCTGCTCCCCAGCAGCTGGCTGCGGCCCAGACACACAACATGTTTTTCCTCCACGTTTTTCGGCCGGAGGGGATGGAGGATGGGGCGGGGGGGGGGATAACTCGTGCAGGGGACCGACATAAATGTAACACAAACAGAAAACGGGCAAAAACGAAGCAAAGCAGTGAAAACGCAACAACAGGGAGGGAGGAGGCGTCCTCCGCCTTCCTGGTGGGATCCGGTCCTGGAGTCTAGACTCAGCTGAGCTCAAAGGGGGGGGGGGGGGGCTGTTTGAGAGCACGCCAGAAATGATTTTCATGCTCAGAAGTCAGCTGGGGGGAAGAGTGTGTGTGTGTGTGTGTGTGTGTGTGTGTGTGTGCAGGGGGGAGCAAACCAGCTTGTGCGCTCAGTATTAAATTAAAAAACAGCTCAGATCAGGAAACCAAAGTCAAAAGGCCGTTCCGGTGTTCAGCCGGAGCAGGAGCCGGGGCACAGTCACTTAGAACAACCTCCAGATGATGTAATGTCCACATCTCACACACACACACACACACACACACCCCGCTGTCCCGCAGAGCTCCGGAGCTTTGAGCCGGGCGGCCCTCTGGAACATTCCTCGGCAGCCCAGACATGAAGGTGGTGCTTGTTGTGCTTTGTAGTACAACATGTCCAGCACTGAGAACCCAAAGGTGTATGTGTGTGTGTGTGTGTGTGTGTGGGGGGGGGGGGGGGGGGCAGCGGATGCTGATATTAGAACTAAATGCAAAATCTAACCTACAAGGTGCAGAATGACAGGATTTCTACGTGCCGATCGCAGGTTACCATGGTTACGCCGCCACGGCCGAGAACTAATGTACAAAAAAAGAGGCTTTTCTGTTTTGGCGCTGGAAAAACACACACGGCCCTCAGAGCCGGGGCGAGAAGAGATTTCACCGGAGGTCACGCCGCTCGCCGCGGCTGGAGAAAGAGCTTCTCCGCCGCCCGTTCGCTGGCAGGGAACCTGTGGACTTTCCCCCGCGGGTTTAATCCCGGTGGATTCTGATCCGGCGCGTCACAGACCGACAGGGAACAATAACACGGCGGGAAAGAGCCCATCTCAGATGCAGAGCGGGTTCCGACCCGGCCGTCACCTTCGGACAAACGCCACCAGCGTCTCCGCGGTGATGCGGTTCCCTGGCTGGTCATCTTCTTTGTCTGCGGCGCCGGTCCGGTCGGCCCCCCGGGTTCTCCACACACACCATAAAACACAGGACGGAGAACCACAGGGGGTCCTGGGTGGAGCCTGAGGCTTCGGCCCGCCAGAGGCTCCGGCCCGCTTCCGGTCGGATCCGGGCCGGTACCGAGCGCTGACCACCCGCACCTGCACTGGAAGCGACGTGGAGGAAGGTCCGACCCCCAGTCGAGGTTCGGGTCTGCTCTCATTCCACGCAGAAGAACCAGAACCTGCTCCGATCCCACACACACACACACACACACACACACACACACACACACACACACACACACACACACACACACACCACGCCACGCCACGCCAAAGAGCTGCCGACGCCGGCAGCAGCTGCAGCCTCACAGTCCACTGGAGCCGTGTGTGTGTGTGTGTGTGTGTGACCTGGGATCATCCTGCCGTGGACCCCAGTGACCCCTCCACCACACACACACACACACACACACACACACACACACACACACACTAAGCACAGCTGAGATGAAGAACCCCTTCGGCCTGCAGACAACCAGACCGCTGTAATCCCAGACCACCTCCGCCCGACCGGACCAGAACCAAGCTCAGGACCAGAATCCAGACCAGAACCAGTGCTGATCCTTTTCATCAGGTTCTGATCATGCAGGACTAAAAGCATCCAAAGCAAGGGGATTCTGTTCCCCATCAATCAATCAATCAATCAATCAATCACAGCAGCATCTTCCAAACATATTCCAAGTTCTGGCTGCTTTTCCTGCGTGACCTCTCGACCCACGGTCACGTGTTTCAGCAGTAATGCTTCAAACCTGTGCAGAACCCATGCGGTCCCGGTCCCGGTCCCGGTCCCGCGGCCCCCCGCGGCTCGGCTGCAGCCACTTACACTGTGGGTGTTGTCCCGCAGGGAGAGCTCCGCTCCGGGGAAACTCGCACACGCGTGTTCGTGGGGCCCCGCGGCGCGGCCGCTGCGCCCCGGGAGGCCGGGCTCCGGGGCCCGCGGGCCGCCGCGGGTCCCCCCGCCGTGGAGGCTCCGCGCCAGCGCGCAGGAAAGCAGCCCGAGCGTCAGGAGGCGGCGGAGGAGCGCCATGTCTGCGGCCGCGGCTCCGGGAGGATCTGCCTCCTCCGGCCCGGAGCTGCAACCCCGGCCGCCTCTGCACGGCGGCCTTTACACCGCCGCACCTGATTGGCCCGCGACACAACAACCCGCGCTCTCATTGGACGGCGGAGATCCTGCACGGACGGTCTGTGGCGGGTCTTTTGTGGTCTTCTGGCGCCCACTAGTGGACAGAAGGGGAACTGAGGACAAGGCCTCCCGCAGGGATGGATGGATGGATGGATGGATGGATGGATGGATGGATGGATGGATGGATGGATGATGGATGGAGGGATGGACGGACGGACGGAAGGACGGAAGGACGGATGGACGGATGGACGGATGGATGGATGGACGGATGGATGGATGGATGGATGGACGGATGGACGGATGAATGGATGGATGGACGGATGGACGGATGGATGGATGGATTGATGGATGGATGGATGGATGATGGATGGATGGATGGACGGATGGACGGATGAATGGATGGATGGACGGATGGATGGATGGATTGATGATGGATGGATGGATGATGGATGGATGGATCCATCCGACTGATGGTTTTTGCACGACCTCCTTCTCCACGCACCTCGCTCATCTGTGCAGTATTTCTATGTGTATCATAAGGAGGAGGATGCTGAAGAAGCTCCTCAGCATCATGGACAGCGTCCATCACCCCCTGCAGGCCACACTGACATCCTGTCAGTCTTTCAGTCGTTGACTGATGCCACCAGGAGCTCCACTGAACGCCACAGGAGGTCTTTCCTACCTGAGGCTATCAGACTTTTTAATTCCTCTCCATTCAGCCGCAAGGAATCTAAAAATCTTCGTACTCAAGATCTTAAAACACTTTATAGCCTTGACTTGTTACTTTATAGTTTACTTTATAGTTTTCACTTTATAGTTTTATTTGTATTTCTTATTCTCCCCCCTTTTTTATACTGTTTATGCAATTTCCTACTATTATTTATTATTGTTGTTTTTCTTGTAACTCTGGCACAACAATTCCCTTCGTGATAAATAAAGTTGTTTTTATTCTTATTCTTATGCTGCTGTGACAATTGATTTTCCCCGATGTGGGATCAATAAAGTCGATGTCATGATACCTTGTTTTTGTGTATCTTCCACCTCCAGGGATTCATGTGTTCTCTACTTAAGGAGAAGTCGAGTTTCTTGCAGTGAAACCATGCTTTCACAAGCTGCATTTTCTTGAAGAAAAAAATCAAAAACATCTTTCTATAATTGTTTTTTTTTTAAAACTATTTTCTGTTAATTTAATTCAGTATTTAACTGTGCACGTGTGTGTGTTACAGACACAGACCGAAATATCACAAAGGCCTGTTGGTGCTCGTGTGCTATAATTAGCATGAGTTCAGCGCCTTTTTCAAATTGCAGCTAATCTCAGCAGGAAAATGGGAGGAGTCATCTAAAGGTGCATCCAACCTCAGCGTCCTCCTACCCAGACCTCCAGCGTCCCTCCTCTGTCCACGTCCAAACCATCTCAGTGGGACTTCATCTCCAGAACAACTCTTCTCCCCGTCTTCTCCAGCCCTCAAGCCTGCCTCACAAATCAACTGCCGCAAGTGTGAATCCGCTAAACTCCGCTTCAGATGGGCGCGTTCCCCCCGACCTGTTAATATTTCAGCCTCTGGTCATCACCCGCGGGTCATCTCATCACGCGACCCTTCAAGCGGTTCATCCGGCCCGTGTTCTGTGAGCAGACCTGCCCGCCGGCTTCTGGAGGAGTTTGGTCTGCGGCGGCGGTTCTGAGCGCCCGCCGTAAGTCTGATGTGAACAGAGAGGGAGCTCAGACGGAAGGGCTGCCGATTAAAAATGGAATCACTTTCACGCCTGGAGAATCAGCTCTCCGGTGTCATGAAGCATTCAAATCAAATAAGACTCACAGAACAGTATTTTTAGCAGGCGGCACATCACATATATGCATCTACCTCTGTGTATTTATGCTCGGTTAGTTATAAAAATGCTGATAAACAAATATGCTGGTTGCATGTTGTTGCTAAATTGTGGAAGAACTCCCTACTTTGGATGAATGTGGTGGAGGAAAAAGGATCTGACCTTTCATAGACCACATCATGGCAGGATTTATTTTGGAGACATCCTTTGGGGGCTAGATGTGACAGAGGATCTCCAGCAGGAGGCGCTCTCTTGGCTGCAGAGATCGGCATTGGAACTCCCGAAGGTAAACAGCAGGGACATGAGGAGCCTCTGGTCACAGAAAGGTTCACTGCTCCTTGAAATGTACTGCAAGGGTTGCGTTTAAAAAGTTGAACTCACGACAGCCTACCCTGCGCGCTCCTCGCCACGAGCGTTCTTTTTTTAAATGAAGAAGGGGGATTCGGGGGAATTTTCAGCCGGGGCAAAAATGTAAGACCCGGGCCAGAACGCAGGAAGTGGTGAAGGACAACGGAGCGTTCCAAAACAGACAGATGGGGTGGAGGCGGCCGGGCGGCGTCTTAACTCGTATCGCCGGCAAACACTCACAACCCAAATATTATTCAGAATCGGGTCCAAGTCGTCTTCCCTTTCTTTTTAAAAGCGCTCGACAACGGCGCGGCCACGTGAAACGAGAAGGGCTTTAATGAAAGTCTGACTCGCGGAGGTTGTTTTATACAACGGTTTAATCGAAGTACTGATTCGTAACAAAAAATATCCCCTGCTCTTCTTCCTCCTGCCGCCGAGTTGTTAGGAAAGAGTCAGCCTGCAGCGCAGCCCTGCAGACGCCGAGCCCAGGAGTACATTAGCACATCTCAACCATCCACAAAATCAGAGTGGAGCAAGAGAAAAAATATGCTGATGGAAAAGTTGCGGTGGTGTTGTGACATCCAGCCCGGATTTCTTTTTTTTTTTTTTTTTCCTCACTCCCGCTCCCCTCCCGTGTCCCATCTAGATATCCTTGATTACGTCTTCCAGCTCCTCTTTGGAGTACATGTGGAATGTCTTCCCGGGCTCCACCGTTGCCAGCTGGAAGAAACAGACAGTCAGGAAGCCGCGAGATACGAATCTAAACAACAGCGATTAAAAGCGAAGGCTGACAGGTGGCACCGGACGTGTTGCACAAACAGGAGCGTTTCCAGAGAAAACCCTTTCGAAGCTCCTGCGCTCTCACTCCAGGCCGGACACACTGACCTCAATGTTGGTGGCGTTGAGCTTCTCCTCCATCACCTGCTTCAGAATGGTGAGGGACGACTTGATGGCATCTTTTAATGTCATGGACTGCGAAAGGCAGACGGCAGATGCAGATCTTTGACAAACATTCCTCCGACTTCAACGCTTTCGCTGACTCGAGAGGATGTCAGCGGAGGCTGGCTTTACACAGCGAGACGCTCAAACAGCTTCTGGTTGTGTGTTAAAAAACCTCTCGGACACGTTTTCAGCGCAGCAGAAGTGGTTTCCAGCAGCCAAACAAACGCTCTGAGCGCGATCGGCGTGGGGTTCATGGAGGGCTCCGTGTGAGCTCACACACTGCATCGACACACCCATTCTGGAATGATCCATTGAGAAGATGCAAAGATGCCAATTTTGATATCAATTCCACCTCTACGTAATCTGAAGAGGAAAGGAATTGAATCGATGCGTAGTTTCGGCTGCAGAGACGGGCAGATTAAACGGTTGTATTACAGCAGCTACTTCTTTTGCGGAAGTCACTGTAGCGGCCGGTCGGAGGCGTCTCATTGTGTAAAGCCGGCGGGTGGAAAGAGCGGATGGAGAAGCACCTTGTGGTAGACCTCTTGAAGGGAGCTTTGAGCTCCTTCGGACGCTGAGCCGATGGCTCGGGCGTCACACTGAACGAAGGTTCCCGACGGGTCCATGTGGTAGCTGCGGTCCAAGGGGAGAAGAAACAAGTTAACGTCGCGCTGTGAAAAAGGCCGTGTTTTTCCAAGTGTTGCGAAGCGGTAACGCCGGCTTACAGCTGGGGTCCTTTTTCATCGACTCCTCCGAACAGAAGGGCGACGCCGAACGGTCGACTCTGTGGAGATGAGGACCAGAGCAGGTTACCTGGAGACCCATGACGCCTCTGAAAGGAACGTATCATGGCCTCCCGAGGACAAGAAGCACTGAGATAAGCAGAGACCGACCATGGCGCCGGGGTCTGCGTCCTCCTCGCCAAACTGCAGGGCCAGGTTGGACACGGCCTGGGTCACGCTCTCCACCGTCATTGTCTCGTTGTACGTGAACCAGTGGTTCTGAGGAGTCGAAATGAAACGAAACAAATGAAACAGGAGTCGAACCTCCGGAACACACACACACACGCAGTTCTACACACACCACACATACCTGTGTTTCCACTCGTGCTTTATCAATTAAAGTCTTGGCATCAGCTATCAAGCCACTCATTGCACAACCTTTGAAAGACAGAACATGAAATAAGTCACAGAACATCACAGAAAGAAGTCTGACTTCAACCACTTCATGGATAAATTGTTTCGGAGATGTAGCAAGAAGTTTTCTGTGAGTGTGCAGGTCGGGGGAAACAAAGGTGGTGCTTTTTCATCTCAGTAGCAGCTCGGTTGCTTCGTTTGAACCTCCCGCAAACATACCAAAGTTCTTCTCTATGTAACAACAGTCCTCACGTATTGAGCAGTACTCTGGTCCAGCTAAGTTGACATTATATTTTCAGTGCTACTTTCTTAAAAAGCTGTAAGTTTTCCAGATGTTATATTTCATTATTCCCGCTCTTCGGTACAGTAACATCTAGAGGAGTGAAACAGCGGGACAGTATTTTTTTTTCCACTGTCCTGTTGCATACATGCCCTTTCCTTGACCAGCCTGAATTCAAATCATGCAATCTAGGGAATAAACCTCAGGGCTCCACTGATAATTGTAATCATTTAGGAAGAAGAAAGGTCTGCAGTGTTTTGCTTTCTTCACAACAAAACCCCAAAGCCGGAGATCGAGGACCGAGGGCCGCACTTGTCCACCTACCGATGTGACTGTCGATCTCCACGATCTTCTCGATGCTGTTGGGCTCCATCAGGGGAGAGGTGATCCTCTTCTCCACAGCCAGACACACACCCTCTGACGTCTGGATACCGATGGCTGTGGAGCCCAGCTACAGTAGCAAGGGCCAAAACAATCAAATTCAGGCATCTCAAACCAAACTTTGTTTATTTTACAGCGCTAGCCGTGAGAGGACGATGGGAAAGATGCACTGTGACCGATCACTCACTTTTATAGCTTCAATGGCATATTCAACTTGAAACAACCTTCCCTCCGGGGAGAATGTGTTCACGCCTCTGCAACGCATTTAAAAGGCATACGAACGGTTATCACAGGCTCACTGTTCGTAAATTTGTCTGAAATGAACGTCTTGTTGGACACTTGGAGTTAGATAAAGCAGGTTTTGGGCAAACGCGGGGCAAAAAATAAAGGTTTGGCAAGGAAAGAAAAAAAGTCCGTACCGAAAGTGAAAACAAAACTCTTGCTAGGCTAGCTGCCGCTAACGACCACCAACCCTGAGAGAGCTTTCTCTCTGCATCTGGATGGTAATAAAAAGCATAATCTGGGCTTCTTAAAACTGTCGAAATGAAACACAGATGGATCGACAATTAAATCCCTTGGGATTTGCTCGCTCCGGAAAAGAGTGTCAATAAATGACAAAGCACTTTGTGCTGAAGCGCTACATAAAGCACCTACCTGTCATACTCCGATCTTGTCAAAAACATCTTCAAACTATACACGGGGCCTGGAAGAGCAAAATAATGAGTCAGTAAGAACATTTTAATCATGCAAGGGCATTTTAAAGATGTCTAAAATACGCCGATTATTTCCCAACAAGTTCACAGCGACACCTAGCTACTTAGCTAGTCGCAGTTAGCGGGGGTTTCGAGCAAGCATGCTAATAAGCCGAATAAATAATTCAATGAAAGAACCGCACAAGACGTTAAATATTAGAAACGAATCGCTATATTATCACGACAAAATATCGAAGAAAACAACAGTCGACGACGTGGCGGTGATTGTTGTTAGTGTAATCTGCTAACTCATTTACCCTCAGCCTTGAATGAGTTCGCTAGTTTCAAGGAAGCGTCTGGCGGTGTTACATTAAAAGTATCCGGGTTTTGCGGGAGGCGACGGAACAAGGGTTCCGCCTGCACATAGCAAGACAGTTATAGATATACATTCATTTATTTCTAAATATTATTTACCTTTTGTCAAATAAATAATATACATATTTTGATTTATTTCTAAATATTACTTATTTTTTGTCAAACAAAAGATATGTATATTAATGTATTTCTAAATATTATTTATTTTTTGTCATACTGGAAAATAGATGAACTATAAACGATAAACTCAAACTTTATTAAAGGAAACTCTTGTGCCAGACGGCTCCAAAATTACAAGAACATTATACAGATAACAGCAGTAAAACAACAAATAAATAAAGTTTCAAAATAAGTGTCAAATGAGTAGTTTGCAAATAAACAGTACTTAATAGAATACCAGTAGAATGAAGACATGTTACCAGCTGTAAAAAAAAAAAGAAAATTGCATTGATTCTTTAATACTGTATTTATCTGTATACTGCACATTCTGTACATATGCACTTCTGATTGGATGCTAACTGCATTTTGTTACGCTGTGTCCTTACATGTGGGATGACACAAAAGTTGAATCTAATCTAATCTAATGTTACGTACAAACTAAAGCAAAATAATGGCAAGTTACACAGAGGGTCTTATTGGCAGCGCTATAGTATTGAGGTGTTGAGAGGTTATATTGCGCCAGATAATAAATGTAAAGATTGCGCCAGATAATAAATGTAAAGATTGCACATGATATTAAATGTAATTGTACATGACAGTAATAACAATAATAATGAAGTGGAGAGGCAGTGAAAATATTGCACTTTGTATAAAAACTTGCCATGACATGACAGAATAGAGAAATATATTGCACACAATATTGAACTTAATCAATCCCAATGCAGCTTCAGGGCGGCAGGGTTCGGTATCTCCCCGAGTCAGCCTCGGGGGGGACGGTGTCTCCCCGACCCGGTCCCAAGCCCAGATAAATGCAGAGGGTTGCATCAGGAAGGGCATCCGGCGTAAAACTTTTGCCAAAACCAAACATGCAAATCAATCATCTTAAATCAAAAATAAATGGATGAATAAATAAATCAATTACTCTGATATCCGTCTGGTCCACAAAATCTTCCATAACGCCGCCCCACCTCCTCTTAAGACCTCCATCGAGCCTCGCTCCAACTCACAAGTCCAGTGCTGAGGTCGGTGTCCAGAGGAGACGGCAATGTTCCTAAAAGAAAGTCTGCCTTTTCTCAATCTGCCTTTTCCTGTAAAGCCATAAAAGAATGGAATGGGCTTCCAGACAATCTGAGGATCATGACTGACTTTCACACCTTTACACGGGACGTTAAAAATTGGATTCTGGAGCAGCAAACATGCTAACGCTAACAATGCCAGACGGGTATTTTGCCATCAGATGTTTCCCTTCTGAGGAACATCTGATGGCCCCCAGATGACCAAAGTAACAATATCACAACAATGTCACTTTCTACTTGCAAAATACATATTTTATTGCCTGTTTATATATTGTATAGTTATTTTATTGCCTGTCTGTATATTTTATATATATTGTCTATTTTATACAGTTTTATATTTGTATTGTCCAGGACTACAGATGGAAATTAGCTATGAGCTATAATCTAGCGCTTAATGTATTTGTACACTGTCCTAATAAAGTTCTAAACAAACAAACAATCATTATAACCAGAATAAAGCGGATCGGTCGAGGCCCGGGTTAACAACGACCGCCATTGGTATAATTGTTTGGTATATTGGTATATTTCTCTACCGTCGACCTACAGGGAACCGATGGAAACGGGGCTACCGTAGGTCAAAGAAGTTTATTTGCCGCGGCGACCCCTGGGGGGAAAAGCCGAAGGGAGAAGAAGAAGAAGAGGACTGAACTTAATCGATCCCATGGGACTGAGATGATGTAAGAAATCATCGCGCCCAAAGCGGTCTGGCCACGCTCCATAATTGTGGTTGAGCAAAGGAGTGCTGGTTCCAGAAGTTGTCCGACACCTGTAGTTCCAGGAGGTGATGCTAAAATGCCCCGCCACCGGGGGGCGCCAGAGAGCCGGAGCGGCGAGGCCTCCCTCCCTCCCTCTGCAGGCCCTCGCCGCCGTGCACTGCAGATTAAAAACACATGTGCAGGTGCGTTTTATTCCTAATTGCTGAAAATCTACCAAAAATGTGGACTTGCGCCGCCCCGCCAGCCGTTCGCAATTATTTGAGCACCGTTTGGTTTGTTTTTTATTCAGGACAGAAGTGTTTCTCCCTGCGTGTTTTTAAAAGACACATCCATGTAATACGCAGGTCGAAAAAGTGTCTAAACAAAACGCGTCGCAATTGATGCCAGGCCTGTGAAAATACAGATGGTCCAGAATTCGACGTCAGCTCCAAATATCAGAAAAACAGAGAGAGAAAAAGGGAAATGACGGCGGCCGTCTGGAATCTGTCTTAGGAAGGAATTCAAAGCATTGGAAAAAGGAAAGACTTAAAAGAGAAAAGCGACTTTGATTCCAATGGAATATAACGTGAACCTCAGAGTGAAGAACGGTAACGTCTGCCTGGTGCGGCAACAATGGAGGCTGGAGAGCGATGGAGGGAGGGGATGTGCGGGCGGCGGTGTCGGGTTTCCTTCCCCGGGTGGGAACAGCTGAGTTCGGCCCTGTTTTGGTTCTGTGCAGAGTCTCGGCCGCCGCAGACTCACATGGAAGAACGGGACCCGGTTCCTTATCGGCGGCGCCGTTAGCCTTCCGGAAGACCTCCGAACCCGCGCGGGTTCTGCAGAGAAACGACAACATGAAGCAGAACGGTGAGGACGGCGTTCTCCGGGTTCTGCTTTGGATCCACGGTAAGTTTTGCCTGCTTTATACTTGATACAAACACACACAGTCAGCCGCTCTCCTGCACATGTCGTCTTAGCGAGGAGAGCCATCGGGACTTGGGATACTGTAAGAGGACCAAAGAGGGTTTGCTTCCCCCTTTGGGCTCGCGGTAATCCAGCTGCATTCCTGGACTCGCTCCTCAAGGATTTTCTTCCCCTCCGTTCTCTACTCAGTACCCTCTCGCCCCGTTTCACTCGTCGCATCCCATCGGGTTTTTTTCCTCGAGTAGAAGCCGCAACGGTGAAATCGGGTCTTCGGCCGCTGTCGATTAAACCCTGCACTTGTGCTTCCCCTGTTCCTGCGCTGCAGTCCCGCTGGCCTGCCTCCTCGCCGCAGGTGCGTCCCCGTTCCCCGGCCGTGTGTTTGCGCTTCGTGTCGCCGACGGCGTGTAACGCGTCCTCGCTCTCCGTCCCGCAGCGGCGGCCCAGGGCGACAGCAGCAGCAGCGTGGTGGTCGCGGGCTACAACGTCAGCGCCCGTGCCGGCTCCAAGGTGGTGCTGCAGTGTGTCAGCGGCCGCATGGTGTGGACCAGAGACAGGCTGAGGGACAGGCAGAGGGTGGTCCACTGGGACCTGTACCGCGCCCACCCGGACTACGGCATGGAGAGGGTGGTGGACATGTTCTCCGCAGGAGACCAGAGGATCTACAACTCCTACAACCTGAACAGGGTCAGCCTCAGTCCCAAGGCCTTCGGGGAAGGGAACTTCTCCCTGATCATCAAAGGTCACGCACTCTTCTTTCCGACGATGTTTTCTTTCAGTGATACTGTGATTCATCTTGTGGCTCTTTCAGGACCTCCTTCCTTAGAACGCGGTGTTATTGAGAAGGTATTTCGTGCAGATCATTCAACCCTTGCATGAAGGAGGACCGAAGCCGATTCATTTTCGGAGGCGCGGCTTAAATCTCATATGTTCGTGTGGGTCGATGCGCGTCGGCGCTCTTGAAGACCCGACTAGAAGGCCGCCTTCACTTTGCTTCTCTGTCCGTCAGCCGTCTGTCGGGGCTTCCAGAGCCGGACGAACATCTCGCCCGCCCGCGGTCTTCTTCCAGACCGGTCAGCAAACTGAATCCGCCAAAAATAATCAATCTGGATAAAAGTCTTGAGTTTCTGGATAAGCCAGAAATAAAAGGACTAAAAAATACAACATGCTTCAGCGCTAAAACTCTGCAGAATCCCAACCCTTCTATCTTCTGTGGAGGCCGTGAATGGAAGAAGGTCTTCAAACACCTGTCGGGCGCGGAGATGAAGGAAAGACTCGCCTCATCTTCACGTTCGGTGCTCCTGTGGTCTCTGCGTCTCCACAGATGTGACCATGAACGACCGGGGCCTGTACTCCTGCAACCTGCACCACCTCTACTGCCACCTGTACGAGACCATCCGCGTCCAGCTCAACGTCACCAAGTCCCGTGGGTGCCCCGCCTCAGGACCACACACACACACACACACACACACACACTTGAAGCACAGACAGACGGAGGCTGGGTTCTCCTCCCTCAGGCCGTAAGGAGCAGCGTTTCTGGGACGGCCAGAAGGCGGTGTACGTGGTGCTGCTGGGGAGCACGGTGGTGCTGCCGTGCATCAACCGGAGGAACGTGTGGACGGACTGGAGCCAGGAGGAGGAGGACCAGCAGGTACCTGCCGTGTCACCTTCAGGGCCGCCGTCGGCAAGAACTAAAGCGCAACCGGTGGTTTCCAGGTGGTCCACTGGGACCGGCAGTCCCCCGGGATCCGCCACGACCGCGCCGACCGGCTGGTGGACATGTACGCCTCCGGGGAGCAGCGCAGCTACGGGCCGCTCTTCATCCAGAAGAAGATGAACATCAGCAACCAGGCCTTCTCCCTGGGAGACTTCTCACTCACTATATTTGACTTGCAGGTGTGTGTGTGTGTGTGTGTGTGTGTGAGTGTGTGTGCGGTTTTCGTCGCTGCCATGCTCTCATCGGTGTGTGTGCTCCAGCCCTCAGACCAGGGGATGTACTCCTGCCACCTCCACCACCACTACTGCGGTTTGCATGAGAGGAGGGAGTTCCAGGTCAGCGTGGAGCAGCGGCCGACCCCGACCTTCACGCCGCCCCGGGCGCCGCCCGGCGACGGCGGAGGTAACGCACGACATGTTTGCCGGAGGTCGGCGGAGGTCGCTGTCAGCGCCGATGGGATGTTTGATGGCGGAGTAGAGTGAAGACAAAAAAACCTCCACATGTTTTTCCGGCGTGCTGCTTTGGGAAGGAGCTCCCGCCGCTGAGTCGCTGCGGCGGCACGAATCCCCCCGGCCACCGCCGGGAAACTCAACTTCTCTCTTTTTTCTTTCCTTGCACAGTCAGCTTGTTGGAGGCCAAAAACCCTGAAACCACACACACACACAAACATGCCCTCTTAACCTCACACTCAGAGCCACTCAGCTCTCCTACAATCCAGCCTCACTGTTTTATCATTATGGAGCAGCTCTGCACATGTGTGTGTGTGTGTGTGTGTGTGTGTCTGGAGGGAGGGGGGGGGGCGCCTCTGTTTTTGTCTTCAGCGCTCTCTCCCGGGGCCTCATACATCAACCTCTCCGGCTTCTCCTCACCGTTTCCTCTGCTCCACACTTCTCTGTACTCTGAACAACCTAAAAAGGAAAAAGTGAGTGCAGGACGGCGGCCGTGACGGGAGGGTGGGCACCGCCGGCGTGCCCGGGAGCGCGCCGGCGGCCCGATCTACGGAAAATTAGCCCCTTTTTGGTTGAACGTGTCTATTTTCAAGTCGAGCGCCGAGAGAGCGGAGCCAATAATGGCAGATGCAGCCATGTGGTGAAATCATTGAGAGAAATTTGGAGATGAGAAATGCCTGTGGCTGAGTGTGTGTGTGTGTGTGTGTGTGTGTGTGTGTGGGAGAGAGAGAGGGGGAGAGGGAGAGGATCTCATTTCAGTGGAATCTGTCGGATAGAGCCCTTGACTCAGACCCTTCTCTGCCCACACAGTTAATCCCCTCCCTGGGAGCTTTGCTGCTCAGAAACCGGACGTGGATCTGAACCCCCTTCTCCCCGTGAACCTCCTCCTCCTCCCCCAGGGGGTCTCAGGCCTCCTGCCGCCCCCGACCCAAAGAAACCCGTCCTGGTATCTGCTCCCGCTCTGCCCTCTCCGTCTGCCGCCCCGTTGATTTTGGCCCCCGCCTCACATTCCAGGAGGCTCCAGAGCCGGGATCTGAGGCCGGAGGAGGATAGTGGAGATGCAGAAGAGGGAGATGTAGGTCACCCCCTCCCCCCCATCCTCCCTACGAAAATGTGAATTAGTGGGAACCGAGGACCCAGAGCCTTGTGCCGGGCCTCAGACTGGCCGGGCGCCGGGAGACCCGCCGCTTCCACGGAGGGAGCGGCTGAGATGTCCGCCGAGGGTCACGCCATCTTTCTTCTGCGAGGCCTTTCTGGCGTTCTCGCCGGCCCCTTCCTGCCCCTTCCTGCCCCCTCCTGCCCCTTCCTGCCCCCTCCTGCCCCCTCCTGCCCCTTCCTGCCCCTGCCTGCCCCCTCCTGCCCCCTCCTGTCCCTGGCTCCCTTCCCTGTTCCATCTGCGCTCTCTCCTGTGTTTCACTGCCAAGAAAAGTAAATATTAGCGCGACTGTCTGGATCGTGTTTCGGCCCAGATCTGTAGATTCCGCAGCTGCTCCGCATCCTCAGCTTTTTTTTTTTTTTACCAAACCAGGTTTTCCCCTCCGTCTGGGCTTCTTCACACTCAGCAGAACCGCTTGATGCACTTTTTTCATATCAAACTTTGCCGTCGCCTCGGACGGTGGGGGGACGGGACCAGGATTCTACCGGGTTTTGTGCGAAGGAGCAAATGAGCCGCCGGCCAAACGTCCTCTCCAAAGGGGTCCAATCCTTACCACCAGACCAGATCGCTGCATCTCGGCCTCCGGCCTTCCTGTCCTGCTCCGCTCTAATTGAATGTTTCACGTGGAGGTCGAGAAGGAGGGAGGAAATGAAACGCTCCTTAGAGGAGACGAGGACGGCAGAGGGCGAGGACGGGTTTGAGAAGAAAGTGACGGCGGCTGTCCTGCTCCTCACAGACGCCTCAAAAGTGGCCGGGTCGCCGCGGATCATCAGCGTGGTCCTGCCCGACCAGAGACACTCCTTTCTCCTGCCGCTGGGCTTCGTGCTGACGTCCTTCCTCCTCCTGGCCTTCATCGTCCTCCTCATCATCCTCGTCACCCGCAGACGCAGGAGCAAAGGTCCGAGCCGAGTCCGTCCGAACCACACTGATTTCCCCCCGTCCTCGTCTGACTGGCTTCTCTTTCTGTTGCAGAGTTCTACCCCCAGGTGTCCATTAGGTGAGTGGACGAGACACACACACACACACACACGTATCCTCTTACGCAGATGGTGCGGTGTGTGTACCTCAACCCGGCAGGTCCAG
Organism: Fistularia commersonii; assembly: GCF_037954325.1. NCBI lineage: Eukaryota > Metazoa > Chordata > Actinopteri > Syngnathiformes > Fistulariidae > Fistularia > Fistularia commersonii. The sequence goes on along the minus strand of NC_141304.1, from coordinate 16,097,448 downwards.
CAGGAGCCAGAGCGACTTGGATGAGTTTGAGATGGACGTGGCAGAGGCGAGGCCGTCCACGTCCACCAGGGAGCAGGAGGACCGGAGGCTGGGTGGGTGAAGTGCACACACACACACACACACACACACACACACACACACACACACACACACACACACAGGCATGTCACACCTCTCTGCTTTGTCATTTAGACTACAAGAACAACCTGCTGAGGGAGAAGGTCCATATAAACACACCGACCAAAGTCATTGATCTTGACAAAGGTAACGAACCCGTGCACGCATGCAAACACACACACACACACACACACACACACACACACACAGGCCACAGTGTGTCAATTTCAAGCAGAATCTAAAGCCAAATGCTTGTAGAAGGTCCCAGAAGCTGTCTAGGAGGACTTTGAAGATGAGGACATCATTTAGAGAAATGAGATGCCAGTTTTTCAGACGTGTGTACAAACCTTGTTGACGTCAGGTGTGTTTCCTCCCTCTGTCTTGTGCTTCTTGCAGAAATGCAGAAGTTCTCCAAGTGAGAAGAAGCGAAGTGAAACGTGGTCCCTGGCTGGTCCAGAGGCCGGACGCGCCCGCACTGCCCTCGGCTCCGGCACGCACGCAGAAAACCTTCACGTGTCCCACTTGGACCTGACAGAACTGATTCCGCTTCCTGTCTTTGTATTAGCCGCACCATCGTAGACAGACCGACCGCAGCGCCCCGGTGGCCGTCGGACGCGGCGCTGCGTGTCGGACCGAGTCCACAGAGGTGCGACGGAGTGGATTCCATGTATCCGTTGATAGTTATCCCTCGGACGCCGCGGTCCGTCCCCGCTCCCGCTCTCCGTCTGCGCCTCGGCTCGGCCGCCCGGTCCGAAGCGCAGCGGCGAGGCTCTCCTGCTCTCCACGCTTCCAGCGCCTGTAAGCTCAGTGACGAGATGAAGGCCAGTCCGTCATGGCGTCTCTTCACGATGCCGGACTCTACTTCTGATTCGTATTTTTAAACAATAAAATTCAATGCTTGATGCACTTTTTTTTCTCGCCTTTTGAATTGAAACCGAGCGGGACTCGGGTCAGAAAGGAGGTCCCGCGATGTCGCTTCTGCTTCGGCTCCAAAACTACAGCTTTTCTGACTTCGGTTTCAGAGTTTTGCTTTGCGGAGCGAACGGCAGCTGAGTGTGCAGAGACCGGCTTGGATCATAGTTCATTTATTCAGTCCTTTGAGTCACAAACAAACAGTCCCTGAATTCAAGACAAATGGCTTTTTATACAATTTTGTGAAATTTTGTTTACATTTTTCCTATAAAATACGCGGTACTGTAATATACTTCCGATCTAAAAACGGTAGAAAACCCTGCTCGGACCGTCGGCGGTGGACGGCCGTCTCCGGCGAGACGACTCTCCACCCGTTTGTCTGACATTTCATGGAGGAGGAAGCAAAGCAATGACATTCACAGAACTACACCGGGTCCAACGGCTCCACAACCTACTTTCTGTTCTGGATCGTCTCGCCCGCTGGAGGTGTCGGTCCCTCCTGCCGGGACGGTGGCTGACGGACGCCCGGGGGAATTTAGGGGCGCAGGGCGTTGGATTGACTGCATGGGATGTGTTGTGCTTTGGCGCCGACGTTTTCCAGAGGTGCGACGCAGCGGCGGCGTCCTCCCTTCAATGCACGAGGCCCGGCGGGTTCAAAACCCACTGATACTGACTTTAGATCCGACATACAGAATCTAGAGCGGCAGGACTGCACTGGAATGATGACCGCCGTGAGAGGAATACAGCAAATAAGTGCTCGCTGAGAGAATCCTTGTTGTTTCGCTAGCAGCTGCTTTCTTTCCGTTTGGAAACGACGGATCATTTGTCTGCGGCCAGCATGTAGTGATAAAATACCATCCCGTTGACGAATAGCGCCGCCCGGTGGCGGGTCATGAGAGCGGGACCATTTGAGTACATACATTCGCCCAGGAAACATACATCTGTCCTGCTGTCCAGACGGGTACCCACGGATACGTCTCGCCGGCGGGCCGGGCTTCCACCCGACGACCTCAGCCCGTCTCTCTTTGGGTTGGCGGCTGCGCCGGCTGAGGTGCTGCGTCTTTGTCGTCGGCTTTGGTGAAGTCTAGTACTTCTCTTTGACGTCAACTGACCGCAACAATGCAGTTACTATTGGACCTCAGACAGGACAGAATGCAGCTGCGGTGTGACACACACACACACACACACACACACACACACAGACACAGACACACACACACACATGTCCAGCAGGCGTCCCTGTGAGAAGAGGCCCCTATGTTTGTAGGCCCCAGAGGAGAGAAGAGGGAGAGAAACAGCCTGAAGGTGCTGGGAGAAGGAGATCTCCAGGTCCTGTGTGATGGTTGATGGTTGATGGCGAGCGTGTCGGAGAGCTGTGAGGTTGTGAGGCTGCGCTTCGCGTGACGGCTCCGGAGTCCGTCTGAATGCTGGTTGGTCAAACTGAGGTTCCTGTGTTTGGCAGAGGAAAGTCCACCTGCGGGATAAGAGATGACGCACGGTTCCATGTCAGAGATTAGAAACAAACACAGCAGAGCAGCGGAAGCGTCCTTTCTCTGTAGAGTCCCGCCCAAAACAAACAAACAACAAAAAACAAACAAAAAAAAAAACGATACGTTCTTCTGTCGGTCCGGGAGCTGCTGCGGTGAACACCCTGTACATCCTGCGCCGCCGCTGAGGGGGAGCCGGCCGGGCGTGCGTTCTGGTTCTGATCCCGACCGGCGCGGAGTTCACACGGCGAGGAGCGCCAGCGCGGGACTCTCCTCCGCCTCGGCTCCCGGCGGCGGGGCGGCGCAGGCGGTCTTAAATACAAGCTGGGCCCCGCGGGGCTCTATAAATACAAGCAGAGGTATAATATTCATGGTCCGATGAAGGCGGTCACGTTTTGCTGGCTGACAGTAAATGCCAGTTGGATCAAATGCCCATCTCTCTTGACTCCTGGGTGTCTCCGGGCCGGTCCGGCCTCAGATACCTCATAAAATCAAGTCAAGTAAAAGCAGAGACCCGCTCCTCCGGACGGGTCCGGAGAGGCTCTCGGCCGGGGGAGTTCTGGAGTTTGTGGCTGGGCTGGTCGACTGTAAGCTGAGTAGACGGTTGTTGCCGGGGGTTTCCGGCGGCTCAGGTGTCGGCCCCGGGTCCCGCGGAGTCCGGCTCGGGGCTCTCCAGAGGAGACGAGCTGTCGGGGTCGGGGGCCTGGGGGGAACGGGCCCGGCCCGCGCCGCCGCCGCAGCCAACGCAACCCTGAGGACAAAGGACCGCGTTAGCGCCGCTCGCGCCGCCAGGGGATGGCGTGCGCCGGCCGCGTCTCACCTTCGTGTCGATCTCCTGCGGGATGGTCTGCTGCTGGATCCACGGATGGACGTCGGCCAGCTCCTCTCTCTGCTCCTGGCTGAACCACGGCTGGAGGGGCTGCAGAACCCGCAGCTTCTCCCGGTCCTCTGCCAACACCTCGTTCTGGTCCCTGGAGGACACGCCGTACGTATGGCGGTGAAGAGGACCGCTGCCATTCGTCTGATAGACGTTTCCCCGGGAGACTTCGTCCGGTCTCAGCGACGGAAGGAGCCGGGTGTGTGTTTACCTGGTGTGGATCTGGTACGTCATCATGACCCGCTCCGAGGTGTGCTGGATCATGCTCCACAAGGAGCTCTCCGCCTGCGCGTCGAAGCTGCGCTGGTGCTCGGCCGGGGCTTCCTGGCTCTTGCGGGCCTTGCGGGACGTGTCGGAGGAATCGTTGCTTGCAAAGTATTTGCTGCTGTTGCTGCTGCCTGTAACCCAACGACGGTTCAGCTCGCCGGATTTCAACGTTTCACAGACGATACGGGACGTTCGGCTCGGTTCGGTTCGTGAAGGGAGTGGAAACGTGGGGCTTCTTACCGGTGTGTGAGGTAGAGGTTCCGTTGGAGCCGGAGCCAGATCCGGATCCCAGCGAGCCCCCGGACTCCCCCGACCCGGAGCCCGAGGCGTTGGACCCGGTCCCGGACCTGGCGTCCTCCTGCAGCAGCAGGTCGAGCAGCTCGCTGGACGTGGACTGGGCATCGTGGTTCCCGGAATCACTCGGAGCGTCGCCCTGATGAAGCGGCACGAGAGCCATTTATCAAGACGCCTCGGCCAGGCGGGGCCGCAAGGTTAAGATGGCCGCCGGGAAGCGGCGGACTCACCGCGTTGGCGCGCTGCTCGTGCAGGCTCTCGGCGCGGTTATGTCCGGCGCCGCCCTGCCCTTCGCTGGGTTTGGGCAGCTCCTCCTGCAGCAGGTTGAGCTGAAGCGGAGAGCTGGAGCGGGAGCTGGAGAATAAGGCCCGGGGTCCGGCCGCCTCCTCCTCCTCCCCCACAGAAGAGCTGGGCTTCGGCGAGCAGAGCAGAGGGCCGGGGGACGGCTGGCCCAGAGGGACCGGCTGCGTTTGATACTGGGGCTGCAGGAAAGGGCCGGCCATGGCGAGGGGCGCCTGGGGCAGCACGGAGGGGTCGGACGGCGGGAACACGGCCGGGTAGCCCGCGGTGAAAGTGGGTATGTTGGGAAGAATGACGGCCATGACGGGTCCCACGTACGGGTTGATGCTCTGGCCCGGAACCAGGGGCTGGATGTTGTGGTAGGTGGGGACGCTCTGCAGATTCTGGAAGGGCTCCATCTGGATCGGCTGCGCCCCCGGAAGGTTCTGAGCCGGCTGCATTATGTTGAAGTTGTAGCCGTACTGGGTTTGGTCCGGAGGCTGCACCAGCACGGGGGGCGCTCCGGGCGGCTGCTGCGGTCTGGCTTGTTGTTCCGGGCCAGGCTGGGTGGCCACCATTGAGAAGAAGGGCGCCTGGAGCGGGGGCGCTTGGCTGTAGGGAGCCCCCATCTGGGGCTGGGAGGACTCCGAGGACGGCCAGGAGGAGTCGGGGACGCGGCGGGGAGGTCCGGCCGGAGAGGCGTAGCTGCTCAGGGAACCCTGGGGTTTGGAGCGCTTGTGTCTCGGCTTGGCTCTGCGAGACGGGTTCCACTCGCCGGCACTCAACGGGTGGAGGTAGTCGCCTGTGAGGAAACGGCTTTCGTGTGAACGGGGAAACGAGGCGCCTCCGGCGGGTCGACGGGCCGCCGTCCCCCGAGAACGGCAGCGACGACATACCTCTGTGGTGCGAGTGAGCCTTGGAGCTGTTGTCCAGCTGCAGGTAGAAACTGTACGGGCTCTGGAGGATGCGGTGGCGGAATCTGTCCACGTACTCCTGCTCCTCCTTCTGCGTGTGAGCTGAGAGAACCTCCTTGGTGAGTCCTACGAATCGAAGCTCCTCCGCGGCCGGACGGACGGGGGTCGGAGCCGCGTCCGCCGGCTCGCTGCCCATGGGCACGTCCTCCAGCGCGGTAGCCTCTGTGACAGGGAGCCCAAGGAAGGTTGAGTTAAATCGCTTTAACAGACGGCGCTTTCCTCGCCATTAATTCCCTCTTGACAAACTCCTGAGAGGAGTGAGCGGTTAAACGCCGCATACCGATCTGACTATCACTGTATATTCAAGAAGAGGAGCAATTGTTTTGTTTTGTGCGACCCGACCCACAGGTTGACGGTGATGGTACCTACCTGACTCAGGCTGAGGCACGTGAACGATGGTGCTGCTGTAAGAGCACTGGCTGGAGACCACGCTCATCGCCTTGGTGGACATGGTGATGTCCGTCAAAGGTGCTCCGACGACAGCGGCCGCAGCAGGGCCGACGGACACCTCCGTCTCCAACACCACCACTGAACAGAGGAGCGACCGCGCCGTTAGCGACTCAAGTTGAGTTTGCGATCCACCTACGGGGCGACGGAGAGCTCAGAGTTTTGTACCATCTGAGGGGGGCTGAGCGGGGTCAGGAGCTCCTGCAGGCTTATCATCTTCTGAGGTAGAGGATGAGGAGGAAGAGGTGGCCAGGGAATGACACTCGCTCTTCCGTTTAAGCGCCGGACCGGCGCAGCTCTCCAGATATCTGGAATACAGCCGTCGAAAGAGAAAGTTAGCTAAAAGCATCGGACGCAAGAGAGTCATTGAGAAGGCGTCCTTCGTCACACACCGAATGATGTTGTCCACACAGTTGATCTGCTGGTAGGAGGGAATGTGTGTCTGCTTCCTGCTTTCTTCATGATCTCGCACTTCTGGGTTAGATGCGGCAGGGGGTTTGAGTGCTGAGGGGATAAATTGTATGTTTTTGGTTGGTAAAAAAAAAAAAAAACTACAGCAACTTACTAGCATATATTTTGTGCTTAGCGCGGTTACATTACCTGCGGTCGGTTTACCAAGAAGAGTAATTTTGTGGCCAGAATCCAGCAGAGGCTGCTGGCCCCAACCCTTGGCTCTGTTCACGTCTGCACAGATCTGCTGCAGAGTCATCTGAAAAAGACAAGGCATCAGCACCGACAACCCCGAGAACGCGCGGCGCATCAAAAAAAAAATAGCGGCTTCATCACTGGGGATGACGTGGGGATGTCTCACCGGTTCCCGGTGCGAGTCCTCCCACAAGTTACCGTTACTGTCGCTGGAAGAAGCCACACTGATGTAATGCTCATGGGAGCCGTTACTGCCCAAACTGCCATAACCGCTGGAGCCATTGTTATGGACCGGCTGCAGAGGAAAATAACATAAATATAAGGTTGTGGAGAAAATGAGGAAGGCATTCTGTGGCCGTTCAGAGTGTGAATCTGTGCGTTACTCAGAAAACACCGCGGACAGGAGTTTCCTTCTTTCATGAAACAGCAAATCCCGCGCTAAAGCGGCTTTAAGCACCTGTTTTTTAACTGTTGTTAAATGAATATATTCAACGATAACCTGGTGATCAACACCTCTTTGGAGTTTTTCCAAGTCACCTGCAAAAACAGCTTGTAGATCTTGGCTTGTAAATCCTTTATTTCCTCATGGGTGACAGATAAATCTTCCTTAGTGCAAGCAGCGAACACATCCTCGTTCAGTGGACTCCTGGACACAGAAAGGACTTCTTGTCAAATATCCGACGCACATGGACGGGACAGAGAGCCGCGGCCGTCTTGTTTCTCCTTACGTTCTGACTTTGTGGCGGCCGATGATGAAGGCCACTTTGCGGCTCCAGGGGTTGATGAAGCTGGACCAGCTCGTGTCCAAGGTGACGTAGTCTCCGTTTTGACAGCGCAAACGCACGGGTGAGTGTTCGAACGGAGGCTGGCCCGCGTACTTCAACACTGGACACGGGATGAACATTGGTAAGGAGTTGACCGAAACACTGGCGGGTAAGTCAATGTGGTCAAAACTTGTAGAATTAAATTAGATCGGTTTATGAAGTTCACCTTTGATTCAGCTTCAGCTACAGTCCCTGTAAAGCCTCACCTTTTCGGTGCATAGACAACATGAGGGGCCGGTCTTCTGGGTGAATGGAAGTCAGCAGCGACGTACCGATCAGATCCTGAGGAAGGTATCCCAGCAGTGGCACGGCCCTGGGGGGCGGGAGGGGGTCACCGTCTTATGAGCTTAATCGAATCGGGATAAATGTTTTTAACTCTGCAATGGTTGAGGTGGCACTGACCGGTCGTCCACCTCCAGGAACACACAGCCGGGCGAATGTGTGGTGGTGAAGATGCGCTTGTCCATGGGGATCCGAGGCGCTGTGTGAGGGAACACAGCGTCAGACACTCAGTTCATTTCATAACCGCCTCGCACGGGTACGAGTAAGTAAAAGAAACACAGCAAAAATGATTTTTATTCAAACTGAGCAACAGCCAGCGTGGTATCCCACGTCAGGGAATGTCTTTACCTTCATATCCAGAAATGATGCGTTCAGCGAGTGCCAGGCAGCAGGGCTCCTCCTCCTCCCCGCTGCCGCCCGCACCCTGGACCTTCAGCAGGTAGGGCGTGATCCGAAAGGGGTTGTAGCGCATCTCGCCCTCGCGGTCCTTCCCGCCCCTGAAACCCATAAGACGCTTTTTTAATTTCCAGGCCGTGAAAAGGAAAGGAACGTCAACGTTATAAAACTTCAATCGGAATCACGAAAGGCAAACGTACCTGTTGTATGTTCAATTGACAAAACATGTCTGTTCATTTAAAATAAGGATTTAATCAATGTGCCACGTGTTTCCCAGAAGTGGAAACATATCCATATAAATTCATATGTTCTCATTACAGAATAGATGTGGTGACGTTCATCCAGACCATGATGGTAAGCGAATTCACATGTTCATATGAAAAAGCCCACATTCCGAGAAGAAATGTTACTGAGAAAAGTGCCTATTTCCTGGAAACACTGAGAGGAATGTTGCCTAACAAAGTTAATGCTGACCTGATTCTGCAGAAGAACGATTTGACCTGGGCAGAGTCGAACAGAACCCCCGCTGTAAAAAAGAAGAGAACATTGTCCGTCATCTTAAACATTATAACCCACAAACACAGTCCAGGATGCAAATGATTTTACAGTTCAGTCTTTTTCTTTGAAGAAACCACAGCGTGATGGTTCTGCTCTTCAACCCTGTCAGAACCGTATCTCTGTGCTTCTTTGGATAATTAATGATAGCGGGTGTCACGACACATCCGCCGATAACAGGCCGTGTTGAGTCGCAGCCCTTTTGTTTTCTAGTTTCCTGGTAAGTGATGCCTCACAGGTCATCGGCGTTTACATTAATCATACCACTGTTGTATTCTTCCCTTAGATTTAATTCCAACCGAGCATTTCTAATCACACAATAGCAGTAACTTTTTGGATTGTCATTGTCATATATTTAAGGTGGAGATTTCAGTATCTGCATAAATGCTGAACTCTAAGACGAACCCCCAAACAACAAATCGATACATAAGAACTCCATGAAAACATGACCGTCCGAAGCCTCCGCATGCTGATGTTGGCTAAAACGAATGAAAAAAATACGATGGTTGTATACATGGAGAATACTGTCCACACCTGTGTGTGAGTTGCTCCACGGCGGCAGGTGTGGCTGCGCCGTGTGAGAGTAGAAGACGTTCACATCCTGGTGGAACAGCAGCTCCACAAACTTGGCCGACTCCAGGAACTTCCTCTTGCAGCAAAGGATGCTGGACGCCTGCTCCGACGAGTACAGCACGCGGCCGCTCGACAGGGAGAACACCACCACGAAGGAGTCCTTCACACACACACACAGACACACACACACACGTGGGGAGACACAAGCACACAGGCGAGCCAAGTCACAGACACACACAAGAGAAGTAAACACACGTACTCACACACACATGCCCACGCGTGAGTTAAAAATGCTTGTTTACGTGCATGTATGGATGCAAGTGCCCTAACGCCGCGTGGCTTCTCGGAGGCGCTCCGCAAGTGTGATGGCGGCCTCACATCTGCACCCAGATACTTAGTCAGTATGAAGAACAATTTCTTGGCGGGCGCGTGGGGTTGGATTTATACCGTGTTTTTGAGGGTGTGTTCGGACGTGACTCTCTCCAGCTCTTCCAGGGTGCAGACGGTGGCGTCCCGCCTCTCCTCCTGACCGTTCCGCATCAGCAGCTTGTAGTACTCGCTGTTGGCTACACACATCCAGACAAACACCAGTGGATCAGGATATTTAGGGGGAGCTGCTGTAACTGACACCGTTGTCGCTGCTTGAATCTCTTCGCAGAGCGTGTGTGTGTGTGTGTGTGTGCGTGCATGTGTGTTACCTTGCACTTGCTTGACACAATTGAGTGCGTAATGTAAGGCCTCCACAGTGCTGGCTTTGCTGCGGCTGCGTTTGTCCGATGGAAGCCTCTTCTTCATCTCCGCCACGGTGATCATCAGCTCTCTGTGGGTCTGCCCTTTGCCGCCATGAGCATTCAGGCTGCTGTGCAAACGGACGGAGATCACACACACACATTGACGGTTTGAATTTTGTAGGGACCACGCGAGTGTATTTGTTTGCTTGCTTTAACACGATTTCATATGAAATCTTCTTTGTGCAGGTTATTCTAGAAAACAAACAAAATGAATCTGAATTGCAAAGAAAGCGCCAGCTAATGAATAATTGGCCTGTGTGAAAAAGCCAGGACAGATTTACATTGAATGTTACTCACTACACGGATCTCTCATTTTCCTTTGTTTTTTATTGTTAATATTATGCAACCGTTCTTTTGTGAAGGATGTGTTGATGCTGTGATTTTTTCTGAAAACTCAGGTACAAACACACCGCTGGCTGCAGAAGCCAAACCAAAGCCCTGATCGGCGCTGTGAGAATACGAGCTCCAAATCCAGTCTCTGGGTTTTTATACCTCAGCTAACCAGTTGAGGTGAAATATGCATCCACGTCTGGACAAAATCCCCACATTATTCCATGTATGACCTAAGGCCAGACAGGGGTTTTGCTAATTATTGTGTTTATTGAGTGTTTAACCCACCTTTGATATAAAATATAAAATATATAAAATAAGGACATTTCATGGTTTTATCATATGAGACATTTGTATGAAGTGGTGGGAAAGGGCCAGAGATATAGCTCTGATGCTTCGGATGGAGGGGAGGCTTTATGAGGGTCTTCCAGTCATCTCAATGTAGAATTTCCCTCCATTAATCCAAGCAGACGTCACAGAGGGATTCATGGACGGCCAGTGAGGTGCAGTCTGGAGCCACTGAGACTATTACACAGGCACACCGCTGAGGCACGGACTGGAAATTAAAAGGGCTGCCGCTCTGGCAAAAAACAAACTTGCGTTTTGGGTTTTGTAGTTTCCAGTTAAACCTCAGCGCATGAACAGTGTCAGCTCCGTCACCACGCGATGTTAAAAGAAACACTAAACTTTATTCCAGTCTGTTCTCGTGGTCATGCCGATGAATATCATGTACTTGTGAAAATATTTGCTGAGACTTCAAGCTGCCTGCTATAAACATCTATTATAAATTACAAGTGAGACACTTCGGCTTTGACCCGTGGCTGAGCAGGGTAAACGGTGAATCCAAATGAGGAGCGAATCTGGTTAAAATCGCTCGCTTCCCTTGTTTTCCCTCCGCCGTCGTGCACAGTGGGACGACCTCTGCTGATATTTATGACCCACACTACAAACTTTTCAGACTTTTTCAACCCGGATACCATTTTCAGATGAGCCCGGTAACTCCGGTTGATGCTCTGTGGTACGAGGTGAGCTCTCATCAGGGCTTTGGAGGGAGCTTTACCTCTTGGTGGAGGCTGAGGTAGAGCCTGTGGCGCTACCGGGGCTGTGATTGGCCGAGGAGGAGAGGTCATGGGATCCGCTCGTCATCTCCTCGTCTTCCTGACCCGCTTCTCCGCCTGAAGCGCCGCTCTCCTCGCCGAGGAGGCGCTCCGACCGCGCCCTTCCGTCCCGCTGTCCCGACGCGTTCCTCTCCCCTGGACCTTCTCCTGAGGCCGATGCAGGCTCCTCCCCATCTGGTCCGCTGTCACCGCCGGGCATCTCTTCACTTTGGTCACACATCAGTGCTAATTTGTCCAGTTACGGTGCTTAGCAGGGGCCTTCGAATGTCCGGCACTGGTTGCCATGTGGTAAGTAGTCCTCGCTCAACCAGTAACAACTGCTGGATGTGAGAGTCTTGCATTCGAGCTACAAAGCAGATGCAAACAGAAGAAAGGGAAGAAATGCTATCAGACAACAGTGGGACGGCAAAAGCAATGGTTTTGCTTCGGAGGGAAGCAAAACCATTATGACATTATGTCGGGAGGCAATCAGAAATCCATCGTGCTACTTTTTGTACCCATACAAAAAGACAGAGATTCGGCATTTTACTCATTCTGAACACACACGCGCGCGCTCGCACGCACACACCTGAAAGGAGAAACCATACAACTGACCTCCGTTTTGAAAGACAATAGATGTCAAGTAGTTTCATTCTTACTGAACACCATCTCATAACATGTAAATAAACACTGACTGACTTACAGCTTCTCTTCTCATTCACTCTCATCACACAGATCGATGGAGAAATAAACGTAAGATGTTGAAGAACCGGGAGCTGCATGACATCAGTGTGCAGAACCTGCTGGCTCCCATTCAACAGTTATTGTTCTCAAACTGGTATTTGGCTGAGTGCAACGAGTGTTTCATTTGTATCCGTACCATCCATCATTGCTGAGAAGACCGGGACAAAAAACAACATTTTTTTTCCCCATCGCCCACAACACGTGGCTGCAAGCATATCAGAAAATATGCACGTGTTTAATATTTGGGGTTTAAAAACAGAATAAATAAAAACAAACTGAATACAGGCAGATGTGGAGGGATATTCAGAAGCCAAAATCTATCGGGAAGCACAAGCTGGAGCCTGTGTAAATTTCCTGCATGCTTGTTGCTGCAGGCTTACGTAACAGGACACCATCATTTTTGAGTATACAAGCATTGTGCAACTGTTCTGGATGTTTGCAGTCAACGGTGTGGGGTAAAAGCACTGAAACCAACTGGATTACACCCTACACTTACACACGGGTATGACTAATGATGACAGGGTCAAACTAAATGTTTACATTGTGATCAGAATTTCTTTTCAATTTTGTACACGTGACAAAGTATACGCAACTTTTTGACTTGCACAAGACACGTTTGATAGCAATTAATATACATGGTTTGTGCAATTTGAAAGGGCTGTGCGTGAATTTGGAGATATTGTTTGTTTTCGTGGAACAATTTTGTTCCTTTAACTACATTGTTTTAGAGCAATCTTATTTCGATAGTGAGAAAGTACGAACGTCCCGTTTAGCAGGTGTGTGCAGGACTGATACTAAGATAGAAATGGAAACACAGCTGCAAAATACAAGTATTTTGTCAGTGGAGAAACCGTGGGGCCGAATATGACCGGACAATGACGATCCTACACTGTCCAGTAATCACACTGAGTTCTGAAACTCTGCTGACTACATCTGCCAGTGTTTGGGGGAGCAGAGAGCACTTGAGTTAACATGGAAGGGATCTTAAATGAACTCTTTGATGGACCGATCGGTTGATTACGACTGCTAGCTTGTCAGTTGAATTTCATATCAGTTAAATGAATTTGTTTGGGCAGCTATGCGAGTGCTCCGGCCCATCTGCTGGCCAGCGTTTGTTGATGTTGTGGTGACGTTGAGGAAAGCGATGCTAATCTTTAACAGGTGCTTGCCTGATTTATTGTTAATGCTGCACTTTCCAAAATGATCTTATAAGGTTTCACGGCAAATGGAAAAATCAACGGTTACGTCGAGTCACGGTACAATCTTTTGGATCTCAAAGGGGACATGAGTTAACTGTCATGACGGGACTACATGAGACTGCTATGCGGATACTCTTACTTCCCCTAGCGTGCCTACAGAGTTACTATCAGGCCTGGTGTCCCTGCCAAACAACATCTGTGTTACGTGTGCCCACAACTTGTGAACAACTTCTTCCCACAGATGGAATTCAGAGCCTTTTTTGTCGTGCCACTTAACGAGAACTTAGCGAGAATAGTGACAACACGGAGGTGCACCGTCCAGCTGACCCGAGGGAAACATTACACTGGGGGACTGATGTATTCACATGATGAAGATTCAACTCCAAACATCAGTATTTCTGGAAGCAAATCATTGACTTTGTACCAACACTGGAGCGGCTGCCCGTTCAGGGATAAGATGTTCCGATACCATTTTTACTTCCTGGTGCCAAACCTGAATCTGATCTGTTCTTAAATCACGTGTCTGATTATTGCGCATGCTAATCCTACCCCAATGTGTTTTTGATTAACTCATCGGAAAAACAAAAACTAAAAATCAATACTTGCAGTATGTTTATTGATACTGTACGGTAGGAGGTTGGATCAGTATAAGCCAAGTGCCTGCCCTAGTGGCGGCACCGTGCCACCTCCTTTTATGATTTTCTTGATTTTTTGAAGTGACCAATCAAATAATATTGGAGCGATGTAGATTTGTGTGCTCACTCACTGATTTTACAGTTCACGTCAAAATGCCAAGCCCTATTGTTTTCCCATGTAATCTTAATGATCTATTGGGAACATTTAACGAATGTCATAGTGCATTGTTAAGCAGTCTCCAAAAGGGAAATGGGAAAATACAATAGTAAAATATCAATATATCCCATTCAATACAGAAAAAAACCCTGAAATAACCAAAAACTCTCATCTGAGTACACACTTTGAATCAGCTTATTAATGCTGAAGAGACATTCCGATGTGACACTCACGATATACTTGATTCCCAGCTTTTAGTCATGATAACAGTGTTGCACAATGAGGAAGGAAATTTGCATGTAAAACTTCAGAACATGCACTCATGTAAACATCCCCGCAAACACTCAGGTGCCTACATCCAGTTTTAGTGCATTTACATGAGGGTGATACATATCTGTGCATGTCATCATATCAATCACCCTATTTTGAGCAGAACTCACAGAGCCACAGTTGGATTTAACCTGTTGAGTGACACTTGAATCCAAAACCATTGACACTTAACACCTGTAGTTAGAGAAGCTATAAGCGTCTTAAGGCTAACATAGCTGGAATTAGAATTACTGTATTTTTGCCACTTGCAAATGATTAACATGTAATGTAAAGGTCTACCTATATTTTGTCAAAACATCGAAGGCAATATTTACACACAAGCAGACAAACACACACACATCAATAGAAATAGGGTTATAGAGATAATGCTGTTTTCTCACTGTTGACAACATGTTAAATATTTATGCGACAGAGTCATCACCCCCAGGAGTGGTGAACTGGGTTAGTAGAAACGCTAAGACTAAGGCTATCCCTGCATTAATGAAACATTGCCACTGTCTCTTATTTTAAAGAGACTCGTGTGTTAGCAGTGTGGAAAAGGGGTCATCTTCAGATGAGGACCACCCACCACCTTCTCCTGCTCTCCACGCTGCTGACCCTGATTTGCTGTCTGAACGCCCCCTCCTCACATGAACTCAACGACCCCAACAACAACCCCGGTCACATCTCAGAAGATCCTGCTCACACTTCATCGGTAACCTAAAGGCACGACTGTGACAGATCTGTGTGTGTATGTGTGTGTGTGTGTGTGTGTCTAGCGTCACGACGACAACGCTACGGTCAAACTTTGAGGCACTTCATGAAATGGGTCTTATATAATAATACGCCAACCAATGGCAAATCAGAACTCAGGGAAGGTCGTTAATCCAGGAGCGGATTTCCAAAGAAGCGATGTAAATATTAAATATTTGAAGGTATCACTGGCATACAGTAACAACAACAAAAATACTATGACTATTATTAATCGTGACATCATGAACACTTCGAATGCTAACTATTATTGTGGTAGCTCGACTTGGTTAGCCGAACGCCACTCCAGCCTCAGTCTCCTGACTTGGGCGACAGACATGTTATTTACCTTGAGATACAGACTGCTGTAAACATAAAGTGTCCCGCTAAAACCGAGCATCACCAAGAAAGCACAGACAAAACAGAAAGAGTCCACAAAATGTGTTTACATTTACCGTTCACTCTCGCTGCTCTGGGCGAGGTGGTTAGCTACTCAAGCTAGCTAGCTAGCTTAAACGTTCACGATATAACTTAACGTCGGACAACTGATGAAATATTTACCTTCAAGACTCCATATGTGTTCAACGTCCAGGAATCTCAATCATCTAAAAGGGTCGTTGGACCGCAGTAAAAACGTGTTTACTTAAACAATGTCCTGGTCACGTACCTATACCGCCAACGACTCAGTAGCGCTTGACACATTTGTGCAACGTGAGGCCGGTACAGGACAACCACGCCCCTTCACGATGATTCGACAATCGGAATTTGTATCTGGCCTTTGATTGGTCGCAGGACACGGAATGGGCGTGTCTACATGTGGCAATGTGTCCAAGGCTGGCTGTCGGTTCACGTGGACCTCCATGTTACACAACACAGGGACAACAAGCTCCGTGTTCACCGCGCAGCCGCAGTAGCGTTCGCTGACAGAGGAACCGAGATGTTCCTCATCTCCACCCTGCTGTCCACAGCAGGGAAAACTCAGGCCTGCAGTAAAAAGATGCATTTTTTTTTAGAAAAATCTGTCGCTTATTTAAAAGATATCAAGAAAGAATCACAGTAGGATTCAGTCGAAATTGGATTCCTTCTTCCGTATTTTCTTTAACATGGGGCAAACGGGTGTATTAAAAACGTCATTGCATGCACAAACTTGTGTTCATGTGTGAATCTCATGCCGTGACTAAACACCCCTCACTTGCATGTGTCCTCAAAATATACTTATGATTGAACGTTGCCTTTATTTTCCGGCCTCTTCACTTTGTATTCGTTTTTCAAAAACATTATCGCGGATACTTGTGATTTTAGCTGACGTGCATGTTTTTGTCAGCTGTTCTCAGAAAAACTCTCAAAATGACTTCTGTTCATTCAAGAGACATCTGACGTTAGTCGTTAAATGCCTTTCAATCTTTATTCGGGAAGCAGGATGTGCGTTGTTATCACCTGGGAGCGCATATACATAAACACAATGATCAGACATAGATATGTTCCACAAAATATCTATTACTGCAGTAGTATTACCAGTCGGTCGGATTAGCTGACCCTTATAAACACCGGGCTCAATGTCACACGTCGAACTGAATTTCCAATGAACAAATATGAATGCATCTGTTCGGTACGGTCTTCTGAATGCACCATGAAACTGCAAGTGGCAATTCTCCCATCTCTTAAAGCTAAAACATAATGAGTGATGAGGGACAAAGCAGAACCAAACGCATGAATTAAAATACATTTCATTTAATTAGAGGAAGCAACAGCAGAGTAAGCAATATTCCAGTGTAAGCAAGATAAATATCCCACTGTCTGCCAAATGGAGTTTCTCGATACATTTTAGCAGATAGGATGCCGGTTACGTCTCCCTAAGATTAGTTCTACGTTGCAGAGAAGCAAGAATTAATGGCACAGAATAGTTAAATTAACAAAACGCAGTTACATCGGTTGGGATAAATAATGAGAAATGGTGAAGGAGTTCAGCTGCGTTTGGCGAGTTGGAGGGCTCGAAGGCTCTCCTCTTCCTGTCAGGCTTTTACACTCATCAAGGCATCTCTGAAATGAACTATATTTTCGTGACAGATTCCTCGAACAGCAAACTGTCAGGCACATAATGGCAAGAACTTCATAGACAACGTTCACCACTTAGCGCACCCGGAGTCGTCGTCTAAATTTGAGCGAGTTTGTGTTGTGAGGCTGGACCTGTAGGCACTTGAGTGAGCCACCGCCTGTGCAGAATGTGTGTGCAGCCTGCGGGTCTGGCCTTCAGAAGAGTCCCCACAACTCACGTTCTGCACGAGCCATAGGAGGCCGGCGAGGGCCGGCGAGGGCCGGCGAGGCCTTGGATGCCGCAGACAAGTCCACACAGCAGCGACGGCATGCAGCAGCCAAAACCTAAGCCTGGCTTATTGTCTAAATATTAAACTTCAAATGACACCATGTATTAGAAGATGAACACCACACTATTAAATGGAAACTAACAAAAGAGGCTATAAAAGCAAAGGGAAGAGATTTAGTGCGGTTATTAAAGACTCCAACGAGGGGTGGTTTTCTCAGACGTCTTTGTAACCAGTCACACCTGGATATTTGTGTCCTCACAACCCCTGAGCTTGCCCCTGCTGGCCATGGAGAGAAGGAAGGCTTAAGGCGGACGCGATTTGGCTTTACTTTTTAATTTACTATTCGGTCTTTTGTATAGACTACGATCAAAGCGCATGTCCAAACTAGATCACACGTGTAATACCTGAGAGGAAGGTGGACATGGACAAGGGGGAAGGAAGGGTCAGACTGTATGTCCCCACTTAGTAACTCTAGATATTGAAAGGAGGGAATCCAGAAGTTCATGTCCTAAACGGAAGAGCACATCTGCACTCCAACGTGCACCCATAAAACAAGGCATTTTGTCAACGGGAACATGATCAAAACGATTCAACGAGAGGGTTACAAACATGAGCGTGCTCAACGAGCGCACACGTTGGTGTGTTGGAATATCTGCTACCATGACAAGTGATCGGGGACGGCAAGTCAGCGGCCGCCTGACTTGCCGCACGAAATGAATGGGCTCGTGAGAAGACGGACGAAATCCACCGAGAAAAGTCGGATGGAGGTATGAGTGCTGGTTTTGGCACGCAGCCGAATAGTGTCTACCTGTATAATTATGTATTTTTTTAGTGGTGGGGGTCCGGCCCAGGGTGGACTTTATTCTACTGGGTATCACCCTGCTCCGCTGCAGGCGTGCTCTTTGGCATGTGGCGTGGCACTTCTCCATGTGGAGACATTTCAGACCGGGAGCGGTGGCACTGGTTAAACTGGCATCGTGGCATTAGATTACGCTCAGGCACATGTATGTGCGTGTGTGCGTGCGTGCGTGGCCGCATGCATGCACCGCAGTCAAGGAAAGGAATGCAGACCCCCCCGCCCCCCCACACACAGGACGACAGACATGTTTTGGATCTCAGGAGCTAGTAATGTGTGAAGCCTTCATCTGGTGAATGAATTATGTACACTTGTTTTCTCCCAATCTTCACCGTCTCCTCCAGGCCCTCCCTCCCCCGCCCCCCCCCCCGCCCCCCGCCCACCTTGGTGCAGCTTTATGATGCGCTCCAAACTGAAAAGGAAGAAGGGAATAAATGTGAGTGTTCTGAGATAATGACGGCAATTATGGATCCGATTGCATGCGGCGGGTGCCAGGGTGCCGGGATTTATTAAAAGGCACCTTGACTTTTGCCGTGTTCGTCTGTCGCTTGAAGGACAGCTTTTCAGGAACGTGTTGGCCGATCAGTGAGTTGGGATCCTTTTTTTTGTAACTTTACAACCTACACAGCCATGATATGCTATCACTATCAGATGGTCTTCCTCATCAGGGCCAGACCCTATAATCTTTTGTTTTTATACTGTTTGATTTTGATTTAAATTGAAAGTTATTTGAATATGCTGAAAAAGCAAATCTATTCACTGCGTCGCTTTATGCGACTCCCGAGGCAGTAAGTCACTCCTAATCCAACGGCACCGGTTCATCTCAAGTCACAGTGGCGACGGCGCCCGGTACCCACCGCTAATGATGATCACGATGATCACGATGACGGCTATCAGAATGGCCCACATCTGCGAGGGTGAAGAAACAGAAGGTTACAACATCATTCCCGCTATAGTCCAGACACCCTTTAGCGGCGTCGCAGATTGCAGAGCAAAGCCCGTGACGTCACCTTGCAGTTCTTCCACCAGTATTTCCTTTTCAGTTTGGCGGCGCTGGTCTCAAACTGGGAGGCTCCGGCCTGCAGCGCGTCGGCTCGGTCGTCCAGCTCGGACAGCTTCTGGTCACGTTCCAGCACTTTGTCCACGTTGACGCGCATGATGTCCACCACCTGTCGCACACAAGACACGGCGACCAAAGGGTGTATTTAACATCCTCGCTTCAGAGTGGCAGTGATCTCAACGTGGAGCCAAACGCAACAGGCCATGCACGCGACTGCTAAAATCACATTTACGTGGAAAATATTACATAATATTGGGTTGGGCAGCACGGGCAGAGTAACATGGCTGTACTTGGTAGCAACACACAGCTCACAGCTTAAGATCTGCCTCCCCATGGAAACACACACACACACACACACAGGTCAGCAGGATATGGAGACATTTAACTCCACTCATTTGTACATTTCTTGAACACCTTCTGAAATGATTCACAAGCAGATTTCTGACATGGTTTGGGGGAAAGTTGCATCTCCTTTAAACGGAACTGTTCTACTCATTTCTATGCAACTCTAACAAGAAGGGCTCATTTCAAATGAGTCTTTCCATTGTTTCGGACTGATGACGGAGCTGGTTTTTGGTGCTGATGTGTAAACAAAGAATAATGTCATATCACTGGCTACGGATTGTTCTCTGACGACATTTGCTCTGACCAGGTAAAAAGGATATTTTTGCCGGGTGTACAATCATATACATTAGAACTAAATGAATAAAATATGACTGATAATATTTAGTTACCATGAAGCCGGCCATATTACTCACATCTATTTTCACATTGTATTAAACAGTGTTCTGAAGTATTTAAAAACAAAAGGGAGTTGGAGGAGCACGCCTTACACCACTATAGTACATGGTGTGTTGTGACAGGTGTGTGTGTGTGTGTGTGTGTGTACAGCAAGTATCAGCAAAAACTCATAACCCACATGTTCCAGTGATCCACAAACCCGGCTCGGGCTCCTCCCAGCGCCGGGAGCAGGGCGGGGCACAGTGTGTCTGCCCCATGCAAGCCTTACATAACCATGGAGACAGCGATTATATAAACTCCTGGAAGCCTATGGGAGGCTCTGCGTGACGTTGTGAGGTTAAAGTCTCCGTAGGAGGGGCAAACCTCGACAGGGCAAAAATTCAAAGAAAAATTAAAGGAATATTCACAGCCATCTACTTAAAAGCGGTTTGTGACCTCATGGTTTGGTCAGAAAGGCCGGAGTCCAGACAAAAACCGACATCTGCTTCGGCCTCACTCCAAACCAGGAAGTCCATCTGCACTTCACTGGACGCCTCAGACCCGTGGATGTGCACGGTTACCAAGATTATAATGCAAAAGTAGAGGAAAAGCAACTAGAAACGTGGTCAAGCCACGTTGGGGGGAGGAGAAGATTAGATTGAGAACGCCGGCTGAAGAGATGACGTCCAAAGGAAAGCGACGGACTTAATCCTAAGGGCTGCACCGGGACCTGGTGCCGCCGGCCGTGTTGCCGAATCACGGTGCTCTCGAGGCAAATGGAGAGGACACCGTGTGGAGACTCTTCACACCCGTAGTGTAACCCAAACTTAACCGATCCAGCGGGTGGACTTTAACCAACCTACGAAGCCCGTGCGGTTTGCCACGTATCTAAAAACCGGACGAACCCAATCTTCCACCTGGCATGTGAGCCGACATGTGAAGGCAGGGCCTTCGCGAGCTGCCGATTCCAGATTGCCGTGATTCATGACGGCACTGCCAGGCGTTATGCAATGCCGCTCCAGACAGACATCAAGGAACAATGAGTCACACTGTGCGGCTCAGGACAGCAAGAGAGAGTGGAGGGAAGGAGCCGGTGTGTACACTGGTGTTTACACTGGTGTGTACACTGGTGTGCCCCCCCCCCACCGGGCCCACTCAAAGGTAACACAAATTGCATGACAGGGCATTGCAAACAAAAAACAAAAAATGAATCAATAAACAACAGAGGCGGTTTGGCCGAACCGCTGCAAAGGCTGATATTTGTGCTGCGAGGCAGGAAGTGGAGGATTATGCTAATGCAGCCGGGTTCAGGAGGTTTGCACGGCGCCGGCCTTACGTTCAAGATGTGAACGGACACCGACAATGGAGCTGGAGGAAAATAAAACCAACGGTTCCTTTAATAGCGATTTTAATCAGTTTTCTTTTGCCGTGCTCTCTCCGGCATGACACGAGTTTGTGCTAATCATTCTTCCTATAGCTCCCACCACAGCCGATGCTACGCATTCATTCCTGATCTGCAGCCGCCTATTCACAGGCCGCAGTTCATTTTCTGCACATTCTCATAGATGAACGCGCCGGCAACACGATTAGAAGGAAAACAGTGGAACACACAGAGTCGCTCGAATCCGATCACTGTGGAAACCCTGACAAGAGAAAGGAATAAATCTAAGAATCCGTGCCTTAATGAGAAGAGTGAACGTAATACCGCGATTTTCCGTCATCTTTCCTCCAGTGGACTAAACTCCCCGGCTGAGAGAAGCACATCATCTTGTGAACTGAGCTGCACCTCCACACAGTACAAACCGCGGTCGCAGCCAAAAGCCCTCCCATCGACACGCAGCCTGGATTCTCTTCAGGAAAACCTCCATTCTGATTCAGATCGCTCGTCTCATTGACGCTACCCTGAAATGCTCTGCGGTACAATTCACATGTGAATCTTGACGTGACATCAGAGTTGTGGTTCGGGACTTGGCTGCGTGGGACTCCGGGCCCAGGTGGACAAAAGAAAGCGTTACCTTTGAGGAAGATTAAGTGTTAGTTTTATGATCCAGGTAATCAGTCCCTGAGCACGGTTGGAACAATGCCGCTGCTTGGAATGGCCAACATTTGTTTTCATACTGACGCGCTGGCTGGACTCCAGCTGCTTTGTGGTGGAACAATAGTTCTATAAACATTTTCCCCAGGGCACCGAGGAGCTGAAATCAGTAACACCACCGTGTGACCTACAGCCCTCTGCAGGGCTGCTGGCGAGAAGTCTTGATTGTATTCCCGCCGTACTGGGAAACCGTCGGGGTTGAGAGTTGCTCTGAGGCTGCGTTGCGTCTGCCGAGCGACACGCACCGTATGTTTTGAGGTGTGTCAAACATAGCGTTCATGTTTTGCTTGCTCGCCGATCCACGGAAACCTTACATCGGCGTGGAGCGTGGGAGACAGCACTCACGGGTGAGGCTCTTCAGTGAAGATGCAGCCGACGCCTTCCAGCTGTGCGCCCTGCTTGTAGTCAGGGAGCTGAATTTTTTTTTTATAAAACACAAAAACAACACAGCGATTGACTTTTCGAATTAGATCAGGCTGTTATTGACCAGATTCCTGCATTTTAATTTGACAAGTGACTCTTTAAGGTGCTGTTACTCAGCACTCACAGGCCCCTTACAGGAGGGCAGGGTTTGAGTCAAGCTCGCCAATGTTATTTGATTCAATTCTTGAAAATAGCCTTTTTTTCCCTTTGGACAATGGCCCATCATACTGGTCGAATCATTTCCTGCGAGTTTTACTTTACCAGGATTTAAAGGCAGCGTGTCGACATGCGCATTCTATTGACTCTTTAGAGAGAGACTCGTCAGAGGGCTTGATCCTCGATCCGTCCCTAATGGACTCCACGCGGGTTTTGCTGTGAAACTATTTTACGGAGCGAGCTATTTGAGCAGCATCGATATCTGGATTGTCAAGTAGATGGAGAATTTCAAGACATAAAAGAAAGAAACATAGAACAAAAATGGGGCGTCAAACAATAATCAGAGTAACGCACCTCATCCACCTGGGCCTGGGTCTGCTGCAAGCGTCTGTTGCTGGACCCGGCACCAGCGGCCTCTGGATTGTTGGCTGACGACCTGGAGAAGGACAAGGAGCATTTACTGCAGATTACAGCGCCTTGTAACATTTTTTATCAGCCATTTGGTTTTGATTAATTTATGAAACGGTCGCTATTTATCAACCAAAAGGAAAAAGCCCATCCGCACCGCCCACAACACAGTGAGCACCCGTCATCTTTGGGGAAAAAGAATCACAGCGGGCTAAAACGCCACAGCCTCAGCTGTAAGGGATGGTCGGTGGCGACCCAAACACAAGAGGAAGGTTAAGAAGTATTCAGCAACCCAACAACCCCTCACAGCAGTTTTCTACTGCCATCCTCTGACTCAAAATGGCATTGCTCTCCAGTGACAAGTTGTCACTTGGGTGCAGAGCAAACAACTGGGAGGACGAGTTTAAGTAGTTTCACCAAACAAAGAGTGGGACGGTTTTCTTTTCCGCCCGAGTCAGGGAACACAGTTCACTCCATAACTCCAGAGGCTGCAGGTACAGCATTAAACAAAGCTGGAGCAGGGCCACACCTTTTCCTGTACGGAAAGAAATCATAATCCCAGTTGCATCGGACAAACTATTTGGAACACACACGTTTTCATAAAATACCTCATCACTTATTGTAGAGATAAACGCCTGTAACCACATTTGCAGAAACATGCCGCATATCTAATGCCCCGGCAGAGGACGGATTCATTTTACTCCATTCATTTCTTACTCCCAGATGATTTACTGGTGCCAGAGAATGTCTCTGGGAGGAAGACCACTTTAAAAGAGTCACATTAGAAATTCAGACATTAAGAGTGTGTGTGTCACAAGTCTAACTGCCGGGCACATGATGTCTCCTAACACGCCGTGAAGTCCAGTCCTGGTGCAGATGCACTGGAAGTTACAAGTCACAGCGCTCATAAACGCTGGACCAGGACTTAATTTAGCATTTATCTGTCATGTGACACATCATTAGCCACGTAGAAATCACATTAGGAATGAGCGAGGAGGAACTTTGCATTGAAGTCAACGAATTCACCGCAGAAACATACGGCACATCCATCTTTGAGGTGAGATTTGTTGGACAAAGTTCTGCTGAGAACCAACTGACATGAGACTTCGGGTGGTCAGTTGGCTAACCCTCCTGCCAACTGTACAGCTGAAGTGATGAAGACGTTAACCATCCATGCATCCACATTACTGATTACACATTACTGGCACAACACTGGTACTCTGCCGGCCGAGATCTGGCCTTGGACGTCGCCGTCTTTCCGGTGAACACGGTCCTCCGCAGCCCCGGCCTCTGGACGCGTTAGCATCGCCTGCCGTTGGTCGTTAGCAAACACGGGACAGACCTGGAGGACTGCTAGCTTAGCCGCTGACCACAACTTTGGGGAACTGTTGAACGTTACTGAATACGACCACTACAGTTGCACTTTTTTTATATCCCTTAAGAATAAAAATGACTATTTTTGTCGTGAATACAGTCAAACGCCCCAAACCCAACGGGTCGTTAGGGCTAAGCTCGACATTGACGACCGGAAAATTAGCTTATCTCACTTTGAGCACTTGTTGCATGCTAACGGCTAAGTTTTGGGCGTTGCTCTGATCCCATTTCACCAAACCACCTGGAAGGCCGAGCGGCGTCATGTTAAAAAAAGGTTGTACCGATATCGCTTACAACACAGGAGAAGGAAATGTGGACTTACATTGTGAAATAAAAGTTCCTTAATGTTCAGCCTGGATGTTTCCTGTGTTTGCACCGCCAGAGTGTCAAGCCGTAACTGTTGCTGTCTTTGGTCGTCGTGATGCCTTTCAGGAATCGGAAATTGTAACACTCACAAAATATCTCTCGCTCCGAACAGACCCAGGCGGTGTCAATTCAATTTTCTCTGCCTTATTGTCCGTCTAAGGATGCTTGATTATCATTAAATGTTTGTTTCATCGTTATCTAAACGGTTTTGTGGGAGAAAAACGCCTTTAGCAAGATCAAAATAAAATCGCATACATTGTTAGCCTTTGTTGTTCCGCGCAAATGTTTACATTTTGTGTAAAAGAGCTCAAATATCGCGAATTCTGTTCGATCGGACAAATTAAACGGATAAGAAATTTCTGCCGATGCGCAGATTTTCGTATCTGAGATGCACTGTGTGGTTTGCGTAACTACGCAGCGCGTCTCAAAATCCTATTTCGGAGTTTCCAGGATTTAGAGGAAGTCCTTGAACGCACCATTAAAGAGGCCGCGTCCCCCGACGGCGCGGCGGACGGACGGACGGACGGACGCAGAGGCGGAAGATCCGCTGGAACTTGCAAACATCGCAAAGTATTTGCACGGTTTATCGATGGAGAAATGAGATCTCTGCATTCAACCCCCTCCTTCCTCAGCAGAGAGGGCGGAGGAGCCCGTGATCAACATGTGACTTGATAACAAAACCAAAACTTTGCGTGATGCAAAGCTTTCTTTCGCATGTCATCGCGACATCCCACTGAACAACTTCATGGAAAGTAAAATAATGATGGTGCGCAGTATGACCTCCCTCTTTGCCTCCCCCGCCCCTTGTCGTCCTCTCCAGGGTTAACCTCCAGGACTTTGGAGACAAACTCCATCATAAGAGTTGAGAGGAACCCGCAACCTTCTCACCGCAAAACCAGAGCCTGCAGGGGAACCGAAGGAGAAACCTCATTCCGCGCTTCCCCTGCAGCTCTTTCACTTTGGAGGTTATTGTTCTTCGAGCCGTGAGTTCCTAGTTCTGGCGGCTGTTTGCAATGGCAATTTTGAGTTGTTTTTCCCCAAAAGGCAGACGAGCTAGCCAGGAGTCGAACCTAGAATCTTCTGATCCGTAGTCAGACGCGTTATCCATTGCGCCACTAGCCCTGTGACGGTCGTCTATCATGTGGGCTTGTGTATCTGTGCAAAGAGACTCAGCAGCATCTTTGAATATGAAAAGAGCTTCTGCGATGGCATTGGAGATAAAGCGCGTCTCATCCACCGGTGAAGAGCTGCGTGGGGTTACATCTTGATCGATCACGCTCCTGGCAGGGGACTGATTGTTTCCACCAACCGATGGAGTTTTGACCAAAAACACTGAAAGGAAGTGGGGCAAAAGGACGAGCCAGCCAGGAGTCGAACCTAGAATCTTCTGATCCGTAGTCAGACGCGTTATCCATTGCGCCACTGGCCCTGCGTGACGGCCGTGGAGGAAGCCCGGTGAGTGGGGTGTGGGTGCCGGTAGGGGGCGCCAGCTGTCCGCGCTGCACAGCCGCTCCGCGCTTCTCCCCACCGGGAACTTGCTGCAGCTCAAGCAGATCTTCATTGCCGTTGAATCCCCGCGTGAATCACGCACGGCGCGGTCGGATCCGGAGCTTTACGCGCAGGGTTGCAGGTTCTACTCTGGATCTCGTGTTGAAGGTGAGCGCAGAAGTTTGCTGTCGTAGCAGGGCCGCCGGGTGGGTGCTGTGGGTGCTGTGGGTGTGGGTGGGTGGGTGGGGGATGCTGCAGCTGCAGAGCGGGGTCGCTCCTCCGCTCCTCCGCCCGCAGGTAGCCTCTCCCGCGGGCTGGAGATGCTTCCACGTAACTTCTCGCCCTGACGTTCCAGGACCGCGAAGATGCGCTCGGCGTGAAAGCCCGCGCACCTCCTCCGCAGCTCCATCCCGTCCACCGGCCGGCCGGGACCATGGCGATCCTCCTGGCGCTGCTGCTGCTGGCCGCGGCGGCCCCCGGCGGGGCCCTCGGCTGCCAGCTGCCCCACGACTGGAGGCCCCAGACGGAGGCGTGCCGCGCCGAGCTGGCCGAGATCATCGTCTTCGCCAAGGTGCTGGCGCTGCACACGGAGACCTACAGCGTCTACAACTACCTGCCGTGGCAGCACGAAACCGACCTTCTCTACGCCGCCGAGATCGAGCTGCTGTGCGACCAGGCGTGGGGCAGCATGCTGGAGGTCCCCGCGGGATCCAGGTTCAACGTGTCCGGCCTGGGCTACTTCCCCTGCTTCTCCTACAGCGTCACCAAGAACAACAACTACTACTTCTTCCTCAGGTGAGAGCCACCTCACACGGGGCCATGATGGATCAAACTGTCACGGAGAGAATGGATCCACCTCTGGCGGTGAGATGGATGACATTATATTACAGTCATCTGGCTGATGTTTTTATCCAAAACACGATGTACAAGATGTGCAATTCGGTCGCCGAAGATCCGACGCACCAGTAGTTGGGAGTCAGAAGCGACCGCTCCACCAAATAGCCGTCTCAGAACCATGGATCACGTTCAGATGGTGAGATGGATCCAGCTCTCAGACTGTTTTGTTTACTAGAAGGTTGTTGCACTGTTTCTAGAACTCTTCTAAAGGTCTGAATCTGAAATTTACTGTTGCCCAAAATCCCCAGCAAACCACTGCAGTGTGTGTGTGTGTGTGTGTGTGCATGAGAGTGAGAGCATGTGTGTGTTTTCCTCTCATGGTTCTATCAGATAAAAGCTGATTGCAGGAGGTTCTGAGCGAAGCCCGTCCTCCGGGTGTTTGTGTGATGGCCGAGTGAGTTCAGGTGTTCCCGTGGGCCTGTGAGCGTCTGTGCCGGCTCAGCCGCCACCAGAGCAGGGAAATGTTCAGACACGCTCTGGAGAAGATATTTGGAATCCAGCGGGCGACCGGCCTGCCAGGGGAGCGCGTTCGCTCTATCTTCTGACGGGGCCTCGGCTTCAGGACGAGCTTCATTTGTCGGAGCAACGCGAACGCCTCGCCGGACGTTTTGGCAAGACCTTCCTCCCGGGTGGTGTCTATTCTCTTTTCATCGCCTCCCGGAACGCCGAGGGCCCGTCTGCCTTTCCGCGGGGGCCGACGTGCGCCGACGGGCGGTGCGGCGCTCCTCCGCCGCTTCCCCAAAACAGATGAAGGTCAGATGGGAAAGAGAAGCCTCATTCCTGCCGCTCAGAGTTTGGCTCACGCCGCTCCGCCAAGGAAAACAACGTCTCTTTTGTTTTCAATCAGACATCAGAGCGGCCGAATGCCGCTGTCATGTGTGATCACGCAGCGCAGGGCGGGAAGACGGCCCGGGCCCATCGCGTCTCCGGGGGTTAGGTTGCCGTTCTTCGCCGGGATGGCGAAAACATCTGGACGTTATCCCTGTAATCATCCTGGCAACCGCGGCTGGAAACCTCCCGAAGCCGCTCACCAGCAGACCTAAGCTATTATTACTGCTGTAAACCAATACGGCGTCATTGTTGAGCGTGGACGTGATGGAGAGAACCCCCGGCCGCCCCCGACCCGACCCCCGGCCCCAAAACCCCGGAATGGTAATTCACATCTGCCTTTGCAGAATCCCACCGGCCGCCGTGGACGCGCGCGTTCCAAAATGCATTTCTGGCGAAGGGATCGGTTCTTGTACCCAATCAATCAGAAGCGAAAGGCCCCGAGGAACGGGAGGATATTGGTTTCTGGGTCGTTCGGCTCCGGCGAGAGGGCGGGGGGGGGGGCTGGAGAGCCGCCGTCCCGCCGGTGCTTGGGAAGAACATTCAGGTGACCCAGTTTGAGGGATAACTAATCCCAGTTGTTTGTCTTGTACGGCTGAAGAACAAGCAGGAGCTGCTCGCCAGGGCGACTGGAGGTGATTACTGAGTCCGGCTCCACATCTCGTTCTCTTTCACGTACGGTCAGTTTTCTGTTCGCCTTCCTCGAGCAGCTGAACCCCCGGCGGCGGTCCGGGGATACATTTCTCGCCGCGTTTTAGCCGCGGGCGCCTGAACGACGCCGGGTGTTTCCGGAAAAGGGCTTGAGAGCGAGCGAGGAGGTGTGAAGTCCGTCGCTTGGTTCCCATTTGGGGCCGCGGCAGTCGGAGGAATCGACCCGAGCTCCGGCAGCTTCCCCTCTTCCCGTCAGCCGATTCCTTCCTTCCTTCCTTTCCCGTAACAGTAGCGAGCAAGCCAGGCGTCATCCCTCGCCGTGCCTCCATCACACACTCCGGCTCTCCATGTGTCAGACCTGCTGTCTGGCGGTCGAGGCAGAAGGCCGCCCTTATAAAAAGTACTTTTACTGGCCACCGTGTCACATGCTCACTCATCTTAACCCAATGGGTCAAATTGACCCTTAACATAATATGAGGGTTCAAGATTTTTGTCCAGACCTGCTCTTGGCAGAAACTGTGATTAGATAACTGCGTTGCGATTCGGCGCCGCACCAATCCAATCCGACTGGACGTGCCACCGTGTGTGTGTGCAAAGAGCGTCGGGACGCCGTGGTCTCCAGGTATGGCCTGGATCTCGGGCGTGGCAGTCACTCCATACACATCTCCTCCTCTTCCTTTAAATGCTTGTCTTCATTCCTTCGTTCTCGCTCACGTTACCCGAAGGCAGAATTGATATCGGCGGTCGCTGACCTCGTTACTGGGAAGCGGGTGTAAAACAGATTGCCGTTGCTTGGCAACCCTGCAACACGCTCCCAGACAATGCGGTGCGTCTGGCGAGGCGCAGGAAAAAAGTTCCCATCCCGTCTCTCACGAGCGTCCGCTTCCTGCCGCTCGCCGTCCAGAAAAGTTTGTCCGAGACAAAAATAGACTTTTCTAATCAATCATCTGCGTCGGCTCCCAGGACGAGGCCAATCAGCGCCGTGCATTCTGGAAAAATGCGAGCGGTCTCCCCCGAGAGCTTTAAATGAAGCAGATTGAGTGTTCTGCCCAAAACATATGTTTGCTGTGAAAACACTGGGCCTGGATCGTATTCCTGTAAGATTCCTGACTTCTCTGTGAAAAGAAAACAAGCCGCTCGCGAGTCTTACATGCGACGCTGCCCGACGCCAGAGACCGACTGAGAATCCTTCACGGCAAAGCAGGAGGCGCTCTCACCAGGACCAGGAAGACCAAGGTTTCGGTGCCACGGTTCGGGTCCCGGCTTTTCTCCTGGAACCGAGTCGCTCCGCACCGGAGGCCGTCTCTCGCTTCGCCGAGCCGACACGGCGGGCGAAAGCGGCTCTCGGCGTCGGAGACGCGCCAGGGACGGCGGTTCGGATGTGTCCGCGGTGAAAAGTCACGGAGGATGCCGGACCCGGCCAGAATGACGACACGCCAAGAAGGTACCGGGCTCCATGCTGCAACTCTGAGCCGTGCGTGAAGGAGGCGGAGCCCCCGGCCCCCGAGCCACGTCCGATCGGTCGATCCGGACGCTACCGTAACCGAGGACGAATCCCGAGGCCCGACGACTCCGGCAGACGTTCGAATGAGGTTCTTTTTCCCTGACGGCATTTCCTGGCCGTCCACCCGCCGGTGCCGCTTTCCTGAAAGACGAACCTCCTCGTCCCGGCTTCCCTCGGACCTTGCGGTCGCGGCCCTTACATCTGACCTCCTCTGTCGGAGCTAAACGCGGGCTTTCTTCTCCCTCCGTACCCGCGCCGTCTACGCAACCCACAACCAAACCTCTCATGTCTCCGAGGGGCGTCGAGATGGAATCCAGATGTATGGAAATCGGCCGTCTCGAGTACCTCCGCTCACATCGGACGCGGAGGGAAAATATGCCGAGCGAATCCCCTCCCTGTGCATTCTAATGAGGGCCGATCTGTTGCAGCATTAGACCGCTGCAAATAAGATCTACTCTGTGCGTCAAGGGTTCTCCGGGTTCTCCGGGTTCTCCGGGTTCTCCTCGCGGGTGTTCTGTCGGTGTTCGGGGGGACGGAGAGGCGTCCGCCTGTGCTAACACCGCCGCTTCCTTTTCCTGTCACGCAGGATGGATGAAAACTACAACATCATCCCTCACGGGGTGAACTTCCAGGACGCCATCTTTCCCGACACCGCCGACAACCACCGCATGTTTGCCAGCCTGTTCCAGTTCTCCAACTGCACGCCGGGCACTCAGGTCCACACCTTCACCCCAGAGTGGGAGGCGCAGGAGGACAGCCGGGTACGTAGACGTCCCACATTTTGACCGGTTTCCAGAGTTGTCGCGGAGCGATGCGGCAGGCCGGGCGTTACAAAACCGGCATTACATCCCGCCGCGTTAAAAGGAAAATCGACGGTGAGTTTTGCGAGCTAAATGTGTTCTCAATCGGCGGGAAACCAAACACCCATTTTCTGAGGTTTGGCAGGACAAGGAGCTCTCTGTGTTCAGAGGAAAACTCCACTCTGAGAACACGGCTCCGCGCTCGGCCAACGTCATGGAGCTGTGGGTTTGCAGATGCAGATGGGAGTCCTTCAAAGAGGGGACTCGATGAGGAGGAACCCCAACCCTTTCTCCAACTTAAGAGGAACTTTGCATTGCTCAATCCTCCCGGGTGGCGGGGGGGGGGGGGGGGACACTTGGACCGGCAGGAATGAAGAAAGTCTGATTCAGAAATTCAAGCTTTCAGACAGAGAAGTTCTAAGAAGCGTCCAGCTTGAATTTAGTCCCAGGAAGTGGCCTGGGGAACCTTTGGTTGTAGCCCCGTCAGCTCCAAACACCAAAACAAACCGGCCAAGAAGAAGAAGAGGAGGAGAATGACATGGACAACATGGAGGTTCATGGAATAATAACCGTGGACTATCAGACGGCTCAAGCCTTTATCTCCTCGGAAGAACCCCGTTAGCCGTTAGCCGTTAGCTAACTCTGCATTTACTCCGGCCGAGATGTTGCCGTTCCTCTGCGAGACCTCCCGAACCCCTCCGTGTCTCGCAGCCTCTGTCCATTTTGGCCCACAAAACATCTGACCGGGGGTTTCTAAAGGCGGCGCTCTGCGGTCCACAAGAAGTTTCCGGTAACGGGCCTAGCTAATGGGTTCCACCGAGCACCTATGAGATCTTATGGGACCGGAAGAAGACGCTGCGCCGGAGCAGGAGCTAAGAAGGTTCTGGGAGCTGAGGTCCGCCGGCCCTGGTTTCCTCTGCTGTCTGAAGGCATCAAGAAAGGTTCTAGGACCTCCACGCTCTTCCGGAGGGGCTGGCGTCTGCGGACGAGGCAATCAGATCTTCGAACGCCCCGCTTCCACAGTCTCCCCGGCCTCCACCTCGTTGTCGCCGCTACGCCCACTGAAGCTCATTTGTACCTAAAAAGCCCCGCTGGCAAGATCTCCTCCTGCACCTGGTGCCGTTTGACTGAGCCGCTGCATTTTAATGGCTTCCAGTCGGCGTCCGCTCTGCTCTCCACACTAATGAGGAGAAACCTCTGGCAGCGGCGCTCCGCGGAGCTCAGTCTTCCTTTTCTGACTGCTCATGAAAGCGCACCTCCGCCGAGGGAAAGGAGAAAAACATGGTTTGCATTTCCGTTAATAGCGAGTGTTTGGGTTACGGGATGAGATTGTGATTCCGCTGACATTTAGGTATCGCTCCTTTCATTGTTCTCGCGGCCACGTTTGAAAGCATTTGTTGTTTCTGCAGGAGAAAATTCCAGGGAAGAAAGTCCCGGCTCATCGGCCCGGCTCATTCCACAGGCATGGCATCATCCGAACTCCCGGCCCGGCCGCGTCGGCGGGGAAAGCGCCGGCGGCCGGCGGGCTTTTCGCGTTGCGGGGACGTCCTGGGCTCGGAGCGGAGCGATGCCACGCTAAGACAATCGAGAAAAACTAATTGCGGCTCACATGCCGGACAGATTAGAACAGCCTCGGTTCATGTGGTCTCATTAGGTCTGTCTGTAAGGTACATCTGGTTTTCCTCACACGGCTCTCAAAAATGCGACTTTCCACTGCGGGGGAAGACCTTGGTCCAGAGCAAAATGCAAACATCTCAGGGTTTTTGTTTTTTTTTTTTGCCCAGGAGTGACTGACATCTAAACACGGCCATGTTAAAGCCCCTCGGCGTGGAAAACACTTCATGAAAATAACACCAACGTGGAGGTTCTCTGG
Organism: Fistularia commersonii; assembly: GCF_037954325.1. Lineage (NCBI taxonomy): Eukaryota > Metazoa > Chordata > Actinopteri > Syngnathiformes > Fistulariidae > Fistularia > Fistularia commersonii. Next base: position 16,064,684 of record NC_141304.1, on the reverse strand, counting down.
AGCAGAGAGGAGGACGGAGAAGATCCTGGAGGGTCCGTCAGACGGACGGCACATGGTAGATGATCTGGAGATAAAGTCACACTGAGATGGTTTGGACGTGGACGGAGGAGGATGGAGAAGGTCTGGGTAGAAGGATGCTGAGGTTGGAGCTGCCGGGCCCGGAGGTCCGGGAGAAGAGCGGAGAGGAGGTCCGTGGGTGGAGGCTGGAGGACAGGAGGTCAGATGGTGTGAGAGGAAAGGAGGCAGGTGATTGGCCGTGACTCCTGAAGGGGAAGAAGACGACAATATAAAGTCCAGCGTCTCCGCGGTTGGACTTCTTCTCGGTCCAAAAGCCAGGAGGAAACCAGGAGGCGATGAAAGGTTGGCCTTGAAGCTCAGCTCAAATAAACATCTGCAGCAGCTGCTCCGCTTTGACGAACCCCGCCAGCGTCACTTCCTCTTCACACTGCGCCTCCTCTGTTGGAGAACCTCAGAATTCCAGCGACTTCACACCCGACCCCCTTCCAAAGGGGTGACGTCGCTCTCCTTCTCCGGCTCCGCGCTGAGATTGTTCAAGCGGTTTGTGCCGAGGCTTTTGCGGAGCGGCTGCGAGGAGGTTCGCTTTTCCTTCCCTTCCGGACGTGGACGCGTGTCCCCTTTGGGTTTCCTACCAGCTACCGTTAAGACTCGCCGGAGAACCGAAGCTCCTCGTGTTTGGGAATGAACTCGTGGCCCTCAGGGAGAACTTCAGGCCAGTTAGACCCAACCGAGGCCTCCACATGTGACCCGCTCGGCGGCGGGGAAGCTCTGCTGGGCGAGCCTGACCTGCAGCTTTACCCGTCTCCATCCTCTTCCCATCTGCTCCCCGGCTCCGGCTTCTTCCAGGGCAATTACCCAAATTCCTCAACTCTGGAACGACATCTTAGACCGAGGAAATGAGAGCCGACCTTCTCGCGTCGGTCTGAAAATCACGCGTTCAGGAAAGCGATCCGCCCGCTTCATGTAACCCTCAAACGGCGCTTCAACGGTTTCACCCAGCGAGGAGCCGAGGAGCCGAGGAACGTCAGAACGCGTTTCCTCCGAACCCCCGGTGGGCGGCCGCTAGCCGAGGGCGGGAAGGGCGGGGCTCCGGTCCCGGGGATCGTCGCTTCACCTGGAGAACGTCCCCTGTCGTGGGCGATCTTGGCCTGGGATCTCACCTGGACTCGCCCCTCCGGCGCTCGGGGTTTTTTTTTTTCCTTAGCGTGGAAATTGATCCGACAGCTCGCTTGTTTTTTTTTCTCCGCTTTCTTTTTCATCTCCAATCAGCCGCCAAAATAGCGAGTGGGACGGCGAGATGCAGAACACATGAGCCGCTCGCCATGGTTGTCTGCTCCAGGAGCGTGCCAACAGTCTTCTTATCCAGGGGAAATCCAACTTCCCCGTGGTTCCACCGCCGTCTCTAATAGGAGCCGTCGTGGCACGCGGTTCGAAATTACCACTTCAGTCGAGAGGCGAGATGAAGTTACGTTCCGGAGAACCGAGGGGGAGGTCGGCCCCGAGACGATGTTCAACGAAGGCGACCATTCACACGGACGGTTTATCTTCTCTCCCCGCAGCTGCTGTGCTCCACCGTCCAGAAGGCTCTGTTCGAGGAGGAGGAGCGGGTGAGGACGCTCTCGCTGAAGGTGCGCTCCCTGGAGAAGGCCAACGGCCACCTGAGGGAGAAGGTGAAGACCATGAAGCGTCTGCTGCGTCAGGCGCAGCGCGAGATAGCCAAGGACCGGCAGACCCTCGGCCTCAAGCAGCTCTACGAATCCAAGACGCCCCAGAGTCACCCGCACCAGGACACCACCCAGGACCAGAAGGACCCCCCGCCCAAGAGAGCCCTCTCTAAGAAGCTGAGGAAGTAGAGCCGGAGGAGATCTTCTGATCCACCTCTGGATCCAAGCAGCTCCTCAAGACAGCAAGCAGACGCTCATGTACACTTCCTTCCTTCCAAGGCAACCATAAAGGCATGACGCACCTGTGTGTGTGTGTGTGTGTGTGTATGTGTGTGTGTGTGTGTGAGAGAGAGAGAGATTTGGAATCCCCAGTTAAATCAAAGTGCAGGATTTAGGATTGCTGGCAATTGACAGAAGAATCAGGACCACGGCTTCTGGTTCTCGGTGTAGATCTCCCGTGTCCCAGTTGTCCACCTGACATGCAGCTTCTTCTGGTGGGTCCAGAAGAACTTCCTCGCTCTGCCGTTCCACAGCCGAGTGCAGGTACGAGGAAAGGTAGTGGTTTCACTCGTGCGCTGTGGGCTGACGGAGGAGGAAGCAGATGCCTTCACGTCGGGCTGAGACCTTCCAAGAAGCCGGACCAGGTGGAGGTTCGAGACGGCCGGACGCTCCAGATGACGCCATCAGAGGAGACGGGCTCAAACCACTTCACGATGCGTGTGTGTGTGTGTGTGTGTGTGTGTGTGTGTGTGTGTGTGTGTGTGTGTGTGTGTGTGTGTGTGTGTGTGTGTGTTTCATGATCTGTGGGAAGCGGGACTTTTGGACGCTCACATCTGTTTTATCAGTTTGGTACTTTTTCTTCTAAACTTGTATCTTTTTATCCCAAAACATTCTGGAGGTTGATTGGAGATGGTAAATTGTCCAGACGTGGTAATGAGAGGATGACTGGTTGGACGTCTCTACAAGCCGCCCTGTGATTGGTCCAGGGTGAACCGGCCTCTCGCCCAATGGCAGCTGGGATCGTCTCCAACCCCCCCCGGTTGCAGCTTAAGCAGGGTAGATGATGAACGCAACCATCTGAGATCCTGGTCTTTAAATGTTTCAGACATCATCTGGGGAAGGTCCTCCTCTGAAGACAGAGTCCCTTTTAAAGTTCTACTCCTTCATAAGTCGTATCTTGCTATTTTTTCCTGAAGTATCAGGGTTGATGTAAACGTGCGTTTCCCTTCGGCACCGTATGCTCGGGTGCTGCAAAGTCCAAAACGTGGCAACGCATCACGATGAAGCTCCATCCGCCTCCTTCCCGTCACCACGGTTCTTGGATTTCTGGAACCTCCGAAGCCTTGGCGACCCTTTGGTGTATTTTCTGGTTGGCACATACGTTGTACCTGTTGAAAGTGTGGTTGTGTACTCGAAGCCGGTGCTGAGCACCCCGAGAGCAGAAGGTGGGTCTGGCGAGGGAGGGGAGTCTCCTGTGGCGATGTATCTCTCTGCTTTTGTACTCTATGTTTGTATTTTGGTTTCTTCAGCATGTAGCTGTTTCCTCTGAGGAATGAACATCTGGTCTGCCTATAGATGATGCTTGGCCAGCAGCAAAACTCATCGTTCAGCTGTTCTTTTCCATTTTTGTAATAAATCAGCTTTTACACAAAACTGAGACATCGGCCTCCATACTTGGTTTGGTGAACCGGCGCCGCGTCATTCATCTTGCGATCAAACCGAACATAGGAAACGTCCGAACGCAGACCTGAGCGAGGAGGACGACGATCGGCTCCTCGATGGGAAGAGGTGAGGCGTCTTCTTCGGGAAGGAGATCCCGCGTTCAGGAACCTCGAGGTCTCCTTCACCGGCGAAGGGAGATGGACATCATCGGCGGCGATGAAGAAGGAGCTCCGTGTCCTGGTCCACGTACATTCTCACAGTCACCTCCGGTCAGGAGCTGAGGATGGAGACCTCAAGAAGAAGCAGCAGAAATGGGTTTCCTCCTCAGGGTGTCTGGGCTCTCCCTTGGAGATAGGGCGAGGAGCCGGACCTTCCGCCACGTCTGGTACCTCCTGCAGCACCGGCTTCTTGCCGGCTTGCTCGGAGGTTTGTTATCATCTGCAAAAGTAAACTGTGACGTTCACTATGTCGGTTGAAGCCGCAGATCTTGGACCCGGGCCTCCCGTCGAGCCTGATATTTATCTTCTGCTCTCCACGTTTCCATTTGTCCCCGTCCCGCCCCGAGTTTAACTTTCTCATACTCGTGCGTTTGGGTCCTCGTTCTGCGTCCGCAGATCTCAGGAGGATCTGGACCGGCTGTGGAGAGCAGACAAACGACCCGCTCGTTTTATAGACAGGAAAAGGACTCGTGGCCCGCGGTTTAAAGAGCAGTTGGCTGGAACCGGCGAATTAAAGGTAAGTGCTAACACATGGAGCGGTGGAGGTGGTAGGATCTGCTCCGCCGGAACCGGGCCGAGAAGCCGAGGACCTTCTGTCCTCTGAGAACCTCCAGACGGTCTCCAGAAGATCACGTCCCCACCCGACGTCTCCAGACGTCACTAGCCCGGGTGGTCGGCCTCTTGCGCGAGGTCACTCGGAGGGACTCCGGCTCCACCGACAAAACCAGCGCTTCACCCGCCCGAGGCGTGCTTGCCCCGCCTCCTGGACGTTCCCATTGGTCCTCCCATTGGTCTCCCCGACCTTCACACCCTTATCAGCGCCCCCGCTTATTTGTTTTACGCAATTCTCTGTAAAGCTTGGACTGTTTTTGCCTTCTTTACAGACCATTAGCTTCTAATTCCAAACGGCACGCAGCTCTGCGAGAGCGACGAGGAGGTCCGGCGGGGCGTCGAGCACAAATTTCAGCCGCGATTTCACGACATTCGATCGTGCGATTCGAAGTTTTCTCGCCTTTATCTGTATCGTAAATCATTCGCGGCGGATGTTTCGAGCCAAGCGGCGTAAAAAGCCCGTCGCTGCCAAGTCCAAGTCTCAAAAATCACTCGTAACATTTCCTGGTGTCTGAGTTTCCAAGTCTGAGGAGATAAATGCTCTCCGGTGGGAACGATAGCGAACAGAGATGTTTTCCGAAGGGGAGGCGCAAATTCAAAAGCCACATCAATCCTGAATGGGTTTGGGTTCACAGAGCCGGCGCTGCCTTCCAGCAGAGCCGGACACAATTCTCTCCACACGATCTTCTCCCGTTAAAGCTGGAGAGCCGGAGCCGGGCCTCGCTCGGCCCAGAGAGAAACACTCGGGGCTTGTTTTACGCCGGGGCTTGATGGAGATGTAAAGGGAAGCGCGAGCGGGACGTTTACAAGCTGTCTTCTCGGAGACGGAGTCCCGGCTTCCCGCCGTCTGGACTCGCGTCTCTTTCTTCTCCCCGTGAAACACCTCCATCTGACAGCCTCGCCTGCGGCCGACTGTCAGGATCTCATGGACGCCGGCCAAAGATGATATACACGCGCCGCTTTCTCAACATAAACATCGGAGCGCGGTCGAACTGCAAAACAGATGTCGGGCAGAGCGCGGAGGCGGCGCCGCCGCCGCTATCTCTGCCTCCACGCCGGTTTATTTGTCTTGACTTGTTTGGGATTTGCAAACGCTGCCGCTTTGGTTCCGTGTCGATGACGCCGGACCGGCTCACCGTCCGGTCGCCTCTTGTCCTGCAGCTGGACGTCCCGCTCCGGACCGCCTGGCCCGTCTGGACCGCCTCTGCGTTTCATTACCCGGGCCTGCGCTTCCTGGAGGGCCTTTTGTTTCCTCTCAAGAAACGAAGGCCAGCGCTTTTTTTGCTTTGAATTAGTCACCCGTGTTAGATTAAGGCAGAGCGGAGAGAATCCAGGCCGGCTGGAGGACAGACGTCCGCTCGTAGCGCGCTCGTAACCACAACGTGTCGATGTTCTGCTGCTATAACGGTTACGCTTCATCATATCTTATCGAGCCCGCTCTGCATTCCATGGAAGTCCATCCCGTCGTCTGCGGCCCGCGGAGTTGTCTTTTGAAGAAGTGACAGCTGATGTATCACAGGGTTGCCTACGTGAAAGGCCGGCGGGAGACTCTTAGCAGATTATCGCCGCCCGGGTTGGATTCGGCGCGCGAACGGCTCGTACGAGAAGCCTTTCGGTGCCGAAGGCGGTCGAATCTAGAATAGCGGGAATTTCGGGGGAAGCGGTTTTGCCATTAATGAGTATTTACTGAATAGATGATCTATTTGTAGCGGCCTTCTTAAATCCGCACATGAAAGCAAGAGCCCCAGATCCAAAGCAGGAACCAAAGTAAACAACCTCAGACCAGCTTGCCGACGTCCTCTTTGTAATGTCTTCAAGACAGTTTAAAAGTCTGGGAGATTTAAAGAGTTTGGGGGGTTTATGGGAGCGTAAATCTGCGCCACGTCAGCGTAACACTGAAAGGATTATTGTCCGCTCGCTGTGCGGCCAAGACGGTAGCGTACGTCGTTACTCACGCCGCTTATCCCGGCCGGGGTCACGGGAGGAGACCGGGTTCGACCCGGGCCAGCCACCCGCCGGTCAGAGGACCGCGTGAAGAAACGCACAAGCGTTAGCGTTCCTGCAATCGTGAGCCGCTGCCTCTCCATCCGATGCCGGCGGAGGAGGAGGAGGAGGAGGAGGAGGAGGAGGAGGAGGAGGAGAAGGAGGAGGAGGAGGAGGAGGAGGAGGAGGAGGAGGAGGAGGAGGACGCACGGGATGGAATCGCACCGAGGTTCCTCATGTCGGGAGGCGGCTCGGACAAACCCACAACATAAACGTTCCTGGCGTTGATCCCTGAGGGACGCCGAGGCTCCGTCCGGGATCGGAGACACAAACATTTGGTGATCTGATAAACAAAAGTCCAACCGCCGAAGACGTGTCTCAGATGGGTGCAGGAACCTCACGGCAGGGACGGGCCTGTGAGAGGAGGGAGAAGGTCCTGAAGGACTCTGAAAAAGCTTGGGCTGCGTCGGCGAAGCTGAATAAAAGCTACATTTGAAAATGTCCTTCTGGCTCAGATGCTCAGTGGAGCTGCAGTCTTGGTGTTCCTGAGACGAAGATGTGGAGGTTCCTCTTTGGGAGTGAGGAGGACGGTGAGGATCAGGGGGACAGCACAGGGTAGATGTTCTGGAGATACAGTCACACTGAGATACTGCAGACATGGACAGAGGAGGGATGGAAAAGATCTGCGCCGAAGGATGGCGAGGTTGGAGGTCTAGAGGAGGACCAGAAGGGAGGTTTATGGACGGAGGGGAAGTGAACAGGAAGTCAGATGGTGGGTCAGATGGAGGCAGATGATCGGCCGTGGGCCCCGAAGGGAGCGGCAGGAGGGACGAGAAGAAGACACGGGTTTGTGGTTTAATATCCTGCGGGACAACCCTCTCGCGGTTGCGAGGAACCCGAGGGGAACGGTACCGGGAGGTGCAGGTGTTCCACGATTTGCCGAGGTCATCCTCACCTCGTCACCAGTGGACCTCCACGTCTCCAAAGCTGCGTCAGAAAAGGCCCCCCTTTAAAAACACACCCGGGTCACGAGTCCCGCCGGCGGCTGAGAGGATCGTGAAAACAAAAGGACTCTGGAGAGCCCGTCATGGTGGAAGTGTGCCGCCGGGCCGTCGGCGCCGCGGCCTGCGGTCGCTCTGATGTCATCGCTTTACTTTACAGAAAGCCGGCGGCCCCGGCGGCCCCGGCCTCCCCGCCTCCACGCTCAGACGTGTCGACCGCCCTCGCTGAACCTCATATTTAATGGAAACAGCTCCTCATTAGCCGCCCACGTCTGCTCGCCGCCGCCACAAACCCGGCTCTGGCCTCGCCGTCGCACCGGGAATAAAGACCCCTGCGATTGGCCGACCCGCGGAACAGGAAGCCCGATGCGCTCGTCTGTTTTTTTTCATCTTTGTCTTCATCCTTGCGTTTGTCCTCCCCGTGATCTGGGAGGGCGAGGACGCCTCCCGGAGGAATGCGTGCATGTGTGCGTGGACCGAGTTCTCCGCTGGGAAACGCCTCTCTGCGTGCTTTCCTGGGGTTTTGGAGTCGACCTTCTGTTGTGGGTTGTTGTTCTTGTGAAACCGGCCGTTGGGTGTCGTTATCCCACTGCGCTCTGATGTTTTTCATTTGTGCTCTGTGTGAAGCGCCGCCGCCGCCGCCGCCGCCGCTTCCCCGGGACGGAGAAACCTTTGCGGAGCCGGCGGTCGGAGGGTCAGGCGGAACGAAGGAGGCGAAGACAAAGACGGCGGCCGACTCAGAGCTCGGGGGTCGACGTTTCGATCAGAAACAATCAAAAAATGGCCAAGAGTCAAATCAAAAATGGCCGTGTTTTTGCAGCCGGCTCTCGGCCAATCACAGCTGGGCTCCACCCCCCCCCCCCCGACCCCCGACCCCCGCCTGCATGATGAAGGAGTGAATGGACGACGTGAAGGTGGTGTTTGGTCTCCACTACGCCTTCAGATGACTGGAATTCCATTCCTCTGCTTTAAAATCTGTGACTGTCCTTCACGGTGTGGAAAACTCCGATGAGATCTTCTTCCTCATCCTCTGCGGAGACGGATGGAGAGTTCCAATGACCTCCAGCTGGAGCGAGACCTTCTGCTCAAACAAGTAACACAGATTTCTGGAAAAGTTTGGCCGAAGCCGCCGAACATTCCCTGAGGAACATCTGCGGCTCTTCTCCCTCCAGCGGCGAGACCGGCCTCTACGCCGCTCTCCGGTTCGAGCTTTTCCCAAACGGCGGTTCCTTGACCCGAGCGTCGGCTCTTCTGATCTTCTTTAAAGATCCTTCCGATGGATCTTTAAAGAAGATCCATCGGAAGGTCTCCGAAACCCGGCTCACCCTCTCACCTCCACCTGGTCTCGTGGCCGGCAGTCCAGCGGGCCGAGGGACCGGCGACGGAGCGAGATGGAAAATCTTGTTCCACTCATGATTTCTGTGTGTTTTGTTTTCTTTCCATCTCCTGGTCCAAACAAAACATCTGAGCGAGGCGCTGTGAGGGATCTGACGCCGCATCCAAAACAAATGCCAAGTCCACCGGAGGTGGAGACCTGGATCTTTGGGAGTTTCTCGGCCATTAAATTCTCCCACCCTAATTCAGCACAACAAAATCAAACCTTCTGGGGTTCATGTGGCTCCGTGGCTCCACTTGTGTGTGTGTGTGTGTGTGTGTGTGTGTGTGTGTGTGTGTGTGTGTGTGTGTGTGTGTGTGTGTGGCCCCTCAGGGCCGGCGGTCCCTGGAGGTCCAGGCTCAGCTCTGTTCGGGCATGAACCAGTTAACGGTTCAGGCTGGAATCATCATGAATCAAAGTCAATGAGGTGCCCTTATAAGGATAGAAGAGGAGCCGAAAAGTGTGTGTGTGTGTGTGTGTGTGTGTGTGTGTGTGTGTGTGTGTGTGTGTGTGTGGCCGAGGAGTTCATCTGCAAGAGATCAAGCTCTCCAGCAGATTTTTTCAAAACAGTTGAAATATGTGACATTGTTAAATACGCATATGTGTGTGTGTGTGTGTGTGTGTGTGTGTGTGTGTGTGTGTGTGTGTGTGTGTGTGTGTGTGTGTGTGTGTGTGTGCGCACACTGCTCGTCATGGTTCTAATTCCCGGGACTGTGTCCACTTGGCATTGCAACAATTTGTCGTCATTATGTGTTGTTTTGCCCACCCCCTCCCACACACACACACACACACACACACACACACACACACACACACACACACACACACACACACACACACACACACACACACACACACACACACACACAAAGCCTGGCCTGTGTGAAGACGTTCTTGATGGAGACGCTCCATTTAGGAGGAACCTCCAGGTGGACAGACGTGATGCACTGATGTTCACACTGAGATCTGCTTCCCCTTGATGAAGGTCTCAGTGAGTGTGTGTGTGTGTGTGTGTGTGTTGGGGCCGTAATTCCCCGCTGAGAGACATGAGGTCAGTATGTGTGTGTGTGTATGTCTGCTCACCCGCTGCGCACACATGCACACACACCCATAGCAAAGGGCCGTCCCTCAGGTGTGGAACAGAAGGTCAAGCGTGATGTTCTCCATGATGGAACCTCTGCAGGCCTCCTGCTGCTCTCTGATCGCCGGGGCAAACCTGCCGCGTCCTCGCTCTCCTCGAAGCTCAACCAGCCGGGCGAGAAGGTCCTCAGAGGCTCTCGGCCGTCGGACCATGGAGGAAACCACGTGAACCGCTGATATGAGATCCTTTCTCCTGCAGCCGTCGCTTGGAGCTTCATCTGGAAGCCGAGAGATGGACGTCTGGATGACCATCATGAAGATCACGCTCCTGTTTGTCACCGGTGGTTTCTAACCATCTCATCCACACATCAAGGAAGCCATCCAACCGTACACCTTCTCATCTGGACAACGCCAGGTCTCCAGTGAACCTCCTGCACGTGTTTGGATCGTGGGAGGAACCTGGAGGAACCCGTGCAGACACGGGGAGAACATGGAGGCCCCATGCTTGAAGGAACCCTGTGGGAATCCAACCAGGGACCTTCTAGCTGTGAGGAGGAGGAGGAGGTGCAGCACCAGCCCACCAGAATTAAAGACCAGAAAAACACCACGGTAACACAGGACTGAGTCATTATTTAGTGAATCCGTGCGCCAAACGTGGTAATTCAACACCAAGAGTTCAATAAAATCATTAAAAATCAGCAAAATAACACAAAGAACACAAGAAATAACAAAAGATACCAACCAAACAGAGGCGGGGGCTGCAGCCAATCACAGCGAGGGGCGGGGCTTAACCCACGGCTCACCTGCCAATCACAAAGGAACATCAACACACTCACCCGTTCATTCACCCTCTCTGAAGGTGCAGAGACTCCAGAGGACCTGCGGGGCTGGAGATGCAGGTGGAGATGGAGGTGGAGGTGGAGAAGCCTCCTGTGAACATGGCTGAAGGTGCAGAGAAGCACCATGCGTTCACCCTGAGATCCTGGAAGGAGGTCCGGGAGTGTTTGTCATGCGTGTGTGTTGGCGTCTGCTTTGGTCTCCACGCCGCTTCTTTCCACTCCCACTCATGGAAACGGCCTCTTGCATCTTTTCCGCGGCCGCTTCCTCGTAAGCGCAGCAATTTCTGCCCTATTATTTTGCAATCAGTCGCTTGTTGCCGTGCCGACCGCAGCCTTTCCACCCGGCGACCGTCTCCTCGGTGGTCGACCGTCCGCCCCCCCAAAACCAAACCACGAGAATTCCTCGAGGGGTTCCTGGAACCCACTCCCACATTAACATTCGCGCTAAACCTCTCGCGCCGCAGAGGTTTCATGAGATCAGCAGTTTCGCCTCCCTGGAAAAAAAGCCGTCCCTGCAGCAGAAGGTGGAGGAGGTGAAGAACCCACCAACCCACCAGGTGGAGAGCGTGGGAACGTCCACGCTTCCTTCTTCTCGCATCCCGGTCGTCCTCCAGAGCGGAAGCCTCGGCACCGTCCCGGACACTCGCGCCGCAGAAGCTGAGAAGGTGCAGCCTCTTGGACGAGGAGAGAACTTCGAACGGAGGCTCGATCATGACGCTAAGAAGCCATTTCACGGACGGGCACCAGAGCAGAGGCCGGTCTCCGCCGAAGGTCACCTACCAGAAGGTCAAAGATAAAGACTGAATGGAGATCTGAGGGAGAGTTAGCATCTCTGACGTCAGCGAGTTCCAGGGCCGCTGAACGCTCTGCATCCCATAATAATAAGGCAACGACACGGACGGCTCGGCGGATGAAGACCTGAGACGCATTCACACGAGAGGAGCAACACCTCCATCCTAAGTTCTGCGGGAGATGTTCTCCAGGGGGTCCGACGGAGGAGCCGGGGTTCGTTGGTGGCGGAGCTGCAGGGATCCGTCCAGGGGTCGACCAGGCCGTGCACGGAGAGGAGATAGAAACGGACGGACGCGCGGAGCTCCAAAGACCTCGTACCATCTAAGACCACGCTCGGACCTTCGTCTGACGGGAGGGAAGGACCGAGGAGTCGATGTTGACGGAGAAACTAAAGTGGAAGCTGGACTGAAGACAAGAACCTCAGTTTAGTCGCTGTTAAATTAGAGAAGGGCGGAGGAGAACCGCGACGGTGGAAGGTGGGATCTGCTCAGCAGGACGTCACCTTCTCACGCCGGACGCCGATGCTACGTTGACTCAATGAGGAGCGAGGAAGCGGGCGAGAACGGAGATCGCGCCAACGTCGCCACGCCGCCAGATCTGCCGCAAATATCGGTGCCTTTTCCGCTTTTACGTCTGAATGAAACCCGACAAAGAAGCTGCATAGACAGAGTTTAATGTTTGTCTCACTCACAAATCGTTTCCAAGGACACGTCACCCGCTTTCACATCCAGCGGCGGATTCTTCTTAAAAACGTCCCGTGATGCATGTCATCGGAGTCGTCCCGCCCGGAAAATAAAGCATTTATAAAAAGGCAAACAGCCGCGAGTACAGCAGATCTCACACAAGCGCCGAACGAAAAGTCCAAAGATTGAAACACCGTCGGAGAATCTGCTTCTTCACCTTCACTGCCGGAAAGAAACGCGCGTGCGGTAAAAGAGATGGCGATGAAGATAAAGGTGGTCCATGGCTGCAGACTCAAGAGAAGCACCAAGAAGACCCGGCTCTGCACGTCATCCCCGCGGCTTCACCGCCCAGGACTGTTGGATTCTTCTTCCGCTCTCATGTGGGTCGGGGGCCTCAGAGGTCGGGGGCCTCAGAGGTCGGGGGCCTCAGAGGTCGGGGGGCCGTCGGCCGTCTGAAACCGAGCCGAACGGCGGCAAATAAAAGCCCGAAGGACGGGATTCGCGTCAAAAAAAACGAGGTTTTTCATCATCGGCCGCTGAGGAACAAAGAATTAAAAAGGCGTCAAACCGGCAACCCCTTGGAGAACAACCACTCTGACGACGGCACCGCACAAGTCACTGGTCACGTTACTGCCCGGATACACCAGCACACACACACACACACACACACACACACACACACACACACACACACACACACCGCTGTTAAAGAAGCTGAGAAACACCTTCCCACGCAGCCGGAAGGAGGAGGAGGAGCTTCTCCTGCTCTCCTCTGGACGCGCTTCAGAGTTAATCTGCTTTTTTTTTTAAAAAACAAAAACACGCCATGCAAACATCGCTATCAAAAGTCTGCGTGTCGGCAGCAGAGGTCCGAAGATGCGGAAATCAAAAAGGGATGCGGCTCGATCGCCCTCAAAGACCCGGAGATTCAGGAGATTCGGGGGGCTGAAGAGGAAAACCCAAACATGAACGGCTCCTGAAGTCCGGCTTTCCGTTTCACATCCTCAGCTCGACCTCTCTGGATTTCAAAGCAGGCGAAAGGAGCAAACGCTGAAAGAATACAGTGGGCATCATCCCGCCCGCTGTGTGTGTGTGTGTGTGTGTGTGTGTGTGTGTGTGTGTGTGTGTGTGTGGGCCTCCTGGCTGGATCACAGTAACCAACAACAGGTGCCTTTTTGAACAAAAACGGTGCAAATACAATTGTTAGAAAACACGCAGATGCAAAGAGAGAGAGAGCAAACACGGCAGAAGCTCCGCGGAGGAACATCGACTCGTCGTCCCGCGAATCCTAAAGGCACCTTGGACGAAGATAAACCTCTGCGCCGGAGCGTCCGAGGAGGAGGACCAGAAGCCGGAGGCCTTCTCCCTTCCAAAGCAAGTATGCACGGAATCACTACATCATAAAAAGAGGCTACATGTGCGACCGCGCGTGGCTCTGGTTGCATAAACTATTCTGTCACCGATTGTCTAGAAGCGCCGACGCGGGCGGGGTTTCGCTTTGCGGCGGGAGCCGGAAACGAGCGCTTTTCACGCACGACGCCGACGTTCTCCGCAACGTGGCTGCAATAATCAGACGGAGGGAAAGGTGCGGCGGGCCGGGGAGGGGGTTTCTGGCCCGAGCATGCGGGGAAGGTTCACGCTCGATTTAGAAAACAAACGAGAAGAGTCCGATCGTCTTTGACCTCTTCGGAGAAAAAAAAAAAAAAACGTCCGGAAGTCGCTCCTCTCCTTCTTCTGCGAGGAGCGAGGAGGCGTCTCAGCCCGAAACCAAAAATCTGGCCTGTCACAGATCCTTCCAGTGCATCTTCGTCATCTTCATCATCTTCATCATCATCGCCCCCTCCAGACGGGCGTGCTCCCCCTGCAGGCCAGAGGTTGGAACAGTGTGTGTGTGTGTGTGTGTGTGTGTGTGTGTGTGTGGCGCCTCAGAGTCCGCTGAGGGGGTTCAAACAGGAGAGTCACCGGGGTGGAGAGGAGCGCTGGGGTGCAGGGGGGGCGCGGGGGGGTCACACCCTGCCGGTGGGGTGGCAGCGGTAGGTGCACAGGGCGTCCGGCCCGTCGTCATGGGAACAGCCGCCCTCGCAGCGAGCCTCTGCGGGGGGGAACGAGGAGGGGTGGGGCGTCAGCGCTCGGCCGGATCGGAACTCGGAGCGTGTGACGGCGGCGTCTACCTGCGAGCTGAGGTTGGTCCTCCGGCAGCAGCAGGTGAGCTCTGCAGGGTCCAGGCGGGGCCGCCGGACCCGGACCCTCGTGGCTGGTGCCGAGCTGCAGGCGCCTCATGTGGCGAACCACCGCCGTGGCGTTGAACGCTTGCTGTGAAGACCAAACCACATGAAGGTCTTCAGCGCGGGGCGTTTGGAACGGCCTCGTCGGATCGTCCCGACGGGCTTCAGCATCTCGGAGGACTCGAGGGCACAAACGTGACACCTCACCTTCCACTTGCTTTTGGCAAAGTTCTTCTTGATCTGCGCGCTGACGGACTCGTGGATGTTCTTGTCCAGGGCGGTGTCGCCGGCGATCCTGGGAAACACAACAGGAGCGAGGCGTGTGTGTGTGTGTGTGTGTGTGTGTGTTTTCTGTGCAGATGAAGATGGAGGGGTGGAGGTTGGCTTACCAGGGGTGCTGCAGCGCCTGGTCGCAGGTGTAGCGCGTGCTGGGGTCCTTCTCCATCAGGTGCACGATGAAGTCTTTTGCTGTCGGGTAAAAACACAAAATGAGTGAGAAAGTAAGAACATCAAGGACGTCTGAGGTGCTCCTTCTGATTGCTGCTCCACAGGTCTCCATGGTTCTCCATGGGTCTCCATGGGTCTCCGTGGGTCTCCGCAGGTCTCCATGGGCTCCATGGGTCTCCATGGGCTCCTGGATCTCCACAGGTCTCCACGGGTCTCCATGGATCTCCACGGGTCTCCGTGGGTCTCCACGGGTCTCCACGGGTCTCCACGGGTCTCCATGGGCTCCTGGGTCTCCATGGGTCTCCATGGGTCTCCATGGGCTCCTGGATCTCCACAGGTCTCCACGGGTCTCCACGGGCTCCTGGATCCGACCAGCTACCTGAGTCGGAGATGTCGTCCCAGTACGGGGAGTCGAACTCGTACTCCGCTCTCAGGATCTGCTCGAAGAGTTTGGCGTCGTTCTCGTCGTAGAAGGGAGGGTACCCGCACAGCCTGGGGGCGCCGGAGAGGACAAGGGTCACGGATCCCTCCAGATACCTCGGAGATACCTTCTGCAGCCGTGTACTCACAGGATGTAGGAGATGACGCCGATGGACCAGCAGTCCACCGCCTTGCTGTAGGGTTTCTGGGCCAGGACCTCGGGGGCTACGGGAGGGACGAGACAAGTCAGCCCTTCGGATCTTCACCGCCGTGAGCGTGAGGATCCGCGGCGAGCTCCTCACCCACGTAGCCCGGAGTCCCGCAGGCCGTGGACATCACGCTGCCGGAGGCCTCGATCTTCGACAGGCCGAAGTCGCTGATCATGATCTTGGAGTCCTCGTCCATGCTGTAGTACAGCAGGTTCTCCGGCTGCCTCGACAAAACGCGGCACGCGAGTCAGGAAGGATCGCGGAGAAGAAAAATGTTGAACTTTCTTCTCCGTGTGCATCTGCGCTCTCACGCCTTGCCTTGAGGTCGCGGTGCACGATGCCCATGTCGTGCAGGTACTTGACGGCGTCCAGGATCTGCTGGATGAGCTTGCTGGCGTCCTTCTCAGTGTAGAAACCCTTCTCGATGATCCGGTCGAAGAGCTCGCCGCCGGACACCCTGCGCACAGAACATCATCCAAACACAAAAGAAACAATAAAATCAGCCAAATACAAAAAAAACCAACAACAATAAAATACAAAAACAAAAAAACACAAAACAATAAAAATACAAAAAAGAACAAAATATTACATTACATTTGGCAGATGCTTTTATCCAAAGCGACTTACGATAGAGGACATAGGGACTGCAAATAACACTTGCAAATACAAATACAAAATGTTTGTTGATAACATTTTTAGATCACAATAGAAATTTTAGGAAAATATAGATATTGGAATATTTCAAAATCAATATTACTATTATTAATCATATAAGTAATAGAATAATATTTGTAATATTAAGATTTATTTATTTTGAATTTGCTATTCTAATAGGTGGTGGATTCGCTTGAACTTCACAAACTCGCCACTAGATGGCGACATTTCTCCATAAATCAGCCCTTCCAGAACAGTCATGCAAAGGCTCCACACATGCACACGCGTATCACACGCACGGACATTGAATAGACAAACCAGCGAGAAGTTAAAGAGAGAAGAAAAGGAAAGCAGAACAATGAGGGGTAAAAAAAAAAAGGGGGGGTTATGGTGTCTCGCTTCTCCTTCAGCGTCGCGTCCAGACTCGACACCAGGAGCTGCACAAAGCATGAGGAACTGGAATCAGGTATTTTTAGAAAGTGATTTATCACTTGGCCTCGACGCCGCCGCCGCCGCCGCCGCCCCTCAGCTGAGAGTGGAGGAGCAGAAAGGCGTCCTGTTTTATTGAGGTGGAGGTGGAGGATGGTGAGATGATCAGTGAGCTCCACCGATCCTTATCCGTATGTTCTGCTCTGCTCTCATTGGCTGACGGAGGTGGGGGGGTGCAGGTGTGAGGGCAAAAAAAACAGCAGCGAGCGCATGTGACAGCATGTGACACACACACACACACACACACACACACACACACACACACACACACACACACACACACACACACACACACGCGAATACTTACAGTTGCATGACAAGGTAGAGGTGTGATTTACTCTCAAAGATCTCCTCCAGGGACACGATGTTGGCATGTTTGATCCTGGGAAGGAGAAGAAGAAGGAGAAGAAGAAGATGAGGAAGAAGATGAGGAGACACGATAGAATCAGTAGTGATCTGTGATTGTGTGCGTCTCAAAGCCCCCTGAGACCCGTGGTGAGATGGTGAGAAGGTGTGGTCGGGCGGAGGCCTCCTCCGCTGGACCTCCAGGCACCGGACATCACCGCATACTTTCCGGAGAGCTTGGTGGAGTCTCTCTGGTGCGAGAAGTTCCAGACGTTCCCGGCCTTCTGCTCTGCGCCGAGCACCAGAACCCTGATCTGATCCGACCACGTCCTCCAACAGAACCGGCTTCTCCTCGCTTCAAATCACTAGGACCTGATTTGTCCCACCGGGTCTTTGCTCCAGGGCATCCCAGATAAGTGTGTGTGTGTGTGTGTGTGTGTGTGTGTGTGGCCGGAGTGTGTGGAGTGGAGATGTTTGTCTGGAGGATTCAGAAGAAGGTTCCACAGGAAAGAGGCGGGATCAGTCTGTTGACGGACGTTCCTCCTCAGAAGCTGAGCTGATAGGATGAGCTGAGAGATAAAGCAGGATTTACCCCGAGGACGGGACGTACCACCGCTGCTCCTCAGGCTTCCAGAGGCAGAAGAACCAACAGACCCCGAACATCTCCAGCGCCGAGGAGACGCCCTCTTCCTTAAACCCCCCCTTACCTCGCTGGGCGGGGGGGGGGGGGATACTGGCTGGAGTTGTGTGTCTCCGGTAACCCAGGCAACAAGATCTCTAAAAATAACTTGGGACCTAATGTGATCAGACGTTTTTCACAACGGTGGATGATTCTCCACATCTGAGGAGGAGAACCTTCCAGAAGCTCCACCGCAGCGAGCCTCATGGTCACCTGGCCTTCTGCTCATGATGGGATGCATGACAGGGACACTTACACGTCTGAGGAGTTTAAGAAGGTGCAAATGTTCCTGGTTCGTTTGATGTGTGTGTGTGTGTGTGTGTGTGTGTGTGTGTGTGTGTGTGTGTGTGTGTGTGTGTGTGTCGAGTCGCCTGTTTTAGCAGCCTGGACCACAAATCCATTCTTCTCAGTCCACAAACAGATTCTTCTTCTCTTCCTTTGGCTGTTCCCTTCAGGGCCTCAGCCAATCACCTGCCTCCATCTAACCTTCAGCCAATCACCTGCCTCCATCTAACCCTCTCCTCTTCACCGTCTGACTTCCTGTTCTTCATCCAAAAACCTCCTCTCTGGTCCTTCTCCAGACCTCCTGCCTGGCAGCTCCGACCTCAGCATCCTTTGACCCAGATCTTCTCCACCCCTCCTCCGTCCAGGTCCAAACTACCTCCATCTGACTTTATCTCCAGAACGTCTAACATCCCCTCCGTGATCCTCCAAGGCGGACACCTGCTCATCTGCTCTTCACCTCCAGCTTCACCCAGCCCGACCCTGCCTCAGATGGAGCCTCCTGCTCGGCGCCAGAAGCTCCGGAGAGAACTGGAGAAGTGTTCTAGTTGCTGGGGGAGGTTCTGGTCCTGCACCTCCTCCTCGCCGTGCCTTCACGGCTGACCGGAGTTGCTGGAGGAGCTGCAGCTGAGCCTGGCAACTTCCTCCGTTTGCTACCTCACGCCAGCGGAGGACCTTCTTCTCCCCAGGAGGAGCAGCAGAGGCCCAGGAGCCGCCAGCCTCGGCCACCTGTGACCAACCTTCTCCGCAGGAGAACTCGCTTACTTGTGCAGGACGGCGATCTCGTTCTCGATGCTGTTCTCCTTCCCCTCCAGGGCCTTCTTGGGGATGCACTTGATGGCCACCAGCTTCTGGGTCCTCTTCTCCTCGGCCAGCACCACCTCGGAGAACGCACCCCTGGAGGAGGACAACACAAAAAAAAAACCTCTCACTCTCGTGATTCCGGAGAACCAACCAAGACCAGCGGGAAGCTGTGGCTCCACGGCCCAACCGTCGCCATGGTAACCCATGGTGAATCAAGGATCTGACCGGAAAGCTCCGAGAAGATCCGAAACCCAAAGTTAGGTCCTTCTGAAGGCAATCCTGTTCCAACGAAGCTAAAACGGGCACGGCGGCGCAGCGGTTAGCGCTCCTCCTCGCGGCAGAAGGTCCTGGTGGATCCTCACACGTGAGGAGTCTCCATGTTCTCCATGTTCTCCCCGTTCCTCTGGGGCTCCTCTAGCAGGAGCTTCATTGGAGACCTCACACTGTCCAGAGGTTGAACGCTCGTGAGTGTCTCCGTATGCTGCCCTGTGATTGGTCCGGGGCGAACCCGCCTCTCGGCCAATCACAGCAAGAATCGGCAAGCGAAAGAATCAAACGTATCTTCGTCAGCGGGATGAGAAGATCCACATCCGTGATTTATCTGCCGTCATCGAGGTCCTTCTCGCGAGGAAACCCGACAATGAGAGCGAGGAGGCGGGGCAGAAGATACTTTCCCACGACCTTCTCGCTCAGAGGCAGAACCTCCAGGGGCTCCAGAGCTCTGGCTGCCGCCCAAATGAGCAGAATCTAATAATAACCTTCATGACCCACATTGGACGGTTTGAATCCCGGGACCCACAAGAACCTCCTGAAGCTCTGGTGGACGTTGATCTCCGGGAGTTTGTTTTTCTCGCTGTGATTCATCTGCCTGAAGGATCGGACGTTCTGGTGATCAGGCCTGAGGGGAAACATCTAGACGAGGGCTGGTCTTGGAATCTCTGTGTTTGTTCCTGCCAGGGTGAAGGACAATCATCCATTTCTGTGAGTTTTGAAGAGGTCTGGACCAAGCTAGTCCAACAATACACCCCTGGAGATGTGGAGTCCAACCTGGAGGGAATTACAAACATCTCACAAGGGCCTGTGGATCCACCACAACTAGCACAACTAGCTTCTCCAAAGGGGCGGAAAACCAGATGTTTCTCCACCAGAGACGAAGCCGTCGCCACCATCACCGGGTTCCCAGACTGAAGCTGGTCTTCAGCCGCCGCCGGTCAGGAGTCTGACGCCATGATGAATCACCTGAAGCTCTTCATGGATGGAGCTCATGGGCGTGAAAACGGGATGGAGATGTGGAGGCTCTTCTTTGGGAGTGAGAGGTTCTGAGGGACGGCTCGTGGTAGATGTTACGGAGATGAAGTCACACTGACAGGGTTTGGACAGAAAAGGGGGGGCAGAGGAGGAAGAGGAAGTCAGAAGAGGATGAGGAGGAGAAGGTTCGGTGGAGGCGTCTGATTGGCCGTGGGTCAGACGCAGGCAGCTGATTGGCCGTGGGTCAGACGCAGGCAGCCGATTGGCCGTGACCCCTGAAGGCAGCAGCCCAAAGGAGAAGAAGAAGAAGACACTCGCTTCCACCTGAATGGACAATTCGGGCTCCATCTGGACGCGCACAGCTGAGCTGCTCAGAAGAAACAAGACGCTGAGGGCTTTGTCACGCTTCTGCTGAGGAGCTTCTTCCAACATCATGAAGGAGCAGCTCGTCTTCAAACCCCCGAGTGACGTTCAGGGGCGCCGGAAACATCAGCATCAGCTTTCTGGACCGACCTCATTATCGTTCAAGAGGGGAATGAAGACACGACACACTCAGCAGGGGTTTCACATGGAAAACACTCAGATGTGATACTGCCAACACACACACACACACACACACACACACACACACACACACACACACACACACACACACACACACACACACACACACACACACACAAGGAAGATCTGAGGGAGCTTTAAACTAGGGCAAGTTGATCAGTCTCTGCAGGACATACACACACAGTTTACTGTATGTACACACACACACACACACACACACACACACACACACACACACAGACACACACACACAGATGTGTAGGTATGCATGCATAGATAGATCCTGTACGCGATGTAACATCTGGTGAATCCAAATCCCTATCGAGGTCCTTGAAGTAAACAACTGTGTTTACTGAGCTGTTCCAGTCTTAACAGGACATTCCTGTCGTCACCATGAGAGCCGTGTCCAGGAAGAGGATGTACACACACACACACACACACACACACACACACACACACACACAATCCAAACAGCAGGGTGTTTTCTTTTTCTCAGAAGTGCACTGCACAAACATCTCCCATCAGGTTTCTCTGTCGATGTGGAGGTGGAACCCCTTCCAGATAATACGAGCAAACATCTTCCCGCCTGGCTTTCTCTCTGGATCTCAGCTAGCTCAGCTGCTAGCTCAGCTGCTAGCTCAGCTGCTAGCTCAGCTGCTAGCTCAGCTGCTAGCTCAGCTGCTAGCTCAGCTGCTAGCATGGGTTCTACTACAGATAATGTTGATCATATAAGCACCTGAGGGGGAACGGTAAAATAATAAATGCAGCTCAGAAAGTCCCATAACTTAAGGAAATACGAACAACGCGCTTGAGTTGCGGAGTTCTTTGTGGTTGTGCCGCGTTTTGTGGCTCCAAAGGCGCGTCCATGGATGCACAGCTCCAACCTCCTCTTCCTTCCGCGTACGAATCGCGCATTCCTGAAATCACCAGGGACGCTCAGAGTCCAAACACATGACCGAACGCTGAAAGGTCAGGGACCTGGAGCGGCACCATCTGGTCCACCGGAGCTCGGAGGAAGCACACCGGGAACATCTCAGCTGGTCTGAAGATCTGAAGATCTGAAGATCTGTGCATTGCACCTTCACGGTTGTCACGTCAGCTCCGCCACGTAGGAGGACGGCCCCGTAAACAGGCGTAAATATTAAGACGAACACTCACGCCAGCGTTTCAGGCTATTTACCACTTCAGCAGTCGGAGGGACGGCGTTGGGGGAAGCGATGGAGCTGCAGTCAAAACACCAGGGATGTGATTTCATTCCCGAAGCACGCAGGAGTGTTTATTTCCAGGGCCGGTGCCAGACATGCATCGTGGACGAGCCGCGACCGTGTTATTAAAAGTCTGGTGTTTACAACCCGTCCCCTGACAGGCTCTCCCTCTCCGTCGCCGTGGATGTCAGACGTTTATGAAAACTTTTGGTTTATTAAAAGTCTTTTTGTTGAGCAGATGGAGGGGCCGCGGCAGGAAGCGCCGCAGTCACATACGTGTGTGTGTGTGTTTTCGAGGAACGGCGAGGCTTCCAGGCGAATGAGGTCAGAGCGGCAGCGGGAACGGACGGGGAAACCGACTCCGGCGTCACAAAACCAGGAGGAGGAGAAGAAAGGATGACCTTTCACTGGTGCGACTCCGGGGATTCAGCACGGAAGGATAAACGTCCCGTCGCCGCAACGAGAGCAGACGGGGAGAATTAGCTGGAATGAAGACGGGCGGAGAAGGTGACGGGGTCGGGAGATACGAAGGGCGGACGAAAACGGGGAGAGGTTCTTCTGCCTCCAGAAGGTTTCCTTTGTCAGTCATCCTCCTGGAAGCCGCGGGTCTCGTACGCAACTCTGAATCACCAAAGGCAGACGCAAATAGTCGGTCGCGGCTAAAATTAACTCCGACCCGATTTGACGGCTCCTTTCTGCAGATACACCTGAGCAGGCTTCGGAGACGCCGGCTGGGAGCCAGACGGGCCTCCGAGGGAGAGTCAGATGTGGAACTCAGAGCCAAAATCAGCAGAGCAGTCAAGGAAGTTCATTTGAATGAACATTAGAGATTCAGATGTGTGGTGGAACCACACTAAAGCTAAAGCTAAAGCTACAGCTACAGCACAAGCTAAAGCTAAATGGTGGTGCAGCGGTTAGCGCTTCATCAGGTCTCTGGTTGGATTCCCTGAGGAGACTTTTCTGTGAGGAGTCTCCATGTTCTCCCCGTGGGGTTCCTCAACGTTCTCCGTGATCCTTCCACAGTCCAAATTGCCCCTCGGGGACAAATAAAGTTTTTTCTGACTCTGAAACACATGCGGGAGGTACGCTGATGCGTGGGATGCTGAGAGGGTGAATTCTCGTTTGCATGAATGAAGAGTTAAATGGGATAAAAAGATCTCAATCATAAAGATAAAGTTTCTTGCAGAAGCGGCGGGCCGAGCCAACCGGTCTGGTGTGCTGCAGAAGCCTCCAGAGAAGATAAACACAGCAGCGCAAACATCACAGAGCTCCCTCAGGGGCACGGGAGTGTTTGCACACACACACACACACACACACACACACACACACAGCCTCGAGTGTGTCACCAACACCCCTCCGGAAGCTTCTTCTGCTTGTGGTGTGAACGCACGAACGCACGAACGCACGAACGCGCGGCGGCTCACGGAGCCGGAGAAGTGACGCGAGGACTAATCTCAGTCCGAGGACGGAGCCGGCGTCTCCAGATCCCTGAGAAACGGCACATTTAATCTCGGCAGATAAAAGCCAGATAAAACCAGGGCGCAGTCGGGGGCGGGGCTTCGGCGCTGGCGTGTTCTACGCCGTCACCTTGCGGCCCGCGGGCCGGTCCACACGCTACACGCCACACGCTCCGTGGGCTTTGCATGTGTGGCTTCCTGCTTCCTCCAACCACCAGAGCAACGCGCCGCCCCTGAGAGTAGTTCTCTTCTGCCAGGGGGTTTCAAACACCCCGAAGAAGGAACGCTTGTGTTGAGATGAACACCCCCTCCTGCAGGAGGACCTTATTCTGGTGGTATTTACGAGAATCCTTCAACGCATCTCCATTTATGTGTGTCTTGGTTGTATTTACACTTGGTTGGACGTGCAGAGAGAAGATTCTCTCTTTTGTCGGTCATTTTCTGCGCCGAGGAGACCGAAGCCTTGGCGAGAGGCGGGGCTTACCCTGGACCAATCACAGGGCTCCGTGTCGAGAACCGCGACCATCAGCCGTCCGTCCTCTCGTCCACATGGAATGAACCTTCTGGCAGGAGCCCGAGCCCCTGCGCCGTCTGACTTCTTCTCACGAGCAGGACTGAATCAGCTGTGAGCGGCAGAAGTCCTGCCCCAGGAGGCTGGAGACCCCAAAACTCCACTGTTTTTCCTGAAGGCATCACCCAACACGTGCACGTGGAACTATTGAACCGTCCACTCAGGGCAGAGGGCTTTTAGACAAAGTGCTAAATCGCTTTCCGGAAGCCCGGATGACGCAGCCCCGGGGGCACCGAGGGGGCCGGAGAGTTCCCGGGTGGAAAACTGGACCAGAATGTCCCTGCCATGACAGCAAAACACACACACACACACACACACACACACACACACACACCATCAACAAAGCACTGCGAGCAGAGCATACTGCGGCAACTTGTAGTGCAACTGTCGCACAAGAATCCTGAGTTTCAAGGTTTGCGCGGGGGTGGGAGGAGCCGCTGCCTGGACCCGCAGGCACGGAGAAGGTCGGCGTTTTATTTATTCTTCACGACACAATAGCAGATCACATGAGCGGCAGGGCAGAGGCTACTGGGTCGGCATGTGAAAACAGCAGCAGAGGAGCGAGGGCCGATCCATCGGATGTAACGATTTTAGATGAAAGCGCTGCCACCGTCCGCACCCCCGGCTGCACCCGGCCCTCCGAGAGACGTCCGCCCCGCTTTCACTCGCTGCTTTCAGCGTGAGAAAATGCGCAGACATGTAAAGGTCACAGCTTTGGGAATGTTGGAGGTGGTGAGCTGCGCTGCTGGAGGGGCAAAAATGTTGATGTTGACTCTAGGAAAGGAAAGAAATGGCGACGCGCCGTCACTAGTTTGCGTGCCGGTCCGGGACGGGACGAGCGCAGCGGCGTCCACCGGGAGATCGCCGGCGGATTCTCCACCTCCTCCTGAACCTCCTAAATAATATTCAGACACCGTAGGATTTACCGCATCATCCGTGTCGGTGTCGCGCACGCGCATCTGGATCGATCAGCCGCCGTCCCGGTGACGACACGCCGCGCCATCGGGTGAGGTCGGAGTCGATTTTTGAAAGGAGGCCGCGGAGAGGGGCGGGTGGGAGGCACCGGGGAAGCCAGTGACGCCACCGTCATCTGCAGAGCGCCAGGTTTCTGACTTATGTAACCGTGAAGTAATCCGCTGATGCAGGCGGGTCCGCCCGGGGCCTTTAATGCAAAATAATTAATCTTAAAAACGTCTCCGCGCACACCGAGTCCCAGATTAGAACTACAGCCGCCGACCTACAGCTCCGAAAAATCAATCGTCCAATAACATCCCGGCGTATCACTGGCATGTGACTAATAAACAAATGACTCGCCATTGATCGTCAGCGATTCTATATGCAGCCTACATACACACATCTGATTTCATACGTGTGGTCATTTCTGAGCCGATCCAAAGAAAACGGGTATCTGTGAGACACACCGACACACACATCTATAATACACTGATTTCACCCTGAGCAGCACGAGCTGGGCGCTAACATACAAAGTCGGGGAAAATAGCGCTTTCATTTTCAGAGAAAAATCAAACAGCTATAGGAAACACACACACATTCAGACAAGAGATGGTCGCATAGGGGAAACACACACACACACACACACACACACACGAGAGTAAGTGAGGGTATTGCAGAGTGAAGGGAAGCCGGGGAGGATTTGAGTTGATTGCATTCTGTGCGTGTGTCATTAATCCCCGGCTGTTTACACCACCGAAACATGTGGCTTCAGCCGGCGGGCCGATGGCCGAGGGACCGACCACACATGACCCGCGGACACGCGACAACGCCGCCGTTTCAGCTCCAAACACACTCTGCGACCCAGGTTGGATGTTTCAATCGATAAGGCCAAGCTTCTGCCGGCGGCCAGGGGTCGGGTCAGAAGGAGATCCCTGACATGTAACAAAGCCTTTGTCATCGGATGCTAATGAGGCTAATGAGGCTAATGAGGCTAGTGAGGCTAGTGAGCAGGACGCCGACAGGTGAGATCAGTGAGTTGCCTTTCTGGGGTGTCGTCCTCTGCAGATGTTCCCCTGAGAACAGTTCGGACGAGAGCTTTGCTCCTTTCCACTGAAGCCAGATTCTCTGAAAAAGCCGGAGTAACAGCGGCGTTTGTTTTTCAGCGCACAAACGTCAGCCGTGGAGCAGCAGGTCGCCGCCGCGCTCCGCCTTCTCGGACGCCCGCTTACCCTCCAAGGGATCCAATCCATTCCTTACTGTGCATGTGTGCTGCGCACGCCGCCCGTGTGTGCACGCGTGACACGGGGCTGTTGATAAAAGGCCCGTTGTTACCGTGACAACAGGAAAGCGACACCGTCCGATATAGGGGTGAACGTAAATGTAACGATGGAGCGCGTTTCCCCGCTTGATGGCGGGAGCCTTGTTTGTGTGTGAGATTCCTCCAGCGCAGCGGCGGCGGCGGCGGCGTGGAGGCTTCACGCCGAAGACGCCACCGATCGACCCGTTTGAAAACGCCGGCGGCCGTGGGAATGTTTGCCGCGCTCCCTGGATACGGGCGGCGAGCATCGCTCCGCTCGCCGGCAAAGGAGAGGGTGCGTCTGTCACGTATGCAACGAAAACGCCGGATTATTAATAGTAAATCAAAACTTTGTTTCCATAGTGACGGCGGGAGTCCATTATGGAACACGTCTCCCCGTTGTTACCAAGACAACGATCTGGCGGTGGCAAATTAACGTGGCACACGGCTGAGCGGCTGCAGCGACCCGGGGATCTCCGGGCAAACAACCGCAGCCCTGGACGGAGGGCTGGAAGAACGGGAGGTTCTCACGCGTCCATCGGTTCCACGGGACGTCAAAGGTCTCGCCATCGGTCTCCGGGTCCGTCGCCTGACGGCGGCTCTTTACTAAAAACCCGCAAACAAATGCTTCACCTCAGCGGCTCTGGATCGAGGGAAGCCCTCGAGCTCCGAACCCCGGCGGACGCTGGTCCGGTTTCGGGGTTCGGACGGGTGAGGGCGATGAGAGAAACCCACGGCTTGGAGACTTCTGTGTTCGTTTGAAAGCCGAGCCCCCAGAAGGCCCTCAGAGCGCCGGCTTAAAGATCTGCTCGGAAAAGAAAGCGGCGAGAGTCCGACTCAAACCCCGGGTGGTTCCCGCTGTCGGGCGGCTACTGAAGCTAACGAAGACGTGGATCCCTCAAACCTACCTCACCGCACCGAGACCTAAGAGACAAGACGTCGGATGTTTTTGGAAAGAAAATGTGGACATGGAGAGCTGAGGACCAAACACGAGGAGTAAACTGGACAGGAGGAACAGCCGTCCGCCACCAAACCTCAGACGGGACCAGAAACCGGTTCCGATTCTGCCGATATTGTTGTCGAAACCAGTTAGTACAAGGTGCGGGGGTTACGTTTAAAGGAGGGCCGCGTCCCGGAGGTCACTGCTTGTTGCTACAAGCTCTGAGACAGAAAGCAGAGTTGGGTCGGGCAGGTGTTGGCGGTGCGACGGCAGGCCGCGGTGTTTGGAACAGAAGGAGCTTACGTAAATACTGGAAGAAGCTTTTTTTTTCTCTCCGCACATCAAACCCTTCATCCTGACCGACAAGGATGTGGGTGGATGTAAATGGCACTTCAAGTGAAAACACCTTAGATAAACATCCCGTCATGTGACCCCGAGCGCTCGGAATCGGGATCAGTAGGCGGGCGACTGAGCGGCCGCCGGGCTCGGGGAGACGAACGGAAAACGGGAGCCGTCGGATGAACGAGGGAACGAGCCGTCCGGACAGAAACCACCGCTGAGTCACATCTGGATTTACGTGAATCCACGATTCTGCAAGGTCACGCTGGAGCGTTACGCAAGGCAGGCTCAAGAAGAAGGGCTCAGGCTCTAAAATGCACTCGCTGTGTCATCTCACACACACACACACACACACACACACACACACACACACACACACACCCCGAGCAGCCCTTGCTGGGCGCTCAGATGCAAAGTTCCAGAAAAGCTGGGGAAAATAGTGCTTTCATTTATTTTAGAAAAATCAGGAAACTCACACACACACATTCAGACAAGAGATGGTCACATAGGGAAAACACGGGCACACACACACCACACACACACACACACACAGGTGGAGGCATAGCTGCTTCCTCCTGTAGAGGACAGGTGAGTTATAACACAATGAAATGTTCAAGGATCTTCCCTGGAGTTTCCGATTATCTACTTTTCACACCCTGTATTCACACACACACACACACACACACACACACACACACACACAGAGTTCACCCTGAGCAGCCTTTGCTGGGTGCTCAGATGCAAAGTTCCAGAAAAGCTGGGGAAAATAGTGCTTTCATTTATTTTAGAAAAATCAGGAAACTCACACACACACACACACATTCAGACAATAGATGGTCACATAGGGAAAACACGGACACACACACACACCACACACACACACACACACACAGGTGGAGGCATAGCTGCTTCCTCCTGTAGAGGGCAGGTGAGTTATAACACAATGAAATGTTAAAGGATCTTCCCTGGAGTTTCCTATTATCTACTTTTCACACCCTGTATTCACACACACACACACACACACACACTTTCTAGGAAGTCCGAGGAGACGTATGGGATGTCTGAGAACCCCGAGTGCGACACTTACGTTCCCAGGATCTCCTTGAAGTCGTACTTCTCCTTCACGTCGGAGGCCCTCTTCCTCCCGGCGTGGCCGTCCTCGCCCAGCGGCATCTTCTTGTTGTTGCGGTCAGAAACGATACTGGCGTGGGAGAAGAGGACACGGGAGAAGGAACCCGGGTCAGCGCCTCCGTGGAAACACCGGGAGTTTGATGACGGCGGTTATGAAACGGCGGCGGGCCGTCACGTGTTTACCAGCCACGCGGACGGGATTTATGGGCGAGGACGGCGGGGCTCGGGCCGCCTCGCCGTTAATGAGTAAACCTGGTTTATGTACGCCGAGAACTAATCTGACCATGCTGAGGTTATCTACAGTCGCTTCTCCTCCATCTTCAGTTTGGTCCTCAGCCTGCCCGGGACCCTCCCTCCCTCCGCCTGGCAGCTACATGATGCAACCGATTGTTTGGTGTATCACACACACACACACACACACACAAGCATCATGCCGACTTTATTTTTGCATTGGGCCCGACGCCTCCCGCTCATCTGACTACAGGTGAGATGTTCCAGGTGTGGAACAGGGAGGATGTTCTGAAGGCCACGTGTGTTTGAGACTCTGGTCGCGGCGAGGATCGTTTTGAAGAACCCGACGGCGATACCAGGAACCAGTGATAATCCAATACAGCCGATCCAGATTACTTTCAGCAGCTGCAACTCTTAATCCGTCTGTTTTCCAGGTGGCGGGGGGGTGGGGGGTGGGGGGGTTGGGTGCACGGAGGAGCGTGCATGAGGACCGGCCAAAAAACAACAGCGGCAAGCATGGCTGGAATTTCAAATGGCTCGCGGCGTGAGTCACATGACTTCCTGCTTCTCTGCCGTGCGTGCCTTAAAAAGCGGCGGCCGCAGGAGGAGGAGACGCTCGATTCTACGAGAAAAAAGGAACGTCGGTGCAAAATATGCACAACAGGTTTGGCGAAGAAAAAAACAAGCCGGCTTCCACTTCCTGGTGCGTGCGGTCCGAGCGGCGCCTCCGCACCGCCTAGAAACCTCCACGGCAGAACCTCGCAGAACCTCGGCCGATGACGTCGCTTCCTTCTTTGACTCTGAGAACCGCGTCAATGTTTCCCGTTGAAATGGACGTAAACCCACTGATCCAAACACATCCCGCACTTTGATGTCTGCAGGTTCTCGCTCCTCCGGGTCGCCCTCAATTCTTGTGGAAATCTTCTCGTCTTGGCGACTGGGCGTGAATTTCCTCGCTTGAAGACGTGAGGCCTCCTCAGCTCTCCAGCCTCTGCGATGAGCGGAGAAACGTCTTCCAGGGAAGAAATTCAGGCGCAGTTTTTTGATGGGATTCATTGCGGCAAGAAAATCAGGAAGGAATTCAAGCTAACCTTAATCAATGCTGTGTTGCCGCTGTTCTTTCCCTTCTTGCCGGCGCTTTCACTCCTTTCCTTCAGTAAATCACCAAAAGCAAAGCCTTCTCACATATGAGAGCCTCGCTAATGCTAACGCTATCTCCAGCGAGCGGTCTTCCATCAGTCCACACAAACAATCAAGTTTCTTCTTCTTCTAAGACTGGAGAGCTTTGCTTGGTTAGCGTAGCCGCCCCTTTAGCCACGTTAGCGTCTTTAGCGCATCTTTGTTCTTCAGGATGTTACAGATGGTTGACTCGGCCGCGTCTTAGCGCTTGGCCGAGTCCTTCTTCAGATCGACTGAAATTCCTCACCTCTTCTCAACACCTTTAGCACCGGCACTTTTTGGGCGCCATAATGAAGCGAATTTACTGAAAAAAAAAGGCGATCCAATAGGGGGACACAACAATGAACGGTGTAAACAACACAGAGTAGCATGCCGCTACGCTACGCTACGCTATGACGGAACAACATGGAGAGTCCGTGAGGTCGTTGGTGTGTGTGTTTGCACACCGAGGCTCATTCGCGGCTCCACAATTTGGCTGAAAACTCCGTCGGCCGATGTGTTTGCGATCAGGGGCTTCAGAAGCCCGGGTTCTGCCGGCGTTCCCGCCTCCATCTCAATCTCAGGGACTTCAAACCAAAGAGAAGCAACTCAGCGACTGAAGACCGACCGCAAAGTAACCACGGGATCGGAAGCCGGACGCGGGCGGAGAAGGATGCCTCCGCGCGCACGTCCGACAGGCTGCGTGGAAATGAACAACAGAATGAGGTTTGAAAAAGAAAAAACACACACGAGAAGAAGAGGAAAGACACATGCAGGAATCGGATGGAGAAGCTCCGGCTTCCAGAACCACCAGGGAAAGAAAGAAAAGGACTGGAGATGAAAACTCACAAAAACCATGAGCACGTTCTACAGGACATGCAGACACACACACACACACACACACACACACACACACACAGAGGTGCAGTACTCACTGATTTCCCATTCCTGTGATGAGCAGTGGACAGAAGAAACACACACACACACAAAGGCACACACACACACACACATATGGTTAAAGGAGACAGAATGGCGTGTGGCTGCAGAGTCACAGTGTAAAGAGGAGAGCAGACACACACACAGGCATTAAGAAGCGAATGACAAACCTACTCCGTGCTCTGGAGATCATCTCCAGGTAGGTCCACCATCTCACCTCAGATCCTGACACGTTCATGCCGTGCAGGTTCTGAGTCGAGCTCCTCTCTGACTCAGCAGACCAACTTCCCTTCCTCCAGACCTCCAACCTCAGCATCCTTCTACCCAGATCTTCTCCGGCCACGTCCAAATCCTCTGATGGACTCCTTCTTGATCCTCTCCATCCTCCTCACACCTCACCATCTTCACCTCTGCCTCCTTCTTCTCCTCTGCGTCTCCTAACAGACACCACGGCTGCTCTTGGCCTCCATGTTCTCCACATTTCCTCTCATTGTGATGGTGTTTTCTCCCCCCTGACTTGTTCCCCATCTCTTCTCCATCTCCACCTCGCTGTCCTGCAGCAGCTCACCTTCAACCCTCTTCTCTGCAGGTCCTACCTGCAACCTCCCTAGATGTGACTCCACCTGCTCTCTGTGTTTTGTCATAAATGACACAATGAGCCATAAGAACCACCAGAGGAAGTTCTTTAGGAGGAAATGACATGAAATGAGAAACCTGGTGTTTCCGAGCAGACCTGCAGGATGTGGTCTGGTTTCCTCGTGTGTCTTCACCGCGGTCTGAAGCTCCTGGGTCTGAAGCCCCGCCCCCCCGCCGTCCGAACGCCTTCGCGCAGCAACTTCTCCGTCTTATTATTTGCATCACCCATTCCGATAAGCTGTTAATCCCGTTTAATCTGCTGTGATTACCCTCCGCCTGGACCGGCTAGGAGACGCGTTCAAAAGTATCTTCTGATACATCTGGCGCCCCCGGGGACACCACGCCGGGCCAAGGTTCTTCTGGCGCCGTCCAGAATATTTAAACTGCTTTGCGAGCGAGTGCTGGCGGTCCTCTGGGGGGAGCGGGGGGGTCAAGGGTCGCAATCCGCAACATCTCACTTCACCTTGCTTCACCACACCAGAAGCTCCAAAGGGGCCTCCAGCGTCTCCACGCTGCCCCCGGATTCTAGTAAATAAGAAACGATGGCATGAAAAGGGAAGCTGAGTCTTCGGGTGCGGCTGTGAATCCAGGCCCGTCTGCTTCTCGCGCATTTCTGCAGCGGGTCGGGATTGAGATTAGGATTACGGCGAGCCGGCGTCCCTGGGACGGGAACCGGTGGACGGCGAGCGGTGTTTTTGCCCGGCAGGAGATATCGCTGCTTCAAAGAGCCACTTGTGTATATTAAACAGGTTAGCATTGAGAAAACACACACACTTTGGGCTCTCGGACCGCCGCCTCCAACGCTCCGCTAATCCCTCCGTAAATACGGGCCGCGGCGCTTTGTTTTAGAAAATCACACGTCTGCCGTGTGCTGGCGTGATAACGGTCGCCCCCCCCCACCGTCCGCCGGGACGAGAAGGAGCCTCGGACGGCGTCGGGCTTCACGCCGCTCCTCCGACGCGACTCCGCTGGAGATCCGACAGAACCACCCGGAGATGCGGACCTCGGGGCTTACTGCGCCCATCTGTCTCAGGCCTTGGACTTCCTGCTCACGTTGTTCCTCATTATTTTGTTCTACCAGCTTTTACTTCTGGTTAAGGACCAGTTCTTCTGCATCTCTCTTGGTGTGAGGGAACTTCTGGCTTGACTTGCCGGGCGTTATTTGCACGCCATTAAAAAAAGAAAAACAAGCAGAACTAGCAGCCGCATGAATGACAAACCGGGTAATCTGATTACATGAAAGGAGAACTGGAGCGGCGCTCCATCCAGCCCGGCGCTTCACCTCGCTTCCTTCATGGAGGAACAGGCGACGGAAGTTCTCGGGGAGCCAGCTGACAAAGCGGAGCGGGTCGAGGTCGAGGTCAAGGGCGGGGCGGACGGCCGGCAAAGCTCCTCTAGCTTATGGATCCTGATAAAACCTCTGCAGGAGCTCCCGGAGGAACCGGGACGACAACACTAACACACCTTGGAGCGGCAGACACACACACTCCCCTCCGAGTTCCTCTTATCAGACAACCGGTGCCGGACTCTGCAGACCAGAAGCGGGTCGGTTCCTGTACCAGCAGAGGTGGATTTGGAGGGGGATCTTCCCTGGACCCGAGGAGACCGACCAGGAGTCCCGCTCCCGGGGTTTCCAGGGAGGAGGAAGAGGAAGCGGCGGCCTTTCCGGTCGGCGGACGGAGGAGCTCCGTCTCCCGCACGGTGAACCCGCCCGGGCTGACTCATCCGGAGCCCCCGGGGAGCCTCACCGGAGCCCCCCGGGGCCCCCCGGAGGCCCCGCGGTCAAAGTCTCCAAAGTCTGAGCTCCACGATGCTGAGACGGGGAAAAAACAACAAAAACCCGCCGGTCAAATCTGCGGGACGAGGCGTGGCGGAAGCCCGCGCCCCGGTGCCCCGGTGCCCCGGCGCCTCGGCGTGCGTCCCGTACCTGCGGCTCTGCTGTCTCCGCTCCGCTCCGCGGCGCCGGGCCTCCGTCTCCTCCGTCTCCTCCGTCGGCGCGTCTCCGCTCCGCCGCCGCGCCGCCGCCGTGGCCAGCAGCGCCTCCTGACGTCACCGGGGGGGGCCGGACCAGTCGGAGCCAATCAGGGCCCGAGCTGCGCCGCACAGGTGAGAGGCGGCGGGACGCGATTGGTCGCCGGCAGGAGAGACTCGGGGAGGACAGGTGGCGTGCGGGGG
The DNA here is from genome assembly GCF_037954325.1 of Fistularia commersonii. Lineage (NCBI taxonomy): Eukaryota > Metazoa > Chordata > Actinopteri > Syngnathiformes > Fistulariidae > Fistularia > Fistularia commersonii. The sequence continues at coordinate 16,031,361 of NC_141304.1, read as the reverse complement.
GAACACACACACACACACACACACACACACACACACACACACACACACACACACACACACACACTCGACCGGTTGGCGTCTTGCGCCATCGAGCGGCGGCAGTGACGTCCAGCAGGCGCGGGGAGCAGGAAGGTCCTGAGCGGATGTTCAGAGTTTATCATCAAGAAAAGACTTTAAATCTGTAAATATTCTGCTGCGACCGCATCACGTCTGTTGTCATGACAACGCTCACATCCTGCTCGCCATCTCGGATCTTAGGGAAGAACCCGTTTACCTTAAAGCGCATTTATGATGCGTGATAAAAGTATCTTGATGAATGTAAATCCACAAGAACATCTTAATAGTATTTCCGGAGAGAAAGACCCACATGTCCTTGGTGTAGTTCCCCGCCCCGCCGCTAGGTGGCGCTGGTGGGCGCTTGCAGCCTTCCAGGATCTTCTTGCTGTCGTTGGCATGGCACGAGTGACGGACGAATACAACAAACAGATTCGTTCAAAAGATTCATACTTCGAATCCTTCGACCACGGACTGCGTGGCGGACAGTTCGTGAGAGCAGGAAGAAGTTCAGGGTGTGAAAACATCTCGGACGAAGTGTTGGAGTTCCTGCGGGGTTTAGAAGCTCGTTTTAATCTTGGGCGGCAGTTTGTGCAGCCTCGACCACAGAGGGGCCGCAATGTCAAACAGGAAGTCCACCGATTGAATAATTAATTGGCCGCTAAAGTAAATAAAATTAAAACACACCATCTTGGGCACCTTCTGAAAGGGAATCAAAGCAGTAAATGTGTGTTTTGGACGGGTTCGCTGCTGTTTGCACATTATTGCTCTGGATGTCACAGAGGAACCGCCGGAATCCGGGGTCTAATTTTTTTATGACATGATTCAAATATTCTGGTTTTTTTTTCCTTTGTAAACTGTCTCCAGGTCCTCCCTGCTCAGACCTCCGGCCTGCCAACTCTCCATTTGCACATTTGCAAATGTATTTCCCCGTCATCATTCCCTGCCGTTTGCCGTGCTTATCTTTATTATGTGTCATGAAATAACCTTTGTGTCTGACACCTTGTTTTTGTATCCGCCTCCTCCTGCGGTTGTGCAGGGAAACATGTTTCCTCACCGTGAATATGACGGTTACTCATGAGGTGTCAAAGTAGCGCTGCGCACTCTGGTCACTTGAACGTTCATTAGGTTTTATTTTTGTGCCGATGGTTTGTATTTTCCATGTGTGTAGAGTGTGTGTTCAATTTGTGTGCCGGTGGCTTCCTGGTTGCTTCTGCAGGCTTTCCTCCACTTTCCTTCCTTCCTTCCTCCCTGAGGCTATCAGACTTTTTAATTCCTCTTCCTTCAGCCGCAGGGAATCTTCAGATCTTTGTACTTAAGACCTTAAATCACTTGATAGCCTTAACCCTGACCATTTATATTTTATTGTATTTCTTATTCTCCCTCCTTTCTACTATCATCTATTATTGTTATGTTTTTGCTTGAAACTCTGGCACAACAATTTCCTTCGGGATAAATAAAGTTGTTCTTATCTTTGACTTTCTTCTTCTATTCATTTTGGCTTTGATACTTTTTTTTTTTTGCTTTTGCTTTTGCTTTTGCACACTTCTTTAAACTTGAAAGAATCAGAAATACTTTGATTTCTGATTTTTTTAAGTTAAAAAAGAAGAAAGAATCATTTTAGCTGATGATCCCCAATGCTTCGTGCAGAAAGAAAGAAAATGAGAAAACAGAAGTAAAGTTAATGAAGTAGAAGTGTGTTAGGGTTAAGATGAATAACTTACAATCGTGGTTCTTTGAAGTTGGAGTTTGTAAAAGCAAAAATAAATTCATAATGTATTGCATATATATTGTATATATATGGTATATATATTGTATTGTGTGTGCTTGTTTTCTGTGTGTTTTGGGGTTGCTAGGAATGCTGTGGTGTGGTTTGGGGGTGCAGTGAACTTTTTTTTACCTGGAACTGAGCAAGAAGAGTTCCTAGTATTAAAAATAAGAATAAGAATAAGAATAAGAACAACTTTATTTATCCCGAAGGAAATTGTTGTGCCAGAGTTTCAAGTAAAACATAACAATAATAAATAATAGTGGGAACTTGTATAAACAGTATAAAAAAGGGGGGAGAATAAGAAATACAAATAAAACTATAAAGTGTCCAAGTAACAAAGAAACTGTTCCAATGACCAAAAGACAGCAGGCAGAACTAGAGGTTGCAGAGATGAAGATGTTGAGGTTCTCTTTGGGAGTGACCAGGATGGAGAGGATCAGGAATGAGTCCGTCAGAGGAACAGCACATGTAAGATGTTTTGGAGAGAAGGTCAGAGAAGCCAGACTGAGATGGTTGGGTCATGGACAGAGGAGGGATAGAGAATATATTGGTAGATGGATGCTGGAATTGGAGCTGCCAGGCAGGAGGTCTGGAGGAAGACCTTCTTCTTTTTCTTCTCCTTTCAGCTTTTCCCGTCAGGTGTCGCCACAGCGAGTCAACTTTCTCCATCTAACCCTATTCTCTGGATCCTCCTCTCTCACACCAACTACCTTCATATCTTCTCTCACGACGTCCATAAATCTTCTCTTTGGTCTTCCTCCAGACCTCCTGCCTGGCAGCTCCAACTCCAGCATCCATCTACCAATATATTCTCTATCCCTCCTCTGTCCATGACCCGACCATCTCAGTCTGGCTTCTCTGACCTTCTCTCCAAAACATCTAACATGTGCTGTTCCTCTGATAGACTCATTCCTGATCCTCTCCATCCTGGTCACTCCTAAAGAGAACCTCAACATCTTCATCTCTGCAACCTCTAGTTCTGCCTGCATTGGAACAGTTTCCAGTCCAAACATCATCGCTGGTCTCACCACTGTCTTGTACACCTTTCTCGAGGAAGACCAAAGAGAAGATTTATGGACGTAGTGAGAGAAGATCTGAAGGTAGTTGGTGTGAGAGAGGAGGATCCAGAGAACAGGGTTAGATTGAGAACCTTGAGGGGAAAAGCCAAAAGACGAAGAAGAAGAAGAGGTCGAAGTAACAAGTCAAGGCTATAAAGTGTCTTAATGTCTTGCAGGCTTGTGTTGTCAGGTGTTGTTTCACCGTCACCCTGGTGTTTCCCTGCCCTAAATCCAGTATCATTGGATTATTTAATGATTTGTCGAATCGACGCGATTTGAATCCTGTTCGAATCATCTGAATCTGAATCTGAATCATCTGAACCGTTCGATCGTTGGAGCGACTCTGTTTCAACCATCCGGCGCGAACGGTTCGTTCGCGACCAACCCGCCCGCGCTAACAGTTGCCTAGTGACGCCGCCGCCGCCGCCGCCGCCGTTCCTCCTCCTCCTCGCCTCCGGTCCAAACCGCCACCGAATTCCACGGACGGGTCGGTAAAAACGTGTCCTCCAGCCGGCGGCGGGGAGGGAATGGCTGTCGGGAGCGCGGCAGAGGCCGGAGGACCATGAACAGCTACGTGTTCGTGCGGGTGGTGGGCCGGGGGAGCTACGGGGAGGTCGAGCTGGTCCGGAACCGGGCCGACCGGAAGCAGGTCTCACACACACACACACACACGCACACACACACACACACACACACACACACACACACACTGGGGTTTACTTCTCATCTTTTCGAAGGGGTTTTTCTGTGGAAGCGGCTGTTAGCTCGCCGTGCTAGCCTCCGGGTAACTGGGTTCCTAATCCCGGAGTAATCCGGATTACCGGGAGGGGAACCGGGAGGAACCCCCGGTTTGTGTGCAGAACCTTCATGTTCTGCCTCTTACCCTCCTGGGGACTCCAGATCTCCCTCTGCTCGGTTCGGATCTTCCGCGCGAATCCAGAGCCCTGGGTCTTCTCCTCCTGGTGGGACATGCTTGGAACATCTCACCAGATGAGGAGGAGGTCCAGGAGGAGGTCCAGGAGTTTCTCCTGGCCTCTGGGTTCCTGCAGAAGATCCAGACCACGTCGCTCCAGAGAGGAGAGTCAGGACCCCTCTGCCGCCCCTCATCTCAGGCCCTGGATAGGAGGCAGAAGATGAAGGAACACGGTCTGTACGCCGACGTCCCACGTTCTCCTAAAGGTGTGTTCCTCTGTTCCTCACCCAGTACGTCATCAAGAAGCTGAACCTGACCACCTCCTCCAAGCGCGAGCGCCGCGCGGCCGAGCAGGAGGCCCAGCTGCTCTCCGAGCTCAGACATCCCAACATCGTGACCTACAGGGAGTCCTGGGAGGGCGAGGACCTCCAGCTGTACATCGTGATGGGCTTCTGTGAAGGTGGAGATCTTTACCACAGACTGAAGCAGCAGAAGGGGGAGCTTCTGCCCGAGCGGCAGGTGGTGGAGTGGTTCGTTCAGATCGCCATGGCGCTCCAGGTGAGCGCCGTCCTCCTCGCAAAGTCACGCTCTGACGGCGGCGTGGTCCTCATGGCCGCCGCGGTTCTGCTTTGCAGTATCTCCACGAGAGGAACATCCTGCACCGGGACCTGAAGACGCAGAACATCTTCCTCACCAAGACCAACATCATCAAGGTGGGGGACCTGGGCATCGCCCGGGTGCTGGAGAACCAGAACGACATGGCCAGCACGCTGATCGGGACCCCCTACTACATGAGTCCGGAGCTCTTCTCCAACAAACCCTACAACCACAAGGTAGGCGGAGGGCCGGCTCCTCGCTCAGGTCCATCCTGGACGAGGAGCTTCTCACGTCGCGGTCGCTCTTCGCAGTCAGACGTTTGGGCCCTGGGCTGCTGCGTCTACGAGATGTCCACGCTCAAACACGCCTTCAACGCCAAGGACATGAACTCTCTGGTCTACCGCATCGTGGAAGGAAAGGTAAGGCTGGACCTTCTGCTTTCACTCCGTGTGAAGATATTTTCGGGAAGATCTAGACGCGCGGGGGTTTTTGAAGCGAATTGTCCGGGAGTCGAGGAGAACGCCGGGTCGGAGCCGGAGGAGCTTCTCGTCCGATTCCAGCTGCTCAGCGGCCGTGGGTTTTTACCTTCTGCGTTTGAGGGCTGAGGCTCTTCTCCGCGGCGTCCGTGGAGAACTTGGAATGTTGGATCCTCTGGGTCACAGCTGCCATTTGACCCGGAGAAGATGCCGGCCGTCCTTGATGGCGTCCACGTTGAGCTCCGCCGCATCTCCCGGGGTCTTCTGAGAAGATGCTCTCCGCGCTCAAGGTCTTACGGTTTCACCTCGAGGACCGTTTTCCCGCTCCATTGGTGTCAGCCGTGGTCTGGTGGACCTCGGTCCTCCACGCCTCAGAAGCTCCTCCTTTTATAGTCTTCGGCCAGATTAGCCTTCAGAACCTCCCGCAGATGTTTTGGATTTGTGTCGATCGCGTCTCCCGCCCCGTCTCCTCTGAGACCCTGAGACCGCCTCGTCAAATGTGGAACGAGCCAATCGACTCAGGGAAACATCTCAGCTTCCAGCCTGAGGCCGAGGAGGAAAATGGACCTTTACCGTTGGGAACCCACATTCATCTCCATGACCGTCTTACCCGCGGCCCATGTTCTCGCCACCGTGCTCCGTGCGTCTCCAATCATCTCCACCTCCTCGCTCCCGTGGAACTGGAGGAGAAGCTCTCCGTCGCCCGTCGGTGATGAATCTCACGGATGGAAATCCGAGCGTGATGTCCTCTGTGATCTCTTCTGCTGTCCCCCAGCTGCCCCAGATGCCCAGCAGATACGACCCCCAGCTGGGGGCCCTGATCCGGAGCCTGCTCTCCAAGAGGCCCGAGGACAGGCCCGACGTCAAGCTGATCCTGCGGCAGCCCTACATCAAGAAGCAGATCGCCATGTTCCTGGAGGCCACCAAGGAGTAAGAGGTCCTTTCACGTGCAGGAGAAGCAGCTCCTTCCCCCTGACCCTGAGTTTGGCTCCTCCGCAGAAAAACCGCCAAATCCAGGAAAAAGGCGTCCGACGGCGGCGCCGAGGTTCGGCCCGGTGGCGCCGCGTCCGCCGAGCGGCTCCCTGTTGGCTCCGGACCAGAACCTGTGGGCGGCGTGAAGCAGGTGAGGACCAGGTTCTCCAGAGCTCTGCAGGAACACCTGGACTTAGGACAGGGATCATCTCGCTAAGAGCTCAGGAGAAAACGCGATCGATCCGTTCTTGTTTTCAAATCAGAAAAGTTACCCCAGAAATAACAAGTAATAATATAGAGAAACAATGGAAAGAAATTGAAAATTAGCTTATTTTCCATCTCGTGCTCCAGCCTTAATGCTACATGCTAAAGGTCACTTTGCTACACCTCAGAATCAGAATCACTTCTATTCGCCAAGTCATTTCACGACATGGAATTTGCTTTGGTTTTATGGTGCTAATCAGACATGAAACAGGCTTTAAACAAAGTAATCGGGCGATGGAGGTCGGTTGTGCGAAGCAGAGCACCGGAGGGGTCGCACAGTGTCAGGGGCATTTTTCATGCAATCCGGAGTGAAGCCGCTCCTCTTTTTAAAACCATCAAACCGTCCCAGACGGAGTCTTCCTCGTCCGTCCACGTTCCTGCCTTCTCAGGAGGCTCTCGTTCGCCGTATCTCACCCGCGACGACTTCTCCATCTCTTCACGGACGAGACGAGTCCACCGGGCGCTCACCTCGCTCGTGTTGTTCCATGATTTTCTCCGGCCTGGCTGGCCTACGTTCTTTAAACGCCACTTCAGAGACAGCGGCGTCTGCGTGGGTGTCAAACACTCCAATCGCTAAACAGAACGTCCACCGAGCGACGGCTCCCGTCTCAGAAACACTCCAAGCTGATGCGCTCCGAAGTGGAGGTTCCTCGGCTGTGGATTCTCTGGCCTCGGCTTCTGCATCATCTCAGGTGTCCGGTCATGAAAAGGGCTCTTGTTCTCCCTGCGCTCACAGAAAGAGGAGAAGCCCGGCGGCCCGGCCCAGACGTCCTCCTCCACCCCGGACCTCCTCAGAGGCAGCGTCACCTCCCTGGCCACGCTCAGTCGCATCGACGTGGACGTCCGCCCGGCAGAACAGGCTCCTCAGGGGGCGGACGGACTGCCGGCGGGGAGGCACCGGCCGTCGGCCCCCTCGCGGCCCCCGAAGGCCCCGCTGAGCGCGAGCAGAGGGGAAGGAGAGGAGAAAAGGGTGTCCAACGGGGCGGCGGATCTTCACCCGCCGGCTCCGGCAAAGCCTGGAGATACCTTCACCGTCTGTGGGAGGAACCCGGGGGGAGGTCCGGACCAGAAGGAGGACACCGTGGAGCTTCTGAAGGAGGCCGAGAGGCTGAGCCCACAGCCTGAGGCGGCTCCAGGAGCCGGTCCTCCTGAAGGTCGTCCCCGCAGGAGGTCCGCCGTGGAAGACCTGGGAGGGGAACCGGCTCTACGGCCGGCCTCGGCGGAGCAGGTGAGTCGCCGAACAGCGACCGGCTCCTCCCGTGTCCTCCTCACGCACCGTAACCGCTCTCTTGTTCCATCCAAAGGAGATCCTGGAGTCCACGGACAAGCTCTTGGAAGCGTTCTCTCCCGTCCTGGTGAGGCTCCTTCAGACGGACCCGCCGACGCGCCGGCTGGAAACGCCTCTAACTGTGTCTGTTCAGGAGCCCGTCGGAGAGGAAGCCGCCGAGATGCCCGCCAGGCAGGATCCCACGCCGGAGCCGGACGCCGGACACGCTCTGCAGCGCCCGGACAAGGTAGGCGAGGCCCGGGACACGAGCGCTAAAGCCGGCAGAGCGGCGACGATAACAAAACCCTGTTATTCAGTCGAAGGCGGCCGCTTCCAGACCGTTACCTCCAGCGCCCGCCGGAAGAGCACCTGCTGAGGGGAAGAAGAAAAGCAGAAAAGTGATGAAGGCCAAGGACGACGGAGCAGCGGCAGCGCTGGTAGCGGCGGCGCCCTGCAGCCGGAACGGAGCCCTACTTTTACCACAGGTGATGTTTCCTTCTCCGCCGTTCAAAGGATACGGATATTTTCTCTTAAATGTCAGACGATCAAGGACGGGATGGGTCTTCGTTCTCAGGAGCGCCCCCTGTCTGCTCGGGAGAGGAGGCGGCTCAGGCAGTCCCAAGACGGCGCCCTGCTGCCAGGTACCGCCGGGCTTTTGACCTTTTGCAAACCCAAACCCCGACCCTGGACCTTAGAGAAACCAGCGTTCATGAGTTAGCGGTGCTGCTAACAGGTTGAGATGAACCTTCTCAGAAGACACTGAAATGTCCGTCTAGATATTTATCCTCGTTTTGAATCCTTCCAGGTGCGCACGCCGTCCGAAGGGCATCTTACGACGCGGCCGCCGTAAAGACGGACGCGTCCGACGCCCCGCTGTCCAGGTCCGTCTCCGTCGCCATCGCGGAGAGGAACCGCAAGGTGCCGACGTCGCGCCGCCCGGACGACACGAGGAGACGCTCTTCCGCGGGATTCGTCGCCGAAGGCCAGTCTGGGTTTAAACCTGTCGTGTCTCGTCGCCTTGCAGGACAAGTTTTTGGAGCGGAGGTCGGATGAGGACGAGTGCAGCTCGTCCACCAGCTCCAGCGAGCGTCTGGAGGGAGACTGCGGGGAACGGTGAGAACCTCGTGCCTCCGTTTCTCGTCGGCCGCCGGGAGCGGCTCATCTGATTGGCCGGCTCTGCGCAGGAAGGCCGAGTGCTGCGACATGCGGGACCTGGTCCAAATGATGACGCAGACGCTGAGGATGGACGGGAAAGACGGCGAGCCCGAGCCGGACCGGGGGGGACCGGGGACGCCGGCGCTGCCAGAGTTCAAACTCAACAGGAAGTACCGGGACACCCTGGTTCTTCACGGGAAGGCTCGGGAAGAAGCCCAGAACCTGTCGCTGGGAGAAATACCTAAAGGTTTGACCCTCCAGGTCCGGGTGTTTTCAACCGTCAGCCTTTGTTTTGTACATTTTACGTATTTTTTTTTTTGTTTTTGCTGTGAAAGGCTCCCCGTCGGGACCGGCCAAGATAAGGAGAGCCATCGAGCTCCTCCGGACAGACGTGGTGAAGGGACTGGGGGTCAAGCTTCTGGACAGAGTCCTGGAAATCATGGAGGAGGAGGACGAGAGCAGACGTGAAGTACGCTGTCGTTCGTCGGGATATTTGTGAAAAATCCGAAGACCGAAACGAATCGTTTTTCTTTCTTCCTCCAGCTGCGCCTCCGCGACCAGATGGGTGAGGAGAAGTACCGGGCGTACGCCGTGATGGTTCGACAGCTGAAATTCTTTGAGGACGTCGCCGTCAGGATTTAGAGAAACGGCAAACCGCTCGTGAAAACGTCACTCCATCGAGAGGATTTTGCTCGAGAAGCCGACGTCTCAACGTCCGAGTGCCGAGATAAAAACTGCCGGGAGACAAACTCCCCTCTGTAAATAACTATTTTCCTTACAAACGTTCTAGTTTTGTATGTACGAGCGCGCCTATGCAAACATGTAGTTTATGCCGAATAACTGTTACCACTCGCCGTAGTGCTTTAGTCACCGACTTATTATGCCAGACAGACGACTGATTGTACGCTGGATCATTGTTGTCCTCGTCTTGTTTCGTACCGTAGAGATTAACAGCGTCATTGTTTCTAATAAATTATAATTCACGCACGCCCGATACCCGTTACTTTGAGTCGATTGAAAAGTCAAATCCATTGAAAACAAAGGTCTCGTTCCGTGTGGACAGTGTAAGACGTTTATTTTAAGGATACAACATGATGTAGTTGGCCGGTATACTAATATTTGCTGTGATTTCTGAAATGTTTGATACAAAAAGACGTACTAGCAGCTGACCCGGAGGGAGCTATTTGTGCTTCTTTTTCTTGAGGCTTTCCTGTGGCTTCTGGCTGGACTCGGAGCCGCACTCGGGCACGACGGGCTGCCAGGCCAGGGGGTTCTTTCTGAACATGGGCCACGGGGGCAGAGTCAACTAATGGGACAAAACAAGGAATCAAACCGTGTGCGGTAAAGGAAAGAACTGGATAAATCCCACTAACATGGAAGAGAAACTCACCACGCAGGACACGGCAAACCCGGCCAAGACTATGTAAACCGTCCACCCGAACTGTTCAATGATTAGACCGTACACAAATCCAATGATCTGGAAAGAAAATGTAAAGTAAACTTAGCAAGGAAAAGAAAACAACTAATACCTGCTGGCTCCAGCATTCTAACCCCAGTGCACAAATTCACTCTTCATATTTCATAGGCAAGATGGTACTTGGACCGTAATCTTCATTTAATAGATGTTTTCAAACTCTGCATTTACTCAAATGCTTCTCGGGCTTCTATTCAGGACGAGGCTCGGCGGCGTGGTTTCAAGTCCTGCGCTGCTTTGCTCGCCAGTGGAGGTGAAGGAGTCGTGCAACGCCTCATTCTTCACCTGGACTGAAGCCCACTCACAACTTGTTGGTGCTGCTCAAACGGACGTGTTCATAATTTTGCGCACGCAGATATTCACCTCCCTTTTATTTTTCTAAATACTCCGGTCTGAGGATTTTGAACACTAATTGTTCACTAATACAATTAATTCTCAAAAAGGCCAAGTCGCTGTGCACGCAGTTTAGAATGAAGTCCATTTGGGGAAATTTGGTAAAAAGTTGGGTTTTGATGCGACAGATATCCAAACTTATTGGGTGTGGGGGAGTCACTTAGTGATAATTTGAGACTTAAAAGTCTGCTCTCTTGAGACATTTTAATTCAATGTCATTTTTTGGCCCTTTATGTCTGGTTTAATTTGAAATCCGAGCGGCTCTTGAGGCCCCTCACTCACTCACTGATCCTGGACCTGTGCTGACTGGTACAATCTGAGAACTAATTTTCTGATATTATCATCTTATGACCAGATTCCTTCTCAGGAGTATAAAAAACACGAGTTACTCGGGTACAACAGGCTCCATGAGTAAAATGGTAATTTGGCTCTTCATAAAATCTGGGAAAAATATCTTCTAAGTATCTATTTTCCCTTCTAACTTTACAGGTATGATAAGGGACAAGACCATGCGACTGCTGTCACTGTGTTACATCACAAAATTTCATTTGGTGACCTTTAAAATATGCAAACTGATAATATGCTTACATGGCATTCACTGACCGAAGCACTTGGGTGGTAGGCGTAGATTTCTTGTGCAGAAGAATATAGTCCATTTATATTTTCCATCAATACTGGTGCAGTCCTTTCCTTCTGGCTGATAGTCTTCTATCACATAGAACCCCTGACACTTTTCTCCACCCATTCCAACCTGCTTGGACCCGTCTCTTCACCTCTTTTCCACACCCTCTGTTGCTCTGGACTTTTGTCTCCAAGTACCAGAAATCCTCTAACATATTGATCTCCACTCCCTGTAGCCCCACTGTTCCACTCGAGTTCTTCTCATTCACACACACATTCTGTCATGCTGCCACTTTCTTATTTTCTTCTTTCCAGAGCATACCTCCACCTCTCTGGATTTTTCTCTACCTGTTTTCTGCTCTCACGACAGACCAAAATGTCACCTGCAAGCATCATGGTCCCTGGAGCATGCTGTCTAACCTCATCTGCCAGCCTGTCCATCACCATTGCGAACAAGACGGGGCTCAGAGCTGATCCCTGATGGAGTCCCACCTCCACCTTGAACTTCTCTGTTACCCCTACAGCACACCGTACCACTGTCTCACAGTGAGCATACATGTCCTGCACCGGCCTCAGATACTTCTCTGCCACTCCAGACAAAACACAATGCAGCTCCCTCTGGCCTTCTCTGTACTTTTCTATTAGCATTCTCAACGCAAATACTGCATCCGTAGTACTCTTTCTAGGCATGAAGCCATACTGCTGTTCACAAATACTGACTCCTGCTCTCAGTCTAGTTTCCGCTACTCTTTCCCATAACCTCATTGTATGGCTCATCAACTTTATCCCTCTGTAGATGCCACAATTCTGCACATCCCCTTCATTCTTTAGCATAGGCACCATCACACTTTGTCTCCATTCTTCAGGCATCTTCTCACTCTCTAAGATCCTGTTGAATAATCTAGTCAGAGACTCTACTGCTGCCTCTCCTAGACACTTCCACACCTCCACAGGTATATCATCAGGACCAACTGCTTTTCCACTCTTCATCCTATTCAATGCCTTCCTCACTTCACTTTAACTAATCTCTGCTACTCTCTGGTCTACAAGAGTCACCACTTCTACCCTTACCTCTCTTTCATTTTCTGCTTCTCCTCTTACGTTTGTGTGTATACATATATATGATACTTTAACTGAGACGTTGCCATGCCATGCACACCAAACTACTGGTCATTTTCATCCAAGTATTAAACTGTCCACCAAGAGAGCGATGGATATTTACCGCTGAGATGAGGATGATCCCCTGGAAGATCTGCTCCGCCAGCTTCTGGCCTTTATAATCCTGCAAAAACAACGAGGGACGAGAGAACACCTTGACTTCAGCATTCATTAACAGTGATATGAAACAGAAAAGGGGTCATGATTTGATGTTTTTTTTTGCCTTTGAATCCACTTAGTAGATATGGAAAAAAGGCCAAACTTCACTCTTATCAATTAGATTTATTCTATTTTTTTCCGTAATGACGATGAAAAGCAGCATGTTTGGTTCACAGCTGCTTCCCACCGAACGGGGAAGAAAACGGCAGCGCCGGGTAGCTAAGAATCAATGATGGCGTTAAAATTAATCCCGTTTATCGAGAGAAACACAGCTATAATTATTTTCGAGCACGCTCTTAAAACATGTTATTTAATTCCTACCATATGCGTGGGAATGGATTTGAATATAGACAACATTTTGCCTGGAGACGCGACCGAACGGAAACCAAACACCGCTCAAGCTAGCAAAGCAACTTCCGGTTTGCAAACAGCTACGTCGTGTTATGAAGGACCCCCTTCTTGATATTTATGGAAAAATTACCGCTCGATTCAATTCAAAATTGATCTCCTGATCAATAAATCACACGAAATGGCGTTTAATGCAATTAGAAGTGAAACTCATGCTTCTTTGGCTGTAGCCTTACGTTAGTTTGCCTGATAGCGGATTATTTGAGAGAGACCACCTGACTGCCTGTCGAAATTTACCAAAATAACACGAAACTTTCATTTCTATGTATTGTAAATTATTATATATGTATGTATGCATCGAACATCAGGGATACGAGGGATTATTGCGCCGAGTAACACCGACAGATTTTGTTTTTATGTTTTTTTTATTAATCAGGCGTGCGGCGGGCAGCTATGATACGTACAACGCAAGAGCCGTGGAAGTTGTTGATGTTGAGTTGGCAGTTTGGCTCCGGCTGGTGGACGCTGGTGGACGCCTGACCCGCCGCTCCCGCTGTTTCTTTCCACGGCCGTGGAAGATGCTGAACTAAACCTCCCGGTGGACTGAAAGGACGCCGATCTGCATGCGTGTGCGTGTTCCTGTGCGCGGTGGTGTTGCGTCGGCGGGTCCGGTTCGCCCCTGACCTCGGTGACCCCGTCGCCTGCGACGCCTCGGGGCTTCACGTCCGCACGGCGGGACGCTTTAACGGGACCGGACGGGCTGGAGGGGCCCGGATGAGGCCGTTGTCATGGCGATGAGGAGAGGTGAGGTCTTTTCATCTCGCACTTTCGAAAAAAATCCGCGCTATCTAAAGTAGAAGACGTTAAAATCCAGAGTAAATCAGCTGGATCGGCTGCAGGTCAAGGCGTGATGTTGACAGTCCCGGCTGGTGTAACATCTGCCGCCGCCGTGTCTTCCAGTAAACGCGGTCATCCTGGTGCTGCTGGCTGTGGCCTTCCTGATCGTAATCCAGCGGAATCTCCTCAACCTCAGTGACTTCCTGCACAATGAGAAAGCATGTAAGAGTGTTGCTCAGAAGGTCCTCTAAGTTTACTGTCGTGGACTTCTCCTCAGGGGGGTTTGTGTGCATTCAAATGAAAGAGGTCCTGACCGTGTCCCCGTCCCAGATACCGGGGTGGTCCTCCCCTTCGAGGCCGAGCTGACTCTGGACGTGCGGCTGGACTCGGACCGCAAGGGAGAGGAGATCCCGGTCCTGATCACCGCCGCCGAGGAGAGACTGGGCGCCGTGGTCACCGCCATGAACAGCGTCTACCAGAACACCAAGGCCAACGTGGTCTTCACCATCGTCACCTTGAATGACACCGTGGAGCACTTGAAGTAAGAGGCAGACCCGGCTCGTAGATCTTTCTATCTCCTCAGAGATTTTCATTTCCGTGCCTTTTATAACGTCGTCGATGAAACGGCCGATGGACGTGACGTGTTTGCTTTGGTTGGCAGCGCTTGGCTGAGTCAAACAAAACTCAAATACATGAAGTATAAGGTCGTTCCTTTCAAGCCAGAGCTCCTCATCGGGAAGATATCCAAGGATCCTCAGGTCGTGGAGGCGACCAAACCGGTGAGGAACCTCCCCGTAATCCAGGGCCTTCCAGCAGATCTGAGCTCCGGGCGTTTGCGTCCCGACTTAGTTCCAACATTTTGTTTTTTCCAGCTGACTTTTGCTCGGTATTATTTGCCGTTGTACATCCCGGAGGCGGAGAAAGCCATCTACTTGGACGATGACATCGTAGTGCAAGGTGAACCGCTCTCCTTTTCCATGTTCTCTCATTCCCTGTTCACCTGAACCGTGAAGGAATGTCGTTCCCCCTTCTGACAAAAAACATCTGGGTCTTTTCTTTATCTCAGGGGACATTCAGGAGCTTTATGAAACCAACCTCAAGCCGGGACACGCGGCCGCCTTCTCAGACGACTGCGATTCGGCCTCGGCGAAGGGGATTGTTCGCGGGGCTGGGAACCAGGTGGGCGCCTCCTCCGTCCGCGCGAGCGGAGACGGTCGCGCCAAGCAACACGACTAACCTTTCCCCCCCGGCGTTCGCACCAGAACAACTACATCGGGTTCCTGGACTTCAAGAAGGAAGCTATCAAGAAGCTGGGAATGAGGGCCAACACCTGCTCCTTCAACCCCGGGGTCATCGTCGCCAACCTGACCGAGTGGCGGAGCCTGAACGTCACGGGTCAGCTGGAGCACTGGATGGAGCTGAACGCACGGTGAGCCTCCGGCACGCTCGCAGCTCAAAGCCGCTCCGCAGAAGACGACTCCTAAGCCGGGTGTCTTGTTTCCCCAGGGAGGAGCTGTACAGCAAGACCCTGGCGGAGAGCATCACCACGCCCCCGCTGCTCATTGTTTTCTACAAGAGCCACTCCGCCGTCGACCCCATGTGGCACGTCAGACACCTGGGTGAGCCGAGCTCCGTCACCTCCTGCCGTGAACCCTGTTCACACGCCGCGCCGCTTTATGCTTAACTTTTCTATGATGTAGTATCATTTTAATTTAGTTTCCCCTGGTCTGCCATTAGGTGAACTTTTTCTTTTTAATTTCCGGTGGCTTTTTAGACATTTCCTTCATTTTGAAAGCAGTCGAGAGATATTTATTGAAATTAAGTTTCCACCAAATTAAAAAGTCAGAATGTTTCTGGGTTTTAAACATTCACAACTTATGACTTATGTGCTCACCAATGATGTAAGTTCCAAAGTCAATGAATGGTGAAGTACCCGAGGGCCCGATTGTTGTATCTGAAACTTTTCAATGCTAGGATAACCAACATCTGAAAACCGCCCCCCTTCTTTCAGGCACGACCGGCGCAGGAAACCGTTACTCACCCCAGTTTGTGAAGGCGGCGAAGCTCCTCCACTGGAACGGACACTACAAGCCGTGGGGGAGGTCGTCCTCCTTCGCCGAGGTTTGGGACAAGTGGTTCGTCCCAGACCCCACGGGGAAATTCCACGCCGTCCGCAGACACGCGGAGGACCAGTAGGGGGCCGAGGGCCGGCGCCCCACAACTCAGGAACAAAACCCAAACGGAGACCTTTTCCTTCGCCTTTCAGACTCTCACCTCGACATTTCAGTTGTCTTCAAGTGCCATTTGCAGACGCTCACTGCCCTCCACGTGGCTTTCATGCACATTTCAGATGTTCAAAGGTGTCCTCAGAGTCCCGGCGTGCCAACCGTGCTCATGTGTTCCCCACAGTAGTCATTCCCCATGTTTATACCTATCTTTCAATCCACCATTTTGCTTCTCTCCAATTATGCTGTTACTGCGGTCACCATGCCGGCGGCCCGTCCCGTTACCTCTGCCGAGTCCTTCCTGTGGAAAAAAAGTATCCCGTCCGCCGTGCTCTTACATCAGCGTCTGTCACGAATCGATTGATTTAAGAGTCACCGGTGGAAAGTATCCATGGAGACGAGCCCTTTCCTCCATCGCAAATAAACACTAATTCCGGTTGCTGTGGTTTTTCACTTCTAACGCAGACGGGAGGCGACCTCTGCAGCATGTCTACGAGGGGGCCGCCAACACGCCCTCGCCATGTCAGGATTACATTCCTGCTGTCGCTGTTGTCTTTTGTACAAAACATGAAATAAAGAGCTTTTACCATTGAAGCCTTTTCAAAATGCCTTCTCATGACTTCAGGTCCCCAGAGGTCCTCCCACGGTTCCGTAACACAGGAAAGCATCACGTGTACGAGGTTTATTACATTTATAGGTCTATTTACATTCTGCACAACCATGAAAAGGCCCGTTTGAGATTAAACCGGTGGCTAAACGTACAGTACCGACAGACCAGTCAGGCTACTTTAATGCCCCGGCCCGGCGGCCCGGGAGGAGCCGGCCCACCACAGCTCACTTGAAGTCGACGTTGAAGTCGTAGGCGTCGTCTGAGACGGCGGCAGCGGCGCCGAGGTTGATGACCACGGGGACGGGCTGGAGCTGCACCGGTCCGTTTTCTTTGAAGGACAAATACACCCACTTAACAGATGACCGGAGCAGGAAGAGCAACGAGGGGAGATAAAACCTACCTTTGAGCGTCACTTCTTCTGCCTCGGGAACCTCTGCGCTTTCAGCCGCCTGCAAACACGTAACAACGTTTGAAATCGCCTTGCAGAGCCTGGTTGTCCGGACCGACCTGCCGGCCGCCCGGTTCAGGGTTGGATTAAGGTCTTCACTGACAGATCGAGCCTTGCGTTTGTCCTCATCAGATCCAGGCTGTTTGGGCTGCTTGCAAGCCAATGAGAAAGCAGGGAAATTACCTCCATGTTTTCCTCCACGCCTTCCTCCATGGGAGCGACAACCGCTTCCTGCTGCGTGACCTCGCTGAAGGTCAGCAGGCCTGCCGTCGGCCCGCTGGAGGTGAACCCTATGCTGCTGGCCCGGTTTGGGAATTTCACACCTACGGAAGGTTCAGTGTAATTAGTGCCGGACGACATAGAGGAGAGGAGCGCTTATCACAGGAGAGACCTGGATTATATCACTGTCAGAGCTCTGTTCTCACAAGACTGGTTCATTGGTCATAGCTTCAAGCACTAAGGCAACATAAGCGGTTGTTAAGGTTGTTAATCCATCAAATGTTGGGTTTAACATCTAATTTGTCATTGTATTTGTCCCAGAACATCTCCTGATGGCCTCCATCCTCAGGCGCAGGGGGTTTGGACACATTAACTGCACATGTGACAATGATGGAATTCCCTGGACGCACCTCTCAGAGTTTCCGCGTTGTCCGAGTTTAACTTGTCGAGGTTCCAGACGCTCGGCGTGCCGGCGGCCGCGGCGTTGGCCGAGTGTGCGGGCGTGGCGTGGCTATCGGGCACCTTGCAGTGGTAGCTCAGCGAACCCCTGAGAGGACAAGACAATGAATGTGCGACTGACCGACTTAGCGAGGCCGTCCCTCACACCCGGTCCAGAGGACGCCGGTACTGGACCTCGGACGCGCAGCTGTCGGCGGGTCGGCCGGCACAGTGTTCGGATCAGAGTTGGATAAGAAGTCTTCATTCTCAAATCCAGACACTCTTTTTCATCATTTCCTGACCTGTGCGCGGCAGCCGCCCAATATGCGCTGCAAAGACAGAACCGCTCACCCCGTCCAGTCGGCCAGGAAGGTGCTGGCTGCCTGCGCCGTGTTCGCCACTCCACCCTTCTGCAGAAAGCCTCGCTTTTTGGCAAACAGCGTCAAGAACTCCAGGGAGTTTTTGAACTCTGGGACGTTGTACTGCAGCATGACCTGAAACAGCAAGCGGAGGACCGTCACCCGACCCCTTACCCACCAAAGCAGATTGGTACTATCATTTCTCCTGTGGCCGAGGAGGAGCGGCATCCACACCTGAGTCATGTCGCAGTGTTTGAGCAGAGTCTGGACGCCTTCTAGCGTGCCTTCCTTACTCTCCTCCGCCTGCAGGCTCCTGAGAGCCAGAGAGGCCGGGGGGTTGGACGGCGACGCGAGGATCGGCGGGCTGTCCAGGAGCTTCACGTTCTTAGCAATGTGCACCTCCTGCATGGATCTGAGAGTAAAAAAAATAAGGATGAGCTACAAAAATAAAGGACTTCATAATGATTGTCATTTGTACCCGAGGATCAGACACTCTCAGATGAGGTCCGACCCGCCACTCACTTTGTGAGGCCCCCCTTGGGTCCGGCGTTGCACGCCAGGATTTCTTTCATGCTGTTGATGAGGCTGCTCTTCCCGACGTTGGGGAATCCTGGAGGACAAGACATCCTATCAACACTGAACAACTCTTCTGGACCGGCCAGAGGGGAGAAGGTACCTCAGTCCCGACAGAGCGAGCGTTCTCACCTACGACGCCCACGCGCAGAGGGCTGTCTCTTTGCATTGTCTCAGCGTAGCTGGTGAGAAGCCCGTTGAGACCGCTGCAGCCGTGGCTGGCGGCCCCCCTGGACCGATCCAAGAGGTTGCCTTGGGCTTGCTTCCTCTTCCTCTTTGCTTGCTTGTCAAACGGAGCAGAAAAAATGATCAGAGTTACTGGAAACAAACCACCCCGAACCGCAGGCGGGCCAGAGAGTCGTGGGTTTTATCCGCAAACTCAACATCGGCCCGACGGGCTTTCCTCCGCAGGGCGCCTGGACTGAGTCTGCGAGTCACTGTTGGAGATCATAACCAGTCAAACAGCACGGCGGAGCTGCGTGACCTTCTCGGTTCTCCAGGACAAAGGCGTGATGACAGATGACGTGATGAAGAAAACGACAACAGTTTCGTGTGGATTTCAGCAAATGCGGCGACATCGTTGGCGACCAGACCTTGTATTTCAGATACACAAGGAGTGCAAATCTCCCTGCTTTTTGCATTACGGTCCGTTACCTTGATCAGTTCGGGTCGATCTCAATTTATGATCAATGTATTGTGATAACACGGCTTTGCAAATGAAGGCCCTCCGTCGCCCTTTGACAGAGACGTTCTAGCAGTAAATAAGTGCTTGCAAATACAACTGATAAAAGAAGAAACATGTTTCCTTCACTGCTGTCTCAAAGAGAAGTGAGTGAAATGGCCCTACCACTGTTTTATACTGAAGCTGCGTTGACGCTTTGAAGGCCACCACTGGAAACTCCTGCTGTAAATACTCCATCCAACCGACCACGTTCTCCTTTGGCACCAAATCTGCAGGAACAACCCAGACATGTGACACGAGATTCGGTCAAACTCCGAACTGGTTGCCGTCACGGGCGGCGCCTCGAGGAGACGAACCTATTTTGGTCAGAAGGAAAATCAGTTTGATGGCGTCTCCCCTCTGCACCACCAGCTCCTCCAGCTGAGGACATCTGCACCCCAGCGGATCTCGAGCGTCAAGGACTTCTACAACCACATCGGACGAGTCCAGAACCTGAAGAGGGACGGATCAAGAGTTTGCGCGTGGGTTTCCAGTCAATCCTTTGTCTGATAGGACACTGACTCAACATGTGTTGCATTACCTTTTTCAATTCGGCACAGAGAAACTGACTGGAGGTCCTATCCGGAGCTGCCGCTTTCTTCGCCGCCTTTCCATTCTCCTCCTGTGGACAAGATGCAGAGGTCAGCGGGAGAAACGACCAACGATTCGAGACGTGACTTCCGTGTTCCCCGTGTCCTACCTGGCGCGCTTTCTTTGCCTTGGGTTCGGATTTATCATTCGCAGTCTCTTTCTCCTTCTTCCTCTTCTTCGCCTGCTCCTCTCTCTGTGCCTGCTTCTTCTTTTCCTTTTCCTCTTCGATCTGAAACCAGAAGTCGCTGGGTGATGTGGAAGACGCCGCTCGGGATGCAAACACCTGAACATCTGAAGGTGTACATTAGAAGATGCTAACCTGCAGCCGCCTCTGCTCTGCCTCCCTCAGAACCTCCTCCTTGAAGGGAGCGCTGCTGGGCACCCCCGGATCCTTCTTTGGCCTTTTAGTCAGTCCTTTCTTCTTTGCCTGTTTTCGTAACTTCCTATTATGTTCTCTCACCTGGGAGACAGATGAGGACGGAGAATAGCTGTTAGCCATTTCTCTCTCTCACACACGGGCCTTCAGACATGCAGCAAACTTTCGGTGTTTACATTGGAATTCCGTAGCAAAAATGAAGCACCCGGGACACGTACCTTCTTTTGTATTTTATAGCGTTTGGAGCAGGAGACCCGTTTACTTTGCTTTTTTAGCTCTGATGGTGAGAAACAAGCAGAGACACGTTCATGACTGCGACCATTAAGCTAGCAGACCGCGCACAGCTCCGGGAACAGGTTATTACGACTACTTTCACAAAATATAGTGAGTGAAAAGGGTCCTCTACGTTTTAAAGTACAGCTCAGACCATTCATATGACATTATCCCCATTGTTGACTTACTCGGTCGTTTCATTGTGTCGTTTCAGTCGCTCTTCTGCCGCTGTGACTCGCACGTGGAGGAACCGTGGCTTCTTCTTCTTCGGTGGTTTTTGGCGGAAGGTTGACTCACTACTGCCCCCTAGCGGTCACTCCCGATCCTGCACTGTCCTCCAGGGGCGAGGAGCCCCGTTCAATTCTACAGATGTGATGATTTTATTTAAGGCTGTGCGTTGTTATCAAAACTCAGACTCTCTGCATTTTTACAGCCAAATGCCCTCAATAATTTTTTTTTTCATTCAGAATTAGATATTGTTTTGTTCAGCTTGTTGGAAAACAACAGTAGACATAAAATCAAGAAGTTCATTCTTATTCATCCAATATTCAAGCTTGTATTTGGTGCTTTGAGGCCAGTTATGATGTTTATGATGTCAGTTGCCGAGCACTCGCACCACTCAATAATATTACTTCAGTAATAATCAGTAATAATGGAGTAATGACAATACTTCAGTAATATTCTGCTCTACAATTTAACTTAGGACAATTATGTACTCTTTTTGACACGTCTCAAAATTAAAGAAATATGAATTCAAATCGTCATCTTTTGACATAATAATTGACATAGTGGTAGATATTAAGTCTCTTAAAAAAATAATAGCTCTTTTAGGGCATACTGTAAAAAAAATCAAACAATATTGTGTATAATACAATAAAATGTTGTGAATAAAACCCCTTCCATATCAAAAAACCTTCATTCAACTACATATATATATATATATATATATATATATATATATATTTGTCTATTTTTTTGTCCTACCCTTTCAAAGTTATTCAGTAAGTCATAGGCTCCATGTCTTTATTTGTCTTCTTCACGCATGTTGTGGTGCAGAGACGATCTAACTTGTGCTTCTCTGTTGATCAACAAGCATGTAGTGTGTGAACACAGCAGTTTACATTTCAGTTTGCTTCAGTCCGTTAATACTGTTTGCATTTCTTGTTGTGGCAACCGGACTTGAATTTCTTACGCGAGCAAATCAAGTCCGGCTGCCATGACGAGAAGATTTCAACGATAATCCAACCACGACCTGGATGACTGAAAACCTCCACAGACACGTTTACATTTCTTTGCACTGTTTAGATCCGGTTGCGACAGTGTGCTTATTATTTATTTATGCTTATTTATTGCCAATCTGGCTTCGACATGGACAGCTAAACAAGGATTTTATTTTACAGGGAAACTTTGTCCCAAGAGCCGTCCAACTCCTCGATTGCCAGCAACCCTGCAAACCCCTCGTCGCCATACCGGTGTAATGTCGCTCATGATATATTTATTATACAAATGCAGAGTGAACTTGCATACAATTTGCACATTTCTGTACAATAATTTATATTTGTACATTGAAAGGAAAGGTGTGAGCAGGTGGTGAGAGCAGCCGTGCTGTACCGCCTAGAAACAGTAACAATGAGGAACAGACTGGAGGCAGAGATGAAGGTCGCAGAGATGAAGATGTTGAGGTGACCAGGGTGGTCATGAAGACATGGTAGATGTTTTGGAGAGAAGGTTAGAGAAGCCAGACTGAGATGGTTGCGTCATTTACAGAGGAGCGATGGTGAACATATTGGTAGACGGATGCTGGAGTTGGAGGTCTGGAGGAAGACCAGAGAGAAGATGGATGGACGTAGTTGGTGTGAGAGAGGAGGATACAGAGATTAGATGGAGAAGGTGGACTCGCTGTGGCGACCCCTGAAGGGGAAAGCCGAGTGGAGAAGAAGAATTTGTTGTGAAATTGTGTTGCACGTATAGAACCCATATTACGGCAACGGCGCTGTGCGATTACCGCAAGTTTGTGTGCAAAGCGCAGGGCAATTTAAGTCCGCGCTCGGCGGTCCTTGTGAGCATCAAGGAAAACTCCACGTTTTTACGCGACGTGAAAAGAGAACGCGTTAAATGCATGACAAAAAAATCATCTGCCGTGGGGAAAAACAAAGTATATGGCTGTCTAAGAGGGAGTGGAGTGTTTTCATACTTGTGATGGATGACATCCGTGGAGATAACAGGTGTTTGTGACAAACTCGCCCGCAAAGTGTCAGTTCGCCGGGGTCACAGCCACCCACCCACGCACCGTGGCCGTGGAGCCGCCGGGACGCGGCGTGGAAGTCCCGCTCCTCCCGCAGCCTCCGGAGACACGCAGGTCGTGGAAGAAGCTCCCGCGGGGTCACGTGACTCGGCGAGAGCATCTTTCCATTTTGGAGCGAGGCGAGGGCTCCGTGCACGGCGGGACGATGACCAAACTGCAATTCCTCAACGTCTTCCTCACCGAGCGCCTCATGCTCGCCGCGCAGGAGATCTACAAGTCCGTCGAGGACACCATCCTGGAGTACCAGGAGGAGATCGCCATCCGGGAGCGGGAGAACGACCATCTGCGGCGGAGGCTGCGAGATGCTGGGATTGAGATATGGCCAGGTTAGCGCCGCTGGAAGCTAGCCGGAGAGTCCGCCCTCCGCCCCGCCGCATCCGGCCGTCCAACCGGGAGGCTTCGGCCGGCCGGAGGCGACGCACCGCGACCCGCTCGAACCCGGGAGAAGATTGAAAACACCGCGCTCACACTTTGGGTTAAGTTGACTTGAGCCGCTAGCCGGTTAGCCGGTTAGCAGGTTAGCCGGCTAGCGGCTAGCCGATGCTGGTGGGAAGCGGCTAGCGCATGAGCAACCTTTGTTCGTTAGCAGGCAAGGCTAGCTTAGCCTCCGGCTAGCTTAGCTAGCCTCCGGTGAAGCGTCAATTCCGCGGCGCAAGCCGAAAAAGCCGCCCTCCCCGCCGGCGTGAGATGTGTCTGACACCCCGCTGCCCCGCTCCCACGCACGGCCGCTTTGGGTTTCCTGACATAACGGTGTTAAAACTACATTATCAAGTGTTTGTCGAACCAGAACTCAGCCCAAGTCCTGCCAACTTTGCCGGTGTGTTTATGCGCCGCACACTCCAGTTTGGGCCTTTCTTTGACACTTCCTATAGTTTTTCCGAAGAACCTATAATCTAACTGCAGCTGGAATATATATTCATATATGTATATAACTTTATAGCGTCATATATTGTAATTACACATCATGAGGATACAGTAAGTATAGATGCACAGACTGGCTAATAACAACAGTGGGAAAGTGATTTGTCAAAGCAACAGGTACATTATCAGTGTGTAAAGGCTGAGATAGAGTAACTTGAGATAAACAGAACAGTATCTACATAGGAATAATATATACATAACATCTATACACACACACACAGTGAGATGAACCAGTTATGGATGAAGAATATACAAGACTCATTTTCAAAAATGTTGCAATGGAATGCAGGAGGTTCTTCAATGCAGTCAGAGATGCTGGAGGCTTTTTTTTTTAGTAAAGTAAGATGTAGGAGTTCATTTTGTTTTTAGCAAAGTTAGAGATGCTGGAGTTTTTTTAGTTAAGCTTGAAATGCTGGGGGTTCTTCGGTGCAGTTAGAGGTGCAGGAGTTTGTTTTTGGTAAAGTTAGAGATGCTGGAGGTTCTTCAGAGCAGTTAGGTATGCAGGAACTTTTCTAGTAAAGTGAGAGATGCTGTAGGTGGAAGATATCTCAGTTGGAAATGTTGGCGGTTCCTCGGTGCAGTTGGGGATTAGGGAAGTGCAGATGAATCGTACATGCAGATGGCAGATGGCGAGAACCATCTCCTGGATCGCTCCTTCGCAGATCTGAGTCGGATGAGTCGGTTGCAGAAGCCGCTCTTGAGCTTGTCTAGAAGTATCCCGGGCAGGAATAATGTGCGTCGGTTTTTGGAGGTAGACAGATATTGTACGCGGGGCTGAGACCTTCATGTGGCGTTCTGCGAAAAAACCGTGAAAGTAAAATGCCTGCGTCGCCGGACCGGTTTGACCTGAGCCGCATCCTCTTTCGCTCTCAGATCGCCCGTCGATGCCGCTGCTAGAAGAGGAGGACGGCGAGCATCCGCGCCGCGAGTGGAGCCCCAGCATGGGGCACGAAGAACGCATCCCCATCCAGATCAAGGACAAAAGGGATCTGCGGGCCAACCAGGGGGACGAGCAGCTGCGGGGGCACGGCTCCTGCACCACCCCAGAGAACATGTTTACCTCGCCGCGCGTCGGGAGCGAATACCCCCAGGACGGCCCTCACACGTCCAGCCTGCCTCAGAGTCAAGGCGTGGAGAACCGGGAGCGGGATCCCGCTTCCAGAGGCTCCTCCAGGCACGTGAAGGCCGAGGGCGGAGGAGGCCACAGGGGCTCGTCCTCCTCCAACGGCGCCCAGCCTCTGGCGCCGGTCAACCCCAACTGCTCCAACGAGAACAACATTGACATTATCGGGGTGGAGAACGGAGGACAGATGGTCGGCGGTAAGGTCGGCGGAAACGGTGCGACCAGGGGACAGACGTCCCACATGCGCAACCAAGGGGTCGTGGCGGCGGACTGCCCGCACCAGAAGTCCCCCCTGCAGGGCCACATGTCGTCCTTCAGCTGCAAGGTCTGCGGCGAGGCCTTCAGCCACATCGGCCATTTGCACGTGCACGTTCAAGTGCACACGCGGGAAAAACCCTACCGCTGCGGCGTCTGCGGAAAGTGCTGCAGCTCGTCGGGCCGGCTGCAGGAGCACCAGCGCAGCCACACGGGGGAAAAGCCCTTCCGCTGCCAGATTTGCGGGAAGGGCTTCACGCAGATGGCTCACCTGAAGGTCCACATGAGGATCCACACGGGGGAGAAGCCCTACAGCTGCCCCGTGTGCGGCAAGTGCTTCAGCCGCTCCGACAAAATCAAGCGGCACCTCCAGACCCACAGCCGCGAGGGAACGTACTTCTCGGGGCAATGATGGCGGCGCGCCGGCGCCCGACAGCACTCTTTGTGAATCATATCGGCGGGAAACTTTTCTACAGAGAGCTCCAGTCGCTGCCGTCGAACCAGGCTGTTTCTTCCTACTTCTCCAGTACTAAGAAAACCCGTAGAGCAATTTTTTTTATCTAACCCCATAATGTCCAACGCCATAGTTCCTCAATAGGGTTTGTATTAGCCAGTTTAGTATTTAATTGACATGATTTTTGTACTCGTCGGCGATACACGATTTGAGGCGTTGGCGAGCCTTTTTCAACGCTCTAGCCTTTCCATAGTCACATGATTAGCATGATGAAGTCTTCCACACATGCCTTTAAACCGAGACGCGCTAACAAATGCAAGAATGTACAGCACTCCGTTTCCACCAGCCCAAACTTGGTTCTGAAAATCTGCGGATCTCACTCTCATTGATTCTTCTCCTTTTGTTCCGGAAAATCCCTCAGCCGTTTTGTTTTTAAAGCGACCCAAACGGTCAAATTGGCTTCGGGCCCCGTCCTGAACTGTCTTGGCGCATCAGCCGATGCTCTCGGCCAGTTCACAGGGACGGTTCTGATCTGGAATGTCTTCTTTTCCCCCTCAGTGCTGTGAGATTGTTGCAGAGCGACAGTAAATACTGCCATCTTCTCTTGTCACTGCTTCATGTTGTCCACTGAGTTACGGAGAACTCCACCCTGAGACCACTCCACTGCTATTTGGGGAAACAATGTGATGATACTCTGTAAAATACCACTCGTCTCACACACACACACACACACACACACACACACACACCTGGACGTTTGCGAGCCGCTCAGTATTAGTCCATTCCTTCTGCAGTATGTCAGGCGTCTCCTGTCACATGTGGATCTCCCACGGAGCGCTGGTTTACCACCGAATAAGTTACGTTCTTTGCACATTTTGGTTTTAACTCCCCCGAGCGGAGAACCCCGCGGCGACCTTCCTCCGCTCAGGGCCGGTGCCGCGTTCATCACGTGACGCTTCGCCAAAAGATACGGCCGTTCGACTTGGAGGGCGACCAGCGGCCGGGACGTCGCGCCATTTCACGCATCTCCAGCTTCCGGATGTGCTTTGAAAGGTCTTGCTCTACATCTCCCGCGTCTTGCATATCTCAACATGGTTTACATGTCGTCACCACGGAGCCGATATCACGCGGAGGTCACGGAGGTCGGACCGGGTCGGATTCAAACCGGCGGAATCTGTCGATCGGGAAGGTCGGGTCATCTGACGCTTCTACGGAACGAGGACAGCGCGGCTCGTGGACGACATCTGGACCACGCCGCCGTCCCCGTATCGCTACCCGTTTCTCAGATCTGCGTCCAAGCGGCCCCGGCCAATGAGAGCAGCTCTCCCGGCTGGAACGGGTCGGTCCTGCGCGACTTCCCCCGTGTTCTTCGGCGGGTGAGATGAACGCGGCCGCTGCTCCTCGTCCTCCTCCGTCGACCCCCGGGAGCTCGGCTTCCCTCCAACACACACTCTACTTCGACTGTACAGTGTCATATCATCGCGCATTAAATATTATTTTTTAATAAAGCAGTCGTTGAGTGTTGATTCTGCGCCGTGGTGTGTCACGTTCCACCAACACTGACGTGATCAGGTCCTGGCGCCGCCTCGATGAGACGCCAAGGGCTCCTCTGGCTTTTCTGCCTCCCAACAGTCAACAGACATCAAGACGACGGCTTCGTGGAACTCACAAGTACCCGCCTGACCCGAGGCCAAATGAAATTCCTCAAATGATGCTCTGGGAGCTCTGAACTTCTGCCATGAACCTCCCAGAGTAATGCTACTTTGGGAAGGTCTATTAAAAGTAAAATACAAGGACGCTGTGCTTCAGTGGGAAAGTATGCGGAAGCACTTTCTGCCATATGTCATCTGTCCAGCAGTTACTTCTTGTCTTCACCACCAGCGACCTTCATGCATGTAGAAGACATTGCTGGACGTGGCCTTTGCTCTGCTGCTCAGCATGGGTCCCCATGTCTGCTCATATATATGAATTAACCCGGTCATTTTTTCATCCGCTTTGGTGAAAAGAGAAAGTGAGAAAACAATTCCCGTTCCTGCTTTAGTGGACGCGCCTCCTCGTTCATGAGTCATATAACCTGACCTTCAGCATCAGAGTAGAAACCGCAGCGTCGCCTCTTGTAGTGGCCGATATCGTCCACATGGTGGGGTGCTCTCCACGTCTGCCCACCCTTCTGGACCACCAGGGCTGAACCGGTACTCACTTAGTCATTCAACATCCACGCCGCTTCACCGCGGAGCGGCCAGAGACCGTTCACCCTCCACACGTCTGGACGATCCAGCGAACCTCCTGCTCGTGTTTGGACCGTGGAAGGAACCTGGAGAACCCTGAGGAACCCCACGCAGACCCGGGGAGAACATGGAGGCTCCACACCTGTGGGAATCCAACCCCGGAACGTCTGGTCATTTCTGTGTTGGGATACTTTCCAAAAACACACATGCATACGTGTGTGTGTGTGTGTGTGTGTGTGTGTGTGTGTGTGTGTGTGTGTGTGTGTGTGTGTGTGTGTGAGTGTGTATGTGTGTGTGTGTGTGTCTTGTGTATTTATTTACTTTCGTATTTATTTACTTTCAGCCACATCATTCTTTCAGGTAACTAAGCATCCTCTTCTATCTGGATACGAAAACACACACACACACACACACACACACACACACACACACACACACACGCACGCACACACTCACACACACTCACACACGTCCGTGGACCCGGAAGGCTCCAGAATAAATGAGGTGTTGTTAAAGGTAAATAAACAGAAAGCGGTGAAGACGGAGGACAACAGACGGGGTGATGAGGATGGAGACTGGAGAAGAAACCAGAGCTGGATGGAGGTTCTGATGGAGATCAGCAGAGGAGCACAGCAGGAGGCCCAGCTCAGCTCAGCGCCGGCTAATGAGGCCGCGTGTTTTCCCTCAATAACACCGACTCTTGACTCGGGCCTGAGATATTTGTCGCCGCGGTGATAATTTGCCTCGCCGCCCCGGGAGGCCCCGGATGGTCCTGGATGCCCACAATGAGAGCGAGAACTTTGAGAAGATGCAACCGGCCAGCTCAGGACACCCGCTGAAACACAGCCAGACGTATCCAGAAGAAGTCTATTTGTCCATTTGTGGGGAACTGGTCTTCAGAGTGGAGCGACCAGGATGAAGGAGCCATGGGGAGCCCGTGGACCTTCTGTCCAACAACACCTGGAGATCCAGGAGATCCATCTGTAACTCCTCAGGTCCTCCTCCACAATCAGTCATCAGTGCTTCCTTCCATCAGTGCCAGAAGGTCCCTGGTTGGAGTCCTACAGTCCAAACACTTGAGGTGTGAATGAGAGGGTGGAAGATGGCACGGCCCTGTGGAGGTCCAGGCTGAACCCTGGTGAAACCATCTCGCCCAACGTGCAGTAAGAACCCCAGGCAATGGTTCTGGATGATTATGGAGGCACTGAGTGGACGGGCCAAGGAGTCCCTATCTACTGGAGAGACTCCAACATCAAACGGTGCCTCGAATCTCCGGGAAACTCAATCATGATCCAAAACGTTCCAGAGAAATGGATGTTTACTTGACAAAATGACCCTAATCGGCTGCGCGGGAGAGACACGTCATAGCTTCGCTCTGTGGGACGATCCCTCACATCACCATGGTGACGGATCTCCTCCTACGAAGCAACGGAGATGGAGCCGTGAAGGTCAATAACTGTCAGATCTTCAGGTGGCAGCTGGACTTTGCTCCTCACCTTGAAGCCTTCTGTCTGAAAGACCTGGTGTCCCTGGAGGGACGGGAGAAGCATCCGGTCGCATCTGGTCTGCAGGAAGATCTCCTGGAAAACATTGATCAACGCTGATTTCAACAGAAATGAAGGAAGTCCCTCTCCTGTGACGGTGGGAAGGTCACCCCCCCCCCCCCCCCCCCCCCCCGGGGTCACCTGGATGCCACGGCGAGCCTCGGCCGGCGGCCGGATGAGAAGGTGAGGAGGTCCCGCTTCATCGGGCAGCGGGTTTACTGGGCCTCATTAGCAACCTCGGCTACATAATAGCGGGTCACGATCCCGAGTGGGGCGCCGGGTCCAGGGGGTTCACGGGGTTCACGGGGTTCTCCCTCCGTCCCCGACAGCATCGCCAGAACAACGGACGGGAAAAATTAGCGGTAGATGTTTGCACTCTGGGAGTGTTTTACTGCCCGGCGTCCGGCAGAAAACCTTTGCTAAAAACAAACATGTAACATGTGAATTGAACCTGATGATCTCACGTCGGATCAGTGGTGGCCCGGGTCAACAACCAACCTGATACCGATGACCTTCAGGGTATCAGTGGAAACTGGGCTACTGTGGGTCCAAGATGGAGAAGAGGAGTACGTGTGAAGGAGAGGAACTCGGCTGGAACGCTGAGGCTACAGGGAGTGGAGATCAAGAAGGTGGTGGAGTTCAGGTACTTGGGGTGAACAGTGCAGAGCGGAGGAGAGTGTGGAGAAGAGGTGAAGAGACCGGTTCCAGAAGGTTGAGATGGGTGGAGAAAAGTGTCAGGTAGAAGAACGTCAGCCAGAAGGAAAGGAAAGGTGGAGGAGACACTGGTGAGATGATCTACAAACACTGACAATGAGCAAAAGACAGCAGGCAGAGCTGGAGGTGGCAGAGATGAAGATGCTGAGGTTCTCTTTGGGAGCGACCAGGATGGAGAGGATCAGGAATGAGTCCATCAGAGGGACGGCACATGGTAGATGTTCTGGAGAGAAGGTCAGAGATGGTTGGGTCATGTACAGAGGAGGGCCGGGGAATATATTGGTAGACGGATTCTGGAATTGGAGGTCTAGAGGAAGACCAGAGAGAAGATGGATGGACGTCATGACAGAGGATATGAAGGTAGATGGTGTGAGAGAGGAGGATCAGAGAACAGGGTCAGATGGAGAAGGTGGATTTGCTGTGGCCACTCCTGAAGGCAAAAGCCCAAAGGAGAAGAAGAAGAAGACCCGGTGAGGAGGCGGCAGAGACCTCACTTGGAATCTCAGAAAGAACAAAACACAAAATGAAAAAAAAGAACGACAGGTTCTATCTATCCGTGATTTGCACCATGAAGGTATTTTTCATTTCACTTCACCAGTTTTAGATGATCGATGTGGAAGCTCCAAAACACACCGGACCTTTGGACGGCCGGCGTGAAGAAAGCAGACGTTAGAATTGGATTCCTGTCTGGAAACATCATCTGAGAGATGAGGTGTGATCTTCACGTGGAATGATTCTTCAGAGAATGTTTTCTGGAGAGTTTAAACCTTCCCCCGTGGAGGAGGAGGAGGAGGAGGAGGAGGAACCAAACCTCAGAAGAACGTTGGCCTCGATATTTAAGACAAAAAAACAAGATAAGACGAAAGAGACCTCTGAGGTTCTCACTGTCTCCATCAAATGACTCATGAACCTTCAGGTGTCATTGCTCTGGGGTCAACCAGGCAGAGTTTCCTACATATTTCAGGCTGAGTGGAGTCACGACCGTAGGAGAACTTCCGGATTAGTGTAGAGACCCAGAAAAAGCAAGATGTGATCTGCGGAATGGTGGAGAAAAGTCTGGAAAACGCGGTCGTCCGACGAAGCGGCGAGTGTCTGAAGACACTTCGGAAGCGTCGGGAGGAAAAGGCCGCGTCCCGAGAGACGATAAAATCGGCGGACATCTAACCGGCCGTGGATCCCGGTTCCTCCGAGCTCCCCGGAGAGGACGGAGAGTTTCTGCATGGGTTGGCAGCCGCGCTCAGGAAATGTCAGCGCGCACGAGCCGTCCGGACACTCCCCGTCTGAGCCCTGAAGGACTCGCCTTCACCGAGCGGCCCGGCTTCACCTTGGATTCCTGAGGTGTCCTCGTGCAGCCTCACAACCCTCTGAAGGCTAAACACCAACCCGCAAAACACCTCAGGGGCCAAAACACAACGTCTAAAACACCCGAGGGGCGACAACTGGGACTGCTGGGGACTCTGCTCAGTCATTCATTCATTCATTTGTTCATTCATTCATTCATTCATTTGTTCATTCATTCATTCACTCATGCTTTCATCCGTTCATTCATTCACTCATGCTTTCATTCATTCATTCATTCACTCATGCGTTCATTCATTCATGCATTCATGTATGCATTCATTCATTCATTAATCCATTCATTCATTCATTCATCTGTTCATTCATTCATCCAGCCATTCATTCATCCGGTCATTCATAAATTCATGTATGCATTCATGCATTCATTCATTCATTCATCCGTTCATTCATTTATTAATATATGCATTCATCCATTCATCAGTTCATTCATTCATTCATTCATGCATTCATCCGTTCATTCATTCATTCATTCATTCATCCGTTCATTTATTTATTCATATATGCATTCATCCGTTCATCTGTTCATTCATGTATGCATTCATCCATTCATCAGTTCATTCATTCATTCATGCATTCATCCCTTCATTCATTCACTCATGCTTTCATTCATTCAAGCATTCATCCATCCATTCATCCATTCATTCATTCATCCGTTCATTCATTTATTTATATATGCATTCATCCATTCATCAGTTCATTCATTCATTCATTCATGCATTTATCCGTTCATTCATTCATTAGCTGCAACACTTCCCCCACAGTCACACTGGTCCGTCCTGCAGTCCATCACAGGACCACAATCAGAGTCATGCAGTCGTTCACCCTCTCATCCACTCGTCTGGACAATCCAGGGTCTCCGTGAAGCTCCTGCATGTCTCTGGACTGTGGGAGGAACCCGGAGAACCCTGAGGAACCCCACGAGACACGGGGAGAACGTGGAGACTCCGCGCCCGTGGGAATCCAACCAGGGACCTTCTGCCTGCGTGGCGGCGGCAGCGGCGCTTCTCCTACTCTGGTCTGGGAGCCCCGCCTCCTCGTCGGCCTTCGTATCAACCCTGGCGAGAAGCCGGCGGACGTCCACCTGCCAAAAGTCCACTCAGCTCAGATGAGTTATTGTCCTCCAGGCCTCGTACGGGGACGGCCAGGGGCGTCCTCTGGGCCCCGGGGCCCTCAGATTGATGCTAATGAATGTCAGCACGACTCAGCAAAGCCATCTATCTATGTCTCTACCTGTGTGTGTGTGTGTGTGTGTGTGTGTGTGTGTGTGTGTGTGTGTGTGTGTGTGTGTGTGCCTTTGAGTTGAATTCAAGGGGGCAACCAGGCACAGCCGTGTGCTTCTGCGTGCAGCATCTCGATGAGCTTCCGCTCGCAACCTGTCTGAGTGGATTGGTGAGCCCGGGGGAAGATCCGAGAGGTGGGAAAGACAAATACAGGAGGACGGAGGTCTCAGGAGAAGATCCGGAGCTCCTTCGCGGCTTCCAAACTAACATCGGTGGTACCAGGATGTCCTCGGGGCAGGTTTGTCCCGGGAGGAATTGACCGTTTCTTCCTCTTTATCCACCAAAGCCGGCCCTAATGGGCCGCCTCATCCATAATTCATGCATTTATGATGCCGAAGTGACTTTCCAGCCGGGCTCGCGGTTTGTTTGCCGACATTATATTTTGAAATGAGGCGGCGTCCAAGGCGTTCAGAGGGTTTTATGAAGGTCTTTATGGAGGTCTTTATGGAGGACCCGAGCCCTTTTCCAGGCGGGAGGAGGTTCATCTCCGTCGGTGGCGTCCAGCTGTGGACGCGGCGCAGCTGCAGGGTCACCTTGACGTCCCCGGAGGTTCCTCATTATACCCATGGCAAAGAAGCGGAGGAGATGGTCTCCGCCCTCCGAAGCCACGGTGATGGCGCCACAGCTGGAGGAGCTGGAGGAGCCTGCTGAGAGGTCAGCTGAGAGCTCCATGACTCCGTCAGGGATTCATTTGTTCTTTGTAACAACTGAGGTGAAGAGCAGGAGCCGATGGAAACAAACATCAAACGCCGTCGTCGTGGAATAAACGGCAGCCGCGGTCGGGGCTCAACTTCTTCTCGGCTCGTAAAACGACTGAATTGTTGAAGGTCTGGACGGCCTGCTTCTTCAGGAAACACCCGTTTGCCTCCTCGGATCGGAGAAGAAGCGGCGTCACGTCTCCCCGGTTTGGTCCGGGATGAAGTTGTCTGCTAACACCGCACCCGGAGAACCTCCAGGAGGGAAGGTCTTCAAGGAGAGGAACCGAGTCTGGTCTGCAGCGCGAGATCTGAAGGTGGCGGACCGGGAGGAGAACCTGCACGACACACGGCAGGAAAGGGAGTCTCCTCAGACCTATTTGTAGCTTCTGATGAAGGCCTTCAGACCTGCAGCGTGTGCAAAGTCCTCCCCCAAGAGCTTCACCTCAAGCTTCACCTTCTCCAGAAAATGGTAAAAGGTCTCCACCTCCAGCCGTGTCTCCACCGATGTGATGCTTTCGGTTCCACACCCGGAGGCTTGGTCTTCTCCCATTCTACCAGAAGCTGCGTGGAGCCTGGTGGACCTGCTCACGGCCAAATGAAAGCACCGGAGCGAGAAGGAGCACTTCAGTGGTCCGAGACCAGGACGTCTGGGGGCAAGAGCCTCGGAGACGGAGAAGAAAGGTCTCCAAAAACCACATGCACACTCGTGCCAAGACCCGAGGAGGCGAGACCTCCAGAAGACTGGACGTGAAAGCCCGTGAGCGTGAGAAGATCCAGCAGCTGGACAAAGGCTCCTCTGAAGAGCACCTCTTCAACTCCTCCTTTGTGGAAACCATCTTCCCGGAGAGAGCTTATGGTTAGCATTAGCCTAGCTAGCCCCTCGCTATGCTAACATAGGCTTCCTCCGCTGAGGGACCTCCTGTGATGCACCTCTGACACTCCCATCCCGTCTACACTGGAGTCCCATCAACTGCTCCAGGATGACCTCATATCTTCTCTACTGTAGGTTCATCCATACGTCTGGACAACGCAGGGTCTCCGGTGACGCTCCCGCACGTGTTTGGACTGCGTGAGGAACCTGGAGAACCCCGAGGAACCCCTGCCAGACACGGGGAGAACATGGAGGCTCCACACCCGTGGGAATCCAAGCGGGGACCTTCTGGCTGCGAGGAGGAGACGACCATCACGCCGCCGTGAGCTCCAGAAGCAACATTTGACAGTGAGCTATGGGGGCAGGTCTTCCCGCCTGAGGTGAGGCCGTCACACCTCTGAGGGTGCGAAGCCCTTTGGACAAACTGGGTTTGATGTTTGTGGAGCGAAACTGAAAAACCGAGTTTCCCGGCGACAACTCCTTTTCGGCAGAACGTCCAACCTTCTCAACGTCCAGAAGAGCAAAGGTCAAAGGAGGGGCGACACAGTGGAGCAGCAGATAGCGCTTCCTCCTCACAGCCAGAAGGTCCCCGGTTGGATTCCCCCGGGTGTGGAATCTCCATGTTCTCCCCTCGTCCACGTGAGGTTCCTCCGGGTTCTCCGGGTTCCTCCCAAAGTCCAAACACATGCATTGTCTAGATGTGACCCTGTGATTGAACCCAGTCCAGGGTGAGCGGTGGAGATGGTGAATCACCGGAGGAACCTCCAGCAGACGACTCCATCGGCCGTGGGAAAGAGGAAGAAGTGTCGCCCATCAATCTTCCTCCAGAACATCTGCTCTGGGACGTCCAAACCTGTCCTTTCCCTCTCGAGAAAGACGGATGACTTACGACGGCGCCGGGGATGAAGAGTCGCGACGCCGCTGTAAATCAGGAGGAGACGGCGCCGACGGGCCGGCGGCGAGCGGATCACGCCGACGGCGGCATCCAGAAGCTCCCCGACAGAGCTTCTTATCTGATGATGTGGATCTCCAGCGCTGAGGGCTTCCCATCAGGCCTCGCTGAGATAATCTGAGACTGGTGAGCGCGTCCTCATCTTCACCACCTCCTGGTGTTTGCGCGGCGGAGGATTGTCCTTCAGATTGACGGACGGGCGAAGCGGAGGAGACGTTGGAGGCGTCGGAGGAACCCGGAGAGGAGCCGACAGGCGGGTCGGGTTCATGGCGTCCGTCACGGAAACTACAAGTTCACCGTTCCATCTTCACACGCCGGGTCACCTTGTAGGGACTACAGGTCCTTCAGAACTGAAGAAGCCTCCGGGATGAGCCGGACGGTGAAACCTCTTCAAGTGAGGAGATTCAAGTCCAGTTGCCACGGCGACGAGATTTTGACAAGACTTCACCGTGACCCGGATGACGGAGAAGCGCCACAGAGGATTCGACCAGAAGGTCTGGACCAAGTGGCCGAGAAGAAGGACGTCCAGGTCTTTCCGCAGGGAGAGGCGGCAGACGGAAGGTGGCGAGAGAAAGCTAGCGAGATAAAATCAGGCCCCTTCTTTTTGGGACCTTCACCGAAGTGTTGTTCTTGGCGACGATTGGTCAGAAAGTCCGTTTTTGGATTTATTTGTCGGTGCTGCGTCGTCCACTTCCGAAGGAGAACCAGAACTCACACGCCAAAGTTTGCATTAATCCTCAAAATATAGCAGCTCTGGATCCAGGAGATCGTGATCTCAGATCGCCGCGCCGTCAAACCCGGTCCCGGAGATTCTCCCGAGCGTCTTTGACAAGCGGCCCAGACGTTTGGAGTCCCGTCAGACTGGTCGCCTGCTCGCTTCCTGGTTTTCACAGTGGATTTGACACGACGGCTGCAAACAGGTGCGTCTACAAGAAAGTTAATGCTCCTCGGTGAAAAACTTGAAAAGGTAATTATTTATTTCATTGATAATGTTATTATTTATTTTCAGATGTTTTTTTTCTCCTGTCAAGATCCCAGAAAGGGTTCATTTTTGGTTCTTTTTAGTTTAGTTTAGTTTTGGTTTAAAAGGTTTATTAAGACAGTGTACAAATACATGAAGCACCGAGGCGGAGATGTTTGTACCAGATTGTAGCTCATAGCTAATTTCCATCTGTAGTCCTGGGAAGACAATTCAAATATAAAACTGTACAAATATACATATAATACACACAAATAGGCAATAAAATAACTATACAATCTATAAACAGGCAATAAAATAAGTAAAACCCAAGTTGAAAGTGGTTTGGCCCTCAGAAGTTACCCAGAAGGGCAACATCTGATGTTCTGACAAACAATAAGTGTTGATGTTTTCACACGTCTGCCATCGACATGCTTTTTGTTACAAACCCTCAGAGAAGGGAAAAGTTATCGGTCCCTCGCAGGAAAAAGTCTCTCTATCGCAAGCAAAACATCTCCCGACCCCAAAACCAGTCCGCTCTGCGCTGATGTTCCTGAGAATCCCTCTGCGGTGGAATCTATTACATGACGCGGACGACCGGCGAGAGGCGGCATCGATCAAATCTATCGGATGAGACTCGCGGCGATTCATTCCGAGGAACGAATAGCGAGAAAAACCTCGCGGGAAAGCAGAGAAGGTGAGAAGATGAAGGTTCAAGCCTTGGAAACATCATTGGAAGGAGGAGGAGGGAGGAGACACCGAATCACGGCTCAGATCCACAAACATGGACAGATACTCTTCATTCCCATCCGACGTCTCATTGACCGACCCATTCTATCAATCAATTCGATCGGATCTAAGTGTATGCGAGACCTGCAAAATGTCCGCCTCCAGCTGGAGAACGGGAGGTGGATGTGAACGCAGAGCGTTGGAGGACTCGTGGACGACTCCAAACTCGGAGGTGAAGCCAAGCGTTCGAGGATCACCGTTTTGAGACCAGACGACCGGAAGCTTTGCTAGCTAAGCTGGAAAAACAACGCGCCTATTTCGCCAAAGTCGTCCACCGGATAAAAGAAGCAGCGAGAAGGTTCCCCTGACCAGGAGGGCCGAGGACAATCTGGAGCTTCGGCCGCAAAAGTTCTGACTTTTTCTCCTCGGCTTTGGACGAGAGCTGCGATGATGTTCTCTGAGGAACGAAGATCGAAGATCGCAATTCACTGATTTTTTAAAGAAATAACGTGGATTCGACGGAGGACGGAGGTCGTCCCGTCGGCTCGGACGATTTTCTTCGCAGACGACACTGCGGTCTATCATGAAGTAGAAGGTGTGTGGGTGAGAGGAACCCGAGAAGAACGGTGAGGATACAGGCGGAGGAGATGGAGAAGGTGGACGAGGGCCGAGAAGAGGTGAAGAAACAGGAGGAAAGTGTCCAGCCAGAATGAAAGGAAAGGTGGAGAAGATGGAGGTGAAGAGCAGGCGTGGTGGAGAAGCCGGGAGGGAAAGGTGGAGCGATGGAGATGTGGAGGTTCCTCTTCAGCTTGGATTTTATTTCATGCGCAGCACAGATTTGCTGTGCACGGAGAACATGGAGGGACCAGCGGTCAGCACACGGTAGATGTTCTGGGGATAAAGTCACACTGAGGTGGTTTGGACGTGGACAGAAGAGGGATGGAGGAGATCTGGGTAGAAGGACGCCCAAGTTGGAGGAGGTCTAGAAGAAGACCAGAGAGGAGGTTCAAGGATGCGAGAAGAAAGGGTTGGATGGAGGCTGGAGATCGACTGTGGTCCCTGAGGGGAGAATCCCAAGGGAAAAGAAGAGGACTCACACACACACACACACACACACACACACACACGCACAGAGTATCTCAATAGCATGCGATTACGTCAGATGGTGTTTTAAGAGAACATGAATTGATTTCCCTGAATATTAATCATAACAATAAAATCCAGATGGGTTCCACGTCAGAGGTCTGCGTCGCCTGGCAGATCCCCAGAGCCTGCCAGGCTCTGAAGCTCTGAAGCTCTGAAGCTCTGAGGTTCTGAGGTTCTCGTCCGGAGTGCCTGAGGTCCGACACCAAACTGTATCCAAACACAAATAAGCAACATAGCTTTGCTGTTTGAAGCAAAGCTTCTCCCGTCGGGCTCTGGATCCGACCGGCTGCACATTATGAGGAGCGCTCATAATGTGCCGCTCAACAATGGCCTCCTTGTATTCTGGAGCGCAGAGGCTCCATGAGGAGCCGCACGTCTCCTGGCTGAACGATGGAGCTCCGCGGGCGTCGCTGCAGATCTCACCACCCTGACCAGGACCAGACCGAGCCCGGATCCAACCACACGCAGGAGATTTATGGACCCCGCAAGCTCTTTGTTCTCGTTCAAATCTTCTTGTCGCGGCGATTGGACTTGGATTTCTTCGCCGGAAGAAGTTTCACCTCTCATTCCAGAGGCTTCGTCATTCTTTTCCAAGTGAAGGAACCTCGAGGACGAGGTCTTCCAGCGAGCAAATCCAAGTCCGGCCGTCGTGACGAGAATTCACCGTGAGGACCTTCAGGAGTCCTCGGGTCTGGGAAGCAGCCGCCTCTCCTCAAAGCTGCGCTGGCTAAGATGAGCGCTGAGCTGAGAGCTTTCCGGGTTCTTCCAGAAGGACGCCGCCGTCCTCCATCTGCACCGAACCGCCGCCGCGCTCGTTCCGCCCGAACGCCTCACCGCCGTGTGGACTTTGCATTCTCGACGCTCGCCGTCCCGTCGCCGCTAACAAAACAACTCCAGCCGCCTCCGCAGAATCCTGATGTGACAGGAGCCTCCATCCTGGGCGCGCACACACACACACACACACACACACACACACACACACCTACTAACATTTCAATACTCCTCACAATCAACATGACACAGATGGTGCAGAACACACACACACACACACACACACACACACACACATGTGTGCTTCACACAAGTGACAGTGAGAGCGACAATGACTAAGGAAGTGTGTGACGGAGGAATTCCGAGGCTGTTTCATCCCGACGCTGAAGACCTCTCCGGTGGTTTTACTGCGCAGGATAAACATGGAGATTTCCTGGTCGGCTCCTGTATTTTTTAATTTCCAGTACATATACACTGCTCAAAAAAATAAAGGGAACACTTAAAAAAACACATCCTAGATCTAAATGAATGAAATATTCTTATGAAATACTTTGCTCTTTACACAGTTGAATGTGCTGACAACAAAATCACACCAAAACGATCAATGGAAATCAATTGTATCAACCCATGGAGGTCTGGATTAGGAATCACACTCCAAATTAAAGTGTAAAAACAAACTCCAGGCTGATCCAACTTTGATGTAATGTCCTTAAAACAAGTCCAAATGAATGTGTGTTGCTTCCTGAGTGGACACTATGATTTCACACAAGTGGGATTGACTTGGAGTTACATTGTGTTGTTCAAGTGTTCCCTTTATTTTTGGAGCAGTATATATATATTACATTTAGAGAAAGAACAGCTCAAGCGTTGCGGCCTCTATGGATACGATTATTATTTTCTTTTGTGATTTAGTGGGTGCGGCTTATATTCAGGCGCTCTCAAATAGTCACATTTCTCTGGAAGAGCAGAAACACTCACCCTTTCCTTCTTTCATCAGATGTGTGGAAGATCTCGCAGATCATCGTCCAGCTGTGAGTCAGAGACGCCCGGCATCACTTCCTCGTACATCGGCGGGATGAGTATTTATAGATACTTAAAAGTCTGGCCCGAGGTCACGGGGGAAAAGGTCGGACGATTTCGGAGACGCGAGCCTTCGATTGGCCGTAACTTTCATCGGAGGAATTTTATCTCGAATCGTGACGTGGCCGTTCTCATGGAGCCATCCAGCCCAGAATAACCTTCAGACGTGAACATCCAGGAAGTGTGTGGACACAAATGAACGGACAGAGAACCTTCAGCCATCTGTGTGTGTGTGTGTGTGTGTGTGTGTGTGTGTGTGTGTAACACAAGTTCTTTGTTCTACACTGGATTCTCAGATGCGGGATGTGGCGACATGGAGGCATTTAGCTTTTAAGATAAGAAGCCAAATATTGTGAATAAAGGATTGAGCTTCATTCATCAGCAATGTCCTGCTCAGCGTCAGAGCAGAGTCCCTGAGGACCACCTCAGAGCCAGGACCTGCAGGTTCCAGTCCCTGAGGACCACCTCAGAGCCAGGACCTGCAGCTTCCAGTCCCTGAGGACCACCTCAGAGCCAGGACCTGCAGCTTCCAGTCCCTGAGGACCACCCCAAAGCCAGGACCTGCAGGTTCCAGTCCCCGAGGACCACCTCAGAGCCAGGACCTGCAGGTCCGGTCCCTGAGGACCACCCCAAAGCCAGGACCTGCAGGTTAGAAACCCGCCTGCTGCTGGTTGTCCTGATTGGACGTACCCAGACGAACAGACAAAAAGCCCAAACCAAAGCGTGACGGCAGAGCAGACCTCCTGTGTCTGGTGATCTCATCCATTCATCTCCACCGCTTCTCCTGCCCTTCAGGGTCGTGGCGTGCTGGAGCCTGTCCTGTGATTGGCCGAGAGGCCGGGTTCCCCCTGGACCAATCACACATGCAGACACGCAAACATTCACACACCTAACAGACCAGCAGCTGCAAGCAGAAGCTTTAACCACATTAGAGGGCCAGAACTTTAACATCCATGAAAGCTCAGATTTTCCAGACATCACACAGGGTGTGTGTGTGTGTGTGTGTGTGTGTGTGTGTGTGTGTGTGTGTGTGTGTGTGTGTGTGTGTGTGTGAGAGAGAGAGAGAGAGAGAGAGAGAGAGAGAGAGTAAATAAATCATTTGTTATCTGGCTGGAGGAAAGACTCTTAAATAATAAGTGCAGTGAGTCGGTGTCCATATGAACCCGTCCACCACAGAAGGTCCTCCAGAGAAGCGGAGATGTTGGAGGCAAGGCGGCCCAGGTGGACCTTGTCCTGCCTGCCAGCGGATGAACATCTGCCCTCTAAGCAGGGAGGGACGGAAACCTGCGCGTCGCTGTCGTTGGAAACGCCTCACGCGTGAACCGTGCAATCTCTGTTCCACCTCACAAGAAGACACCTTCTCACGTGGAGGGTTCCACCACGCTCTGCGCTCCACAGGCCCCTTCAGTGCAGACCCTGGGTCTCCAGGGAAGGTGCAAGTGCTTTACATCTCCTCATGGAATGTGAATGGTTTAATATTTCTGCATGACATGTGAATGAGAGGGTGAATGATGTGTGTCTCCATGTCATGCCTGAATAACGTGGTGAACGGTCACGTCTCCATATTACATGTGAATGAGAGGGTGAATGGTGTGTGTGTCTGTGACGTGTGAACGAGACAAGAAATGTGTGAATGAGAGGGTGAACGGTTGTGCGTCTTTGTGACGTGTGAATGAAAGGGTGAATAGTTGTGTGTCCATATTACATGTGAATGAGAGGGTGAACGGTGTGTGTCCCTGTGTGACGTGTGAATGAGAGGGTGAACGGTGTGTGTCCCTGTGTGACGTGTGAATGAGAGGGTGAACGGTGTGTGTCCCTGTGTGACGTGTGAATGAGAGGGTGAATGGTGTGTGTCCCTGTGTGACGCGTGAATAGTTGTGTGTCCATATGACATGTGAATGAGAGGGTGAATGGTGTGTGTCTTTGTGACGAGTGAATGAAACGGTGAATAGTCGTGTGTCCATATTACATGTAAATAAGAGGGTGAATGTTTAGTGTTTCTATGCGACAGGTGAATGAGAGGGTGTGTGTGTCTCTGTGTGATGCATGAATGAGGGGGTGAATGGTTGTGTGTCTTTGTAATGTGTGAATGAAACGGTGAATAGTTGTGTGTCCATGTTGCATGTGAATGAGAGGGTAAATGGTGTGTGTCTGTGACGTGTGAACGAGACAAGAACTGTGTGAATGAGAGGGTGAATGTGTGTGTTTCTGCGTGACGCGTGAATGAGAGGGTGAATAGTTGTGTGTCCATATTAATGTGCATGAGAGGGTGAACGGTGCGTGTCTGGTCTTTCCTTCGTCTTTGACGGCGGTTGTGATGGACCCGTTCACACGCACGCTCACACACTGAGGAGCGGGTCGGCCCACGGACTTTGGTAGGAAGCGTGAAAGAGTTAACGCCTCCCCACGCCCCCCCCCACGCCCCCCCCTCCTCCTCCCCCTCCTTCCGCGAGCGCTGAAAAGGCTCCGCGTCCCGCTCGGCGTCAGAAGCCGGCAGGACGTCCCGCACGCCGGCGGCCGCCCCTCCAGACCCCCTTTACGCGTCAGCCGCGCGATGTGAGTCTGCGCGTCCCGGTCCCGGTCCCCGGTCCCCGGTCCCCGCGCCGCCGCCAGCCATGCCGTCGGCGCTGCCCTCCTCCCAAGCCCTGTACATCTGCATGGAGGTGGTGATCGCGCTCTCCTCGGTGGTCGGGAACGTGATGGTGGTCTGGGCGGTGCGCATCAACCGCTCCCTGCGGGACACCACCTTCTGCTTCATCGTGTCTCTGGCCTTGGCTGACATTGCGGTGGGCGCGCTCGTCATCCCGCTCGCCATCACCATCAGCATCGGGCTCCGGACGCACTTCTACGGCTGCCTGCTGCTCGCCTGCGCCGTGCTCGTCCTCACGCAAAGTTCCATCCTGGCCCTGCTGGCCATCGCCATCGACCGCTACCTGCGGGTGAAGATCCCCATGAGGTAGGCCCACGCCGCGGGTGGACCGCACCGTCCTCCGTGTCCGCACCGCCGGGCGGGAAGGGGGGGGGGGCGGCGCGGCTCCGCGTGGAGCTGCGTGGATCCTCCCGCGGGGACCGACTCGGTCAGATCACTTGCGTGTCCGGCGGGTAACTTTTACCCGCAACCGAGCCAAGTGCCCTTGGATCCAAGGGGAGCCACGGAGACCCAGAAGCCCTCCGTGGTGACTCATCACCCCACGGTGCAGATCAGACCGGTGTGTGTGTGTGTGTGTGTGTGTGTGTGTGTGTGTGTGTGTATCCTCTTCAACTCCGCCGTCCAAACACAGACATTCTCCTGCAAACATCGGAAAGCCCGACTTCCCCACTCTTTGCCGGCGAGGAGGCGCCGTGGAAGCCGCTGTCAGGGAACGCATGCCTGCTCCATCATCTCACGGTGGCTGCATCTCGGGTTGCGTAATTCCTGAGGCCCCGGTCACCAACGGTTACCGGGACGTGACGCAGACACCAGACCAGAGGAACATCTGAACTCCTCACAACACCCGACAAAGATTCTGAGCGAGCTGGAAGGACTGGAACGCCGCGCTCGGCACCTCCAGAAGTTTCCGTCCGGGTCAAAGCGGCAGGTCAGGTCA
This sequence comes from Fistularia commersonii, assembly GCF_037954325.1. Taxonomy (NCBI): domain Eukaryota; kingdom Metazoa; phylum Chordata; class Actinopteri; order Syngnathiformes; family Fistulariidae; genus Fistularia; species Fistularia commersonii. The sequence goes on along the minus strand of NC_141304.1, from coordinate 15,988,036 downwards.
GGTAGAACTACCATGTCTGAACGCACGACTGACCTCACCGTCTGATCATCTGGAGAAGCGAAGGCCACCACATTGGATGTTACTCTCACAGAACCTCAAGTGAGATGGCGAGGGTTTAATGAGCCGGTGTCTCGTTACGGCGGCAAGCGATCGCTCGTCCGCTCTCTCGATGTTTTGGAAAATGCGGATTCAAATCTCTCGGCGAGACTCGGCGATCCGCGAGGATCAATGAGCTTCCGGAGCCCCTCTGTTTGTTTATCTCCGTTGGAGGCTCCGGAGGTGACCCTGCCCGCCGCCAGGCTGCTCGCATCTGCCCGAATCTCCAGAGGTTCTGGCTGGACCAGAGCTTCGCTGAGATGTTCCAGGAGGCACCGGAACACACGGCGACGAAAGAACCACCGATCATTGAGCCCTTCTGAGCCTGATCCCGAGGATGTGGAGCAACCTCCACTTCGACGCTTCTCTCAGAAGATGCTGGACCAGTGTGTGTGAGAGCACAAGTGGCAGCGACTCCATCACGAGACACAGGAGGTCCATGACTGGCAGCAGCCTTACTGTCATCATGGCCAGCGGTGAAGATACATCAGGGGAACGCCTTTTGCAGGTCGGTCTGGAAACTGGACTGAACTTCTCCACCCATGAGAAGTGTCGACACCTCGCATCTCCAACCAGCCGCTGGTCACTGACCTGCAGGAGCTCACTGGACAAACTGCTGACCTTCCAGGACGAGTCATTCCAGTTGACTGCAGAAGAGAAGCTTACGAGAACGTCACACTGTCCTGCTTCCCTTTCGCTGTCATTATCATCGCAGCGTTGGATTTGGACTGCGGGAGGAACCCGGAGAACCCGGAGGAACCTGGAGGAACATGGAGACTCAGCACAGAAAGGCACCCTGTGGGAATCCACCCGTGGACCGACGTCTTCTGACTGCGCCACCGTGCACACACTCTCCATCGGTCATGCTTGATGTACAGTAGTGTGTCCCGTCGGCTGCCGAGCACCTCGGAGCATCAAGCCCGTCCGCCTCCTGGAAAACCCAAGGCGAGGGATCGGAGAACCGGACACGCCCTCCAACGAACCCCAGCGGAAGCAGGAGCAGCTCATGGTGACGCAACCCTTATAAATAACCGCGGCACAAATCCAGCGGCCTCTTTGCGAAGGTGGGATGCTGAGAAGTCCCGCAGAAACAGCAGAAAAGGCATCCACCCGCTAACGGCTAACATGCATACATGTCAACGCAGCGCTTCTCCAGAGAGATCGGTCGTCACTCCGTTGAGGCGGTTGAACCTCGTCGGGCCGTCTCTCGGAGAAGGGGGACGCCGAAGGCCTCGAGCGGTTCGGTTTCGGATAATCATCATGCGTGACCCTTGTCCCCCCCACGGCTGAAAGCTAAACGCTACGCTAAGATGCGCCGACCGGGCTCCCCTGACGCTGAACGCTAATCCTGCACGTTGTCCTCCAGACTTGCGCTACAAACAGGTCGTCAACATTCGCTGTGAGACCATGAGGTGTGTTTGAAGGTTCGGAGAATCTAAGAATCGGCGGCACTGAAACGATGGCGGCGCTTCGGTCCGCCGGCAGCTTCGCTCAACACTCTTCTCCTTCCTTGTTGTCATAGCTACAAGAGGGTGGTGACCCCTCGGAGGGCAGGCATGGCTGTGTTGCTGTGCTGGCTGGTGTCCATCATCGTGGGCCTGACGCCCATGTTGGGCTGGAACAACCTTCAGCGTCTCCGTGACAACGGGTCGTTCCCCACAGACGACCTCCTGGTGATCTGTCGGTTCGAGAACGTCATCAGCATGGACTACATGGTCTACTTCAACTTCTTCGGCTGGGTGCTGCCGCCCCTGCTCCTCATGCTGGCCATCTACGTGGAGATCTTCTACATGATCCACAAGCAGCTCAACAAAAAGGTGAGGCTGTGCTCGTCCTCACGGAGGACACGTGCACTCCGTGCGCTCCGCTCGCAGAAGCAACAGAAGCAAACGTCTTAGCGCACACAGCTGACAAAACACAACTAAGCTGAGCGCGGATTTGCAGATTTTAACTACATTGCAAAGATCCAAGGTGCTGCTAGCTCTGGGGATCTGATCCAGGAGCGGAGAAGCTAAACACACCTGGGAGCGAACCGTGCCAGCGACCCAGAGGCCGCGGAGGAAGCTAACGGCGTCAACCACCGTGGCGGACTCCCGTCGTCTCTGGACGGGTCACGTAGCTCAGATGTCAACACGAGGCTTCTCAAGAGACGACACGTGTCACTAATGTTTACAGCAAACCTTTGCTAACCCCGGGGAGCTGCTTTGTGTCTGAGACGCGGCCGCCGTTACCGTTCTCGCCGACGCAGGATCAGGCGATCCGTGGCGTTTTCCCCGAACAGCTGCCGTGGGGACCGTTTTATGTGTCGAGGCCTTTGCTGGTGTTTATATTCTTATCCCTTTTGTGGAGGATTTACGGCATAACTAACGTTTTTGTTTGAAATGCTCCGTTTGGAGTCATGTCTGCAGAGCCGGTGCCAGATGTTGCCTAACTGTCTCGGCACGACTGTGACGATCATCCCCTCCCTCCGCTGTGGTTTCGGGCTCCTCGTGACGAGCAGTTTGCGCTCCGTTGTTGTTCTCAAGCTTTTTGAGCCAAAAATCATGGCCGCTGTGCGGCTGAAACGCTCGGTACGACGGCGTCCGGGTCGGACCACCAGCTCCCGTCTGATAAAGCAGGTGAATCTGCTGGAGGCCGACACCGATCGACTGTCTAGGCGGCTTGAAAAGGAACAAACGGGCACCTTTGAGTAGAAATAGCAACCTGCTCTGACCTCGAGTGCTATTCATCCGGCCAGGGAATATCAGTGGCACAATTGTCTTGCGGTGTCGAGGCAGGTGTTCGAGCAGGGAGGAAACAAGGGGTCTCAGCCCGGAAACACTCGGACCTTCTGGATTGAAAGGGACTTTTCAAGATCTACATCTTGCAAGGAAGCGGTCAAAGTGCATGCAGTGGGTGAGTTGCTCCCAACTGGGAGCCTCCTGGATGACCATCTTCAAGGGTTGTCGCTTGCTTTGTAACGTCTTAGAGTGTTTCCCGTCAGATCAGACAGCTCTACGATAGCTGTGGACGTCTCAGCTCTGGGTATTGTGATGTATTTTTGAGCGAGAGGGATGCGGCAGTGCGGCGCTCTGCGTCGGGAGGCTTGTGGAGCGCCGATTCAATTCTTGGGCCTCATCGGCCACCTGGAGAAACCCCTTGAGACGCCTCGGCTTGGACTCGGTTCCGCTTGTGCCGCCCTGAAGACGAAGGCAGGGCTTGTTAAGGGAAAGTTTCCGCCGCAAAACCGTGAGCCTCGAGGCTAACGAGAGATACCTCGGGGTGAGGCGGGGTGCCTGGGCCAAGAGGGGTCCCGCAGGGTCACCTGGTCCAGGAGTGTCAAGGCGCAAGGGTTGTTTACCGCCGCCCGGTGGTGGGTTGACCGCACTGACCCGGTCAGGTCTCACCAGCCGACATCAGCGTTTGATGATCTTCTCCTTCATCTCCTGCAGGTGACAGTGAAACACACGGATCCCAGCCGATACTTTGGCAAAGAACTCAAGCTGGCCAAGTCCCTGGCGCTTGTCCTCTTCCTGTTCGCGGCGAGCTGGCTGCCTCTTCACATCCTCAACTGCATCACCCTGTTTTGCCCGGACAGCGAGAAGCCGATGTTCCTCCTCTACATCGCCATCATCCTCACTCACGGCAACTCGGCCGTGAATCCCATCGTTTACGCCTTCCGCATCAAGAAATTTCGCACCGCTTTCCGAAAGATCTGGAAACAGTATGTGCTCTGCCAGGATCCGGTGGGTCGCCTCCCTCAAAGGGGCAGCCAGAGAGGACAGAGTCAAGAGCGGAAGCCGAGGCGGAACCAGGACGACGACGATGACGTGTGACCTTCGCCCCGCTGTCTTTGGCTGAACTCCCGGCGCCGGCTCGGGACTTAGCGGGAAACGGTCGACGGTCCTTCCGACGAAAGCCCTCTGAGGATTACACGTCGGCACGGAGACGCGCTCGAACGTCCTCAGCTCGGACTTTTAGATTTCCATGTGTCATTCTACGCTGACGATGTGATGATGTCATTTTGGATGAGGGGCCTTTACTTCACTTTCAGCACTGACCTGTCGAGCCGCTGTTCATTCGCAGGTCACTTGAGCCTCAACATCCGATTGATTTCTGCTAGAAAAACACAATTTGCTCATTTGAGGACCGTAGCGGTAGCTCATCCACCATGGAACCGATTGGTGCGACGAGGGTGTACGTCGCCCGGATGGACCGCTCGCTCGGCGGGAGAATACAAGTATCCTGGTCTGCGCGTTGACAAGCGCGACCCGGATATGTAGGCGAAGCAGATAAAAACATGCCGAAAAGCTCATTAAACATTTGTGGACCCGACCGGGCTCATTTCCTGATAAAGCAATCGATGAAACCACTTAGTAACCGCCGACAGCTGTGCTTACTCCTGCGGCGAGCCGCCGCGGCTCCTCCACCCAGCAATCGTCATTAGAATCCCCCAGAGTATCTTGAACGTTTGGATGAAGCTCCACCGCCCGCCGTGTTGTCACGGCTCGGCCCGGGCCGACGGGTACAGCGAGGCGGCGCTGCCTTCCCCCGAGCGTTAGCCGCACTGTAGAAAGTAGCTGCGGTCACCGATCACGCCGCTCACAAGAGACACTGGACCGCATTATCTTGCGTATCTTCACAGCGGATGCAGGCCAAATGAGATAAGCCCTTCTGAGCTTGTTGGTATGGTAACATCTCACCCTCTCCCAGGTCAGGGAGTGAACGCTCGCTACGTCGTCACCAGTTCGAGCGAACTCGCGTCCTCTCGTAGACGTCGAGCGGCGATGCCGCGACCCTTTGCGCTGCTGTGAACCGCCTTTTAAAAGTCCATGTAAATTCAGATTTTAGCATATTTCGATCTAATATAACGGTGGGTTTGAACGGTGTGTGTGTGTGTGTGTGCGTGTGTGTGTGTGTGTGTGTGACACAACCAGAGAGGGCGCCCATGTTGATATCTTTTGTATTCTGCACATAGTGGCTTTAACCTCAATGTGTTTACTGTTACTGACGTAGCATTGGTGCAATACTCTTCTATGGTGTAAGTTGACAATATGGGATGGACTCCTGAAGCATAGGCAGATGTTTGGATAAATGGGTGAATAAAAAAAAAAAAAACCCAGAGAGGCCACATGTTGCGTCTCAGATGTGTGTGAGTTCATTGCTGGTTAAAACTCCGTTTGCGTCAAGACAGACCGAAACCGCTGACCATGGAGGCTCATCTGGTGGCGTCTCCAGACGCACCGGACGATCAGCGCATCGGAGAGTTTGATCATTTCCTGCGAGCGGTTGCTGCGTGCGTCTGGAACCAATTGCGAAAGCAAAATTTTGGTCTCTGAGGGCAACGGCTTCTGACTGTGTCACACTCTGCAGGGCCTGCGGTCTCGTCGGCCGTGAAAACAAGGGACCATTGAAGATCTAAATCCACCATCTTTCCACACATGTTCCTCCTGCGGGGATGTTTTATTTTTATTTTCTGCCTCTGGAAACAACATGATTGTCTGGAAGCCCAGCTGTGCACGGAGGGGGAACGCTGCCCCCTGCTGGACGGTACCTGTAAAGGCCCACGGAGTCCCTTGGACCATTTAGAAGACTTATAACCGTTCTAACGCCATGTGGACAAAACACCATTCATTCATTCACCGGTCGGTCTTCTAGTTGTAGATACGTGGACGTTCACAGATCAGCCCGACCTCATACATTCAACTATTCTCTCTCCTGCCGACACACAAGCGTTTGCTCGTCCACAGCTCACTCTCTCGTCCATGTGTAGAGATCATCATCACCACCATGCTGCCGCCCCGCCTGTAGTCGCAGCAACACAGAATATATGTGTGTGAATGAGAGGAACCTGAGTGGAGCGGTGAGGCTACAGGGAGTGGAGATCAAGAAGCTGGAGGATTTCAGCTACTTAGGGTCAACAGTCCAGAGTGTAGGAGAGTGTGGAGAAGAGGTGAAGAGACGGTTCCAAGCAGGTTGGAATGGGTGGAGAAAAGTGTCAGGGGTACCAAGAGATAGAAGAACATCAGCCAGAATAAAAGGAAAGGTGTACAAGACAGTGGTGAGACCAGAGATGATGTTTGGACTAGAAACTGTTCCAATGCAGGCAGATCTAGAGGTTGCAGAGGTGAAGATGTTGAGGTTCTCTTTGGGAGTGACCAGGATGGAGAGGATCAGGAATGAGTCCATCAGAGGAACAGCACATGTTAGATGTTTTGGAGAGAAGGTCAGAGAAGCCAGACTGAGATGGTTGGGTCATGGACAGAGGAGGGATAGAGAATATATTGGTAGACGGATGCTGGAATTGGAGCTGCCAGGCAGGAGGTCTGGAGGAAGACCAGAGAGAAGATTTATGGACGTAGTGAGAGAAGATATGAAGGTAGTTGGTGTGAGAGAGGAGGATCCAGAGAATAGGGTTAGATGGAGAAGGTGGACTCGCTGTGGCGACACCTGAAGGGAAAAGACCAAAGAAGAAGAAAAAGAGGAAGGTCTTCCTCCAGACCTCCTGCCTCTCCATCCTGGTCACTCCCAAAGAGAACCTCAACATCTTCATCTCTGCAACCTCTAGTTCTGCCTGCTGTCTTTTGGTCATTGGAACAGTTTCTAGTCCAAACATCATCGTTGGTCACAAGCGGAGAGCCGGAGGTGAACGCCATCCACCCAAACAACCCCCGACAGCCGGAGCGTCTTTGCACACCATTTTTTATTGATTATAAAAATGCACCAAAGTAGAAAGAGTCCCTTCGGACCCGAACACGACCCTGACCAGTCACGCTGGAAAGTGAAAGTCCAGAAGGTCCACGGCCGGGTCGGGGACAATCATTGGTAGAAAAATAATCACATTCTATCTTTGAAATCAACGCAATGAACAAATAAAGGGCGTGTTCAACGTCGCCGGAAGAAAACCCGCGTCCTCCCGGCTGTGCAAGAAAAGGATTCTATGAAAGGATTGTGATTTTTGTCTTCGGCGCCGCGGCGGGAGATCGATCCATTCGCGCCTCCGGACGACGTGGGCGGTTCCATCTTGTTACCATGGTTACTGTTCCTCATCAATACACGGTCGCCCAGACGGCGGGCGAGCTCACGGGACGTCGTGACGGGCTTCCTCCGGCTCCGGAAGAAGCTGCGAGAGGAGGAATGGCGTGGGGCGTTCTGTGGAGCGGCGAGGACGATTCCCTGCCTCCCGGCCCGGTCGGCGCCGGATCTCCTCGCCGCGCCCCCGGGTGTCCTCGTCCTCCTCGGCAGCGTCCCGACGCCGTTACAACCCTGACACTCCCTCCTGCGAGCAACCAGACACACAACAACAATCACTGCGCGGTCGTCAGGACGCCACGCCGCCGCCGCCGCCGAGGAGACGCTGCAAACACACAGGCTTTGAATATGAAAGCAGGTTCACGCGTGGAGGGGAAGAAGATGGGAAGGTAGGAGGTGTGAGACGGAGACACCTGAAGGGGAGGAGCCTCACCAGAAGGTACGGGTCTCGTCACATTCCAACATCGGGACGCGGGATGAGATTCAGATTCAGAAATAAAATAATAAAGTTCTCCGGCTGCAGGTTGCCGGGGGAACGGTTAGCCGACACCCCGAGGGTTCTCACGTTTGCCAACACAGGGGAAACAAAAGGAGGAACCGAGGAAGACACGAGTCCGGACCCGAAGCGACCCGAAGTGCAGAACGAGCAGGACCGATTTGCAGAGCGATGACTTCTGACTACCAACTACTGGTCCTTTGGATCTTTGCTGACTGAACTGCACCTTTAGTAAGTCGCTTTGTATACAAGCGTCTGCTAGATGATTGGATTGTAATGTGAAGACCTTCACGTCTGCAGAGGGGACCTCCTGGAGGACCTCCTGAGGGACTCACCCATCCGCCCTGCTTGTCCACCCATCTGCCCACTCGCCGGTTGAGGAAGGACAACATGGCGGTCTGCAGCCCCGCCGTCAGCTCGGGGAAGGTCTTCTTCAAGTAGAGCCCCACGGCCGCCGAGGCCTGGATGATCCGCAGCTCCGGGGCCACCTCCGGGCTCCGACCCCCCTGGGCCTCCTGAGCCCGGCACACGGCCTCCACGCCGCTGCTGAAGGCCTGCTCCAGAGACTGGGGGGGGAAGGAGACGGGTGTCAGTCGGAACCGGACGAGCGCCTCCTCGGACCTCGGAGAGGCGAACGCCGCCGCCGATGTTCCTCGGAGGGCTCGAGAACTTCCGCTCGTGACAAATATATTTCTAGAGAACTTTCCCACACGTTGTTGCACAACCGAGAAGAGCAGCGGAGGAGAGTCCTCCTGGGTCTGGAGGTACCAGGACACCGGGGAGCTGTGTTTCTATAGCAACGCCCCAGGAGACCCCCAGCCGTGGGTCCTTCGGCCCACGGAGCTTCTGTGAGAATCTGGACCAGGACCAGAACCTGGACCTCCGTCCTACTGACCTTCTTGACGGCCTCCCGCTGCAGGCCGGCCAGGGCCTCCTGGAAGCCGCTGCGGCCGTTCAGCTCGTCGCCCACCGCCCGGAGCCTCGCCGCGATCAGCGCCGCGTTGAAGCCGTCGTCTGCGTGGGGTGGAGTGGGAAGAGAGCCGGCGTGAGACGCGAGGCGTGACGACCCGCAAGAAACCCCGCCGCCCGCAGCCACACGCAGCCGCGCCCGGCGTGACGTCAGCCGCCGTGCGGGACAAAGTGTCTCACCGTCGTCTCCCGGACCGTCCACCTCCAGATCCCCGCACCGGAGATCCACGCACTCCTCGTCCGCGAGCAGCCGCTGCAAGATCCGGCAGGTCTGCCACTCGACGTGGGCCGCAGGACGCGCCATGACGGCGGGGAGAAGAAGGAGGAGAAGGTGGAGGAGAAGAAGAAGAAGAAGGAAGAGAAGGAGAAGGTGGAGAAGAAGGAGGAGAAGGAGGAAGAGAAGGAGAAGGTGGAGAAGAAGGAAGAAAAAGAGGCGCCACAGCCGTGCGTCTTCCTGCCTGTGTGACGTAATGACGCAGGCGACGTTGACGTGACGCAATGTGGGCACGAGCTCAGTGGAAAGCGAAAGTCTCGTCGACGTCACGAAACGCCGCGAGACTTCCGTTTGATTTTCAACAATGCATTTTAAGTCCGGTTAATGTATAGCAATGATAAAAATGACGGCAAACAACAATAATTGTCATTCATAATAAGAATGCCATCATTATACTTATTATATAATCATATTGTGATAATTATCATTATTAATAATAATTTTTAGGATGACGATTGAACACAACAGTGTCACTGTGGTTCCTGGAGTCGAAATAAAACAAAACAATTAGAGAAAACACTCACGTATTCATCCAGTCACTCATTCCTTCAACAACAACAACAACAAAAAAAATTAAAAATAATAATTATAATAATGATAACAATTATTATTATCATTGTTGTATCGTCAGTATAATAATCACCATTATCATGTTGTAATTCATAACTAATTATAAAAACAATTATTCTGGAGGAAAACAATTCCCTGTGCTTCCTGGACACGACATAAAATGAAATAATAATGAAACAATAATTGACGCTGTCATTGATTAATTGATTGATTGATTGATTGATTGATTGACCCTCCGTTCTTCTCCAATCTCTTTTCTCTACCGAGGGACCTGCGCTTCCCCCCGTGTCCAGCAGAGGGCGACACTCACACGGAAATAATATTTCCCGGACACGACCCCACCCTGATACTTTCGCGCGCACACGCACACAGTGGCGTGCACTGGTGTCATTCCATACCGTTCAGTCGCTACAGGCAGTCACTGTGTGTGTGTGTGTGTGTGTGTGTGTGTGTGTATAAGGTGTATATATATCCTCTACAGCAGGGGTGTGTATCACAGTGTGGACAGTGTATATATAGTATGTATATTATCTACAGAAGGGATGTGTGTGTGCGTGTGTGTGTGTGTGTGTGTGTGTGTGTGTATGTGTGTGTCGGCTTGTCTTCCTCCAACCTTGCACGGTCGTGCATCTTCCTGCTGTGACTCATTTCATCTCCATAAAGATCAGGACGCATGAGGGATGTTCATGTGGAGGAAGCGTGTGGCCTCGTCCTTCCTCCTCAGGATGGTCCAGCAGCTTTCCCAGGAGGTGAGATGTTCTCCAGGTTCCTCCCGGAGGTCATCAGAGCTCCGTTTGCGTCCCTCTTACAAAACTCTACCTCACAACTTCGAACGCAACCTTTGAAAAGGTCGCCGACATCAGCCTGCAAACGGGGACCAGGACTGTGATGGACACATGGATCAACACAACATCTCACACACACACACACACACACACACACACACACACACACACACACACACAAACACACACACACACACATTCTTTCTGTAGACACATACTTTATATAGACTGTACATAGAGCATGTATACATTGTACATAGAGTGACACACAACGCTGGAGGTAATAGTATACAAACTGTAAATACACACACACACACACACACACACACACACATTTTCACATGTTGGCTGTAACCATAATTTAGGAGGTTGTTGTTTTCCTGTTGTGTAAAGCTGCAATGACAAAATCAACGGTGGTCATTGTAATTCTTGTGTTCCTGCTGGAGCTCCTGCCTGCAGGGGCTGAGATCATCTCGCCAGGTTAGATGGGAGGACTTTTGTCCACCAAACTCTGGTGGTGAACGTGGAGCAGGAAGAGCTGGTGAGGTTCCATCCTGCCCAGAACCCACCGCACCACCACGTGCTGGAGGCCGGCCATCTTCTAACCACGAGAAGGCGGCCGGTTTAAGTTGGTTGAAGATGAGAGACCTTTGCTAAGGTCTTCAACATGACCTTTCACCTGGATACAAGACAGATGAACACACACACACACACACACACACAGGTAGATCCACCTGAACCTGGACAGGCCAGCCGAGTCACCTTCTCTCGGTGTCCCCAAACAACACACAGGTGAAGAACGATGCCGAGCGCTGCACAACAGCTCGTCAACCCCGGCATCTCCACACCTGAAGGCCTTGAAGAAGAACAGAAGCTCTGGAAGGAGAGGAGGGACGTCTCCAAGGAGATGCAAAGCCCCAGCAAAACACAAGGGCCGGCTCTAATTGCGTACTTTGTTGTTTCGTCGGTGGAAGCAGACTTGAACTTTCCAGCCCGTTTATTGATTCCCGTGGATTAGTCTACTCGCTCCCTCCGCTTTGTTTTTGCCCGTAATTGTCCTTCATTTATTGTGCCTCTCATTTAGTTTCTGTCTGCGGCAACATCTTTAAACTCCACGTTAATTGGATGGAGGGCCGGAGGCGCACCGTCGGGTCTCCGATCAATTATGTCTCCGTCGTTGTGCGTCTGACTTTTCCCACCGCGCACAACTTCATGTTAACCACCAAACGTCTCTTTGTTAGCGGCCGCTAACTGTGGGTTCTTCTACTGCGGCGTCCGGTGAAGGACCCACAAGCTCTGCGGATACTGGATATCATATCCTTGCATCATGTCTCTTACATACCTTTTCAATTATTTTTTTACAAACACCTCCTGGCACTTGTATGAACTCCACAGAACGCTTTCACACTTTAGAAAAACACTCCGCCGCTGCTCATGTTACAGCATATTGCGAAAGTGGTGAGCCATGAAGAACCGGCGTGGCGTGGAGTTGCAGGTTGAAGTCGACCACTTCCTCTTCAGAGATCACTCAACCCTCATTGGACTCAGCGGCAGGCGCCTTCTTGCCCTTGTGTCTGGGGGTTTGCCCTTGAGGAGGGCGGCTCTTTGCCTCGCGGTCCAGCGGGGGTTGAGATGCACCTGGATTTGATGTTTTCCTCGATTGATGTTTTTTTCCGAAATGTCAGTCGTGTCGCGGGCACGATGACGTCCTTGCGTTATTTTCGGTCCTCCGGTTCTTCCTTTGGGTGGCGTCTGTTTGGGAGAATCGGGGCGGCGACAAGATTTTAGGGGTCTCCTGATTGTCGGCGGTTGTTGGAATGTTTGAATGTCGAGTTTGTCTTCAACCGCTGGGATTACTCGTCGGTGCGAGGTGGTTTTTGGTCGATCCTCAAGTCCAGGCTTCTGTCCGAAGCAGTCACAGAGGCGGTTTGTCCTCGGTGACCTCCTCCCTCCCTGCAGGCTGAGACCCGTAGGAGGTGCAGCGTCAGCCCACCTCCATCCACGGCCTCAGTATCCGTCTCGAGGGACTCGGGGTATCCCTTCTCAGGGGGGAACGGAAACTGGGGTTCCAGCTGGATAGTCGGACTCGACGCACAGCTTGGGCTCTGGATCGGTTTCCCCAAGAGGTCTTGGACCCTTTTCCACCCCGGAGGTGCCCCAAGTAGGTGAGGGCAGACTTACAGTATCTCCCCAAACTCGGCACCTGTACGTTGGGGTTCAGTCCAGTAGCCTCTCGCCAATATTCTCCTCTGGTTGCACCACGCTCACAGTGCTCTGATAGATCCACAGCTCACCGGTAAACACTCAGCTCCCTCCCCTGGCTGCTGGACTTGCCGGTGAAAAACACCGTCCATTTTTGACCGGTAATCAACCGTCCATCACTTTCCTCTGTCGGCAAGAGAGCGCGATTCCCCCCTGACTCGTTAGGTTGGGTGGAAGGGTTGGCCAAGGCGAGCGCCGGTGAAACTTTACGTCTGAGTTCTTCGCCTTCTGAAATGGTGAGACGATTGTTCGGTGCGACCGATCCTGTGGACGTAATGAGCTCCAAGACCGGGATCCAATCTGAAAGAAAGGACACGTCACGGCGTTTGCAAGCAGGTTCTTGCAAAGCCTCGCTGCCTGTCAGGGAAAACTACCATCATCCACACGTCCGTGTTCACGGTTCTTCTGGACCAGATTGCAGCTCCGTCACGGCCCTACTGGGTTACAAACAAACCTACAGCTGGCAAGGAGACAAAAGTCCAACTCACCAAACTGACGAGGACAGCAGATGAAGCAGGTGGGTCAGGGACGGACGGGATCAGGACCAGGAGATCAGGCAGAAGATGCCCTGGAAAGTCCAGCATTTAAAGGGAACATGGGGCTACCAGAGATGACAACGCTGGTCCCGGTTGCCGGCGATCAGGTTCAGGTGGGTGAGGAGTGACCAAGGTGGAGAAGGCAGTGGAGAAGGCCGGGTCATGAAGCCCCTCGGACCATCGGCGCTCTCGTCAATCATACTCTCTAAAAACAGGAGTCTTGTGACTCAAACAAGAGTAATCATCTTGGATTTGCCTCTGGAACCACAGCGAGAAGAAACCCTTCCCTGAATCAGAGTTGGCGCTGAAAAGGGACGTCCGCACGTTCGACCGTTTCGACCCGTTCCGAGCGAGATGTTTGTCGATGACGGCTCCACCGTTCCTCGCTCCGCCGTCGTACGTCTCTGGTCAAACTCCCCGCGAGCTCAACTCGACCGGGTCGAGGCCTTCAGACGAGGCCACGAGTCCAAATCCAGCGTTGAGTCAGGGGAGCGGAGACTCGTACACCTCGGGGATTCATTCAGCTTTACGTTCCCGGAGCTCGTCCAAATATAGTTCCTCGCGGAGGGTGTGTGTGCCATCTCCCTTTCATCAGGTATTCAAAAAAAAGCCTCTGAAGAGTGCAATCTTTGGATTTGAAGATGAGTCGCCGGTGTCGGGGGGGCGAGAGCTCAGCTCAACAGGAACCCCGCAGAGTGAGGATGACTGACTCCAGCGACTGAAGCGAGACACGATTGTGATGTTGCTATTTTTACGTTACATAACGCCGCATGAATTTTGCATACGCAGGGCGAATCTTTGTGCTGGCGGGCTGCAGGAGTCGAGCATACCGATCAGGTGTTACCACCGGGAAACAGCCTACGCCAGCCGAAGTTCTCAAGGTTCTGTGCGAAAGCGAGGCTGTTGCTGTTGTGGTTTGACGCCCGTTCTCAGTCGCCTAAAATAGTTTGGAGATCAAAGTGTTTTTATTTCTGTGCAGAGCTGAGCAGGAGAACAGGAACCAGGGAACGGCTGCCTTTTCAAACCCACCACTCTGGACTGCCGCCGCCAAGGAGAAGATACGGGGGAAGGAACGGTGGTGGCGCCTCACGGCCAGAAGGTCCCCGTCAGGTCCTCCAAACTCCGGTGGAGATCCACCTGAAACTCCTCACCGTGGCAACTGAAGAGGCTCTGAGATGACAGGAGAAACGTCCTCAAGGAGAGAAGGTCCACGTGCCAGCAGAAGCTCAGAAGCCCTCCTGAAAACGTCAATTATGGTCACTGTCTTGACGGGAACTCTGCTTCTGCAGGACTTTCACTCTGAGCTCAACTCAACCTGTTTTTATCTGATTTGATTTTTTTTCCCTCGTGGTTTTGGACTTGGAATCGTTGAGGAGATCAAATTGAGGAGATGTTCGGGGTTCACGTTTCTGGAGAATCCAGAAGAAATTCTCTGCGTCCTGCAATCGAGTGGTTCGGAGTGAAGCTCCAGGAAGGTCACGCTGGACCTTGGGTGGAGCCAATCAGACCGGGCGAGAGGCGGGGTTTCAGACGGGCCGGTCGACATCCGACCGTTCCTTCACCCTCTCGTCCGCCGCCATGGACACCTGGCCGTCACTCACCTTCTCCCCTCCGGACATCCTCCACCTCCATTCTTCTCCTCCTCGTTCCAGCGTTCACACACATTTCATCTCTCTTGCTTTCTGACCACAACCGGCGGGTTCCAGGACGGAGAACGTTCCTCGGACCCGCCTTGGATTTCAGATCTCCTCAGAGCCTGGATCTGCACCGCCGGACCAGCGTTGACCTCACGGACCTCGGCTCTCCTTCGGGTCTGAACCTCCTCCCGTGCAGGACCAGGACCATCAATACGGACGCGGCCGACGACGCTTCGTGCTCCCAGAAGACAAGATGAACATCCATCACCGAATACATCGCCGGATCTCTTCCCCTCACAGCTTCTCCGGTTGGCTTCCCACAGGAGGCCTGTCTGTTCTGGTGTCTGCATGGAGTTCCTGCGGGACGTTCAGCCGAGACGTCCGGACAAGGAACGGTCGTATCTCTACAGGCGAGGGTGAAGGACGGGCCGGTCCAGGGTGAACCCGCCTCCACCATCAGAGAATGAATCGATGAATGAACGAGTGAACCAATGAAACGAAACATAAAGTTCAGCCGGCGTTTATGACGTTGCAGATGAAACCTACACGTGGAGAATGAGATGATGTTTTTGGTGAAGACGGTGAGCCCATCTTCTCCGTCGAGTTTCTCCTCGTGGACGATCCTCACCTATCAAAAGTCCATTCAGCATAACCTCCGAATAAAGATGCAAAAGCATTTATAAAAGTAGTCACTTTTTATTCAGATTTAATTTTAAGGCAATCCAATACAAAGCATCTCACAACCCACCATATGACAACAACCGTGTACAATAGAAACCTCTGTGAAGGACCCAGGCTGTCATGCAAATCAAAGGAAAAAGGGAAACAGAAACAACAAAGAAAATAAATTACAAAAAAAAACAAAAAAACGCCATGATTAAAAAGTCAGAACCGTGACATGCTGCTCAGCTACGCTGTCGAACCACGGGGAGGTGGGGAGGACCAGGCACGAGGAGGAGGCGGCGCGGGCGCCCCTTTTCTTTTTATAGTTTTTAAGAAAACCCCTTTTCTAAAATCATTTAGGTTTTTTTTTTTGTTCTAGAAAACAAACGACGGCACGCCGTGGCAAAAAGAAGACACCGACGAAAACTCACCGAACGCCAGGAAACATGCATTCCATCCGTGATGCTGGAAAGGCGGCGGCGGCGGCGGCGGCGGCGACGTCACCGCAGCAGGAGGCGTTTCCTCCAGCGGTGGAAGGAGGGAACAAGACGCAAGCGGATTTTTCGGCGTGCTGCGGCCGCACGTCGTCAAGGAAACCTCCTCCTCGGCTTCTTCCGTCTCCCTTCAGATCCGGGACTTCTTTCTACCACCGAGCAGAAATACTCCACGTATCCAAACGGCGCTCCTGGGGAAGCGTCCTCCCCGATGGTCCGCCGACCGCCTCGCACGATGTGAGGTTGGACCTGCGAACCCGACGCTTTGAAACCGCTCGATACGTCCAGGTCAACGTGGCGGTTTCGTGGCCTTGCACGGCGTCGGCACGGCGATGTGAGATCCGACGCTTGTATTTGAGCGCAGAGGTGACGTGAAGGTTCAGGCACGACGTGGAGGGAGCGTCGGGAGCCGGGTTGTGAGAACCATCTGGCAACTTCCGCATCTGTTCTTCTCCGGTTCGGTTTGAAACGTCCGACTTCGCCGACGGCGGATCCTGACACGCCGTCCCTCCAGAGCGGCGCCGGGCGGCGTTGGCAGCCATGTTGGTTCTCTGAACTTACTGAGCGCGAGCAGAAAGCCACGGTCGTACGTCTCGGAACGTTTGGCGGCTCCATCCCGGAATGACAAACAGGAGGGTGTTAGCGCTGATGGTTAGCATGTGTCATGCATCGGAATTCATGCGAAGCACAGCGAGCAGATGTGTCACCACACACACACACACACACACACACACTGTCTGGCTAACCACATGAAGATGTCCATGGAGGCGTAGAAGCATGACTTGAGTGCAGGTGGTGTCCTCCATCACCAGGTTCACGCTCGCCGCAGAGGAATGGCGAGAACGGCGGGCAAACGAAATGTGACGGCGTGGGCGTGGCCGGCGGGTCGAGGTGGCATCCTTCCATGATCGGAGATCTGGCGAGCTTTTCTGCGCCTTTGGACCGTTTCCTGGACTTCCCCCCTGTTGTCCTTCTCACGTCCCGTTCTATCTGAATGCAGATTCGGCGTCTGAATGCAGATTCCTGTGAGCGCTCGCACATCTAGAGATGAAACGGCGCCCGCTTTTATTTATCCGGCTTCCAGAAGAGCCGCCTCGGTAATGAATTGTGGCGAGCCGTCGCCCGCGACCGTCAAGGTCATGAGGCGGCGGCGGCGGCGAGGGGTTTGACGATCTCATCTCATCAGCGCTGTGACCTTCGCTGTCGATGTTAAGCTGCAGTTTACCAGGTCGGATGTATCATAAGTCTTGCGGACGTCTTGCCGGGGGATTGAAGGAGTCCTGAAAGAACAGCCTCCGTCAAGCGTTTCCCCAGAACAACTCGTGGGCGGCCGGAAACGGGATCGGAGCGCCGAGACGTTTTGGGCGTGGCGTCCGGGAGCTCAGATCAGTTGAGCTTGAGTTTTATCCAGGATCATGAATATATTGGGTGACGGCTGCTGGAATTGGAGGTCGTGAGAGAGGATATGAAGGTGGTTGGTGTGAGAGGAGGATCCAGAGAACAGGGTCAGATGTGGAAGGTGGAGTTGCTCCGGCGACCCCGAAGGGAAAAGACCAAAGGAAAAGAAGAAGAGGACGAAGCGAGAGCGTGCGCAGACACGGCGTGCGTCCCGTGGTTCCTTCACGCCCGATCAAACGGACTCTTGATTTCATGAGGAAACTCATCACAGGGCTGCGGGGAACCATTGCATCATCTCCATCCATGCAAGTGAGGAGCTCAACCGGACCAGGAGGCGCCGGACGAATCCCGAGGCTCCGGATCGGAACGTCTGGCGACGCGCTGGAGGACGGCGCTGCGGTAGTTATGACTTACAGGAGGTTACAGGCTGTTAAAGCCCAGCTGCCGGAGGGCAGGGGGTGGATTTCTGCTGATATGGTCTCTGGTTTGATGGGCGGCGTGTTTGGAATTGTGACGGAGGACATTAACAAGCTCTGGGGCCGGAGGCAAGAACAATATGCAGGGCGCCATTAATCCCGCGGCCCCGGCTGGCCGACGCGTCGGGCGTTTAAAGCCGCCGTTCACGTGGCGGCGGTGTGTGTGAGCCGCATCACATGATAGCGACCGGAAAGGCTGACGAGGCCGGCGCTCTGAAGAGCTTGGTGTCGCTGTCGCGCCGAAGACAGACAAACCTTGGGAGAATTACCGAGTTTTCTTCTACAGCGCCGATTTCAGGTTATCACACAAACCTATTATTACACGACGAAACCCTGATAGGAGGCGCCGCTGCCTCGGGAGCTTCCAGAAGGTCCTTCAAAGACCAGCGAGAGGCGCCCGCTTGGTGCTGCACCTCCGAGCAGAGCCCTGAAGGAGACGCCTCAGAGTTACGGCCATACATGTCGTCCATGAGGCGGGGGGGTCGGAGGGAACCCGCTGAAAACACCGCCGACTCCGACCTCCTCGCCCGTTTGCCGTTTCGACCGATGAAGGGTAGAACGATGCGCTATTGTGGTTCCCACTTTCCCAGCGAGAGACAGTCGACCTCCGGGATTCGGTCCGACGGGTAGCAGCGCCGACAAGCGTCGGACCCGCTTCCTTTATCGTCCTCAGGCGTCTGGTGGAGGCGTACCCATGCGTTTTCTTGTGCTTTTCATGCGCGATATCATCTGATTACAAGTGTTTCTAAATAATCGGGTCAAATGTCCACGCCGCTGCCGTGAACACCGGATGGTGAAGGTGATGAGGATGCAGGGAGCATGCTCTTATACCGGGGAAAGGAAGGAACCTCGATGGGACGAAAGGCCCGGATGATGTTCGGAGAGGTTCCTCAATCATTACATTACGGGGTGAATGTTCATCATCTAACCGAGGACGGGACGAGGTGCCGAGAGACGACCGCCGAACTCGCCGGACGAGTCGGTCCCGACACACGACAACCACACACAGGCACCACTTTGAACCACGACACGACCAGGTTCCGCCGGCCCGCGGCCGACGCTAAACAGTCCTCGCCTCGGTTTGCGTCAAAAGGCCTTTTACCGAGGAGACACAGGGAGAACACGGCAATTCAACATCCATTTCCCGACGCGTGGCTTCCCGCTCGCGTGGGAAAACAGGAAGTAAAAAGGTCCACCTGGACTCCGAGTGGCGGCCGCATGCTATCCGTCCTCAGCGGCGAGCCTGCGGGTCAGATCTGCGTGTGGTGGTGCGTCAGGCCGGGCGGCGTGTAAGGAGGCGGCGCCGGGTTGGGTTTGATCCCTCGGCTCTTCATGTAAGAAATGAACTGGTCGGGGATCTCGGCCAGCACGTCTTTAGCCAGCCGCGCCATGCTCAGCACATGGTTACCTGTCCGGTCCATATAATCTCTGAACGGTACAAACTGGGGAAGGAAAGGACAGCGAGACAAAACGGCATGTTAGGAAGCGGCTTCAACGCAGAAAACGGAAGAAGTCCTTCTTCTTACAGCTGATTTTCTAGGCTACAGTTCAGCGCTTGTACCACTTTACTACGACGACTGGAGTCGTGAAAACTCGGTGATGGGCCGGCTCACGTGAGGGACACGACTCTTGCACCTCCAGGACCTCAGGGTGACCCACTTTGAAGGCAAGCCGGGCTCTGGAGCTGGTGGTGGATTTCAGGAAACAAAGGACCCACCTGAATCCGGTCACCATCAGGGGTACAGATGTGGACATTGTGGACACCGACAAGTACCTGGGTGTCCACTTGGACAATAAACTGGACTGGACCTTTAACACCAACACCATCATCAAGAAGAGTCAGAGCCGCCTGTTCTTCCTCAGGAGGCTCAGATCTTTCAACGTCTGCAGGACCATGCTGCAGATGTTCTACCACTCGGTGGTGTCCGGCGCCATCTTCTACGCTGTTGTGTGCTGGGCAGCAGGATCAGGACAGGTGACGCTAACAGACTCAACATGCTCTTCAGGAGAGCTGGATCTGTCCTGGGAGTGGAGCTGGAGTCTGTGGTGCAGGTGTCAGAGAAGCTCCTCAGCATCATGGACAACGTCCATCACCCCCTGCATGGACACTGACGTCCCGTCAGAGCTCTTTCAGCCGTAGACTGAAACCACCGAGGAGCTCCACTGAACGCCACAGGAGGTCTTTCCTACCTGAGGCTATCAGACTTTTTAATTCCTCTTCCTTCAGCCGAAGGGAATCTTCAATCTTTGTAGTTACAGTTAACAGTTAAGACAATTTATATTTCATTGTATTTCTTATTCTCCCTCCTTCCTACTATTATCTATTACTGTTATGTTTCTCACTTGAAACTCTGGCACAACAATTTCCTTTGGGATTAATAAAGTTGTTCTCATCTCATCTCATCTCATCTCTGGTCCAGGACTACAAAGTTCAGCCAAGATGGCGGCGCATGCGTTGCTCTTTCCAGCAACAGAACGACGGACGTTTCGTTTCTGTGATTGTAATCGTGTAAATATCTTCACTTTCGAAAAACAGTTGCATCGGGAGGTAAGAACTCCTTCAGGTCCGTCCACCGATCCTAACGGAAACATTGTCAATATGAAGGCGGAGACGGAGTGGTTGGTTGGAGGTCCGAGGCCACAAAGGGCCGGAAGGTCTTGTTCGCCTTCATGGGAGTTTGACGGAAACCGGCAGATGTTGCTTCTACAAGGAGCCGTCGGACCGACAGCTGGGGTTTTGCGAGGCCTTTCGTTTTAGCGCTCGGTACGGGACGAGGCGCGACAACGAAATGTCGTCCCCTGGTCTGGTGAAACGAGAGAGTTTCACCATTCTGCTTTCTTCTAGCTTCCTCTACCTTCTCCTGCTTCTCCTCCACAACTTCTGCAAGTTTACTTTAAGTGCAGCTGAGATTTCGTCTTTTAGTGGGCAAAGCTGTCACCTGAACGATGTCCCTCTCGGCCAGCTTCCCTCGAGACGAGACCCTGATGTCGTCGCCGTCCAGCTCCACCATGGCTGGAAAACACACACACACACACACACACACACACACATGCATACAATGAGTCAGAAGCTGAGGGCGAGGAAGAAGCTCTGGTGGTCAAAACAGCGAGGACTCTGAGATCCCTTCGCGGCCTCGACGCTCCGGCGCCTGCAGGAAATCAATCCTCCGTCGGAGCCGGGAAGATCCGGTCGCAAAGATAACGAGATGCATCAAAAAAAAGGGGTGAACGCGGACTCGTACCTTCATGATCCGGGTCTAACTTGGTAACGAGTGATTTATGATGTGGTGTGGAAACCACACGGTCTTAGAAGGGCCGCTAATTAACTCCAGATGTTTTATTCAGAGCCTCTGCCGGCAGGTTTCTTTCACGGCGTTCCCTCCTGGGTGTTCCTTCAAATTGGTGCCAGGGAGGTTCTCCTTGCCTGCGGCGTTAATGACTTGTATACATTTCACAAATTGAGTTGCATGAATTTGAAATGCCAATTAGCGGCTCCTGTTTTCATTTGTCACGCCGGCTCGATTCAATTAGATGTTCGGAAGGAGATTCGGGAAAAAAAAACGCGGCGGCGACGGCGGGGTCGTTTCTTGGGTTCGTCCACCGTAAAAACGCCTTACCGTCGAACTCGGCCTGGCCCACGCCTACGATGATGATGGACATGGGAAGCTTGGCGCCCTGCGGAGCAGAGAGGAGGTTATCTGGAGGAGAAGCTGCAGAGTCCAGGAGGCCTCGGGAACGGGAGGAACCCGCTCGGAGACCTCCAAGAAAGACCGCCACCGAAGAGGAAACAGAGAGGGGAGGAACGGCGTGGAGGCGCCGGTGGAACCCCAAACCCGTCCACCGATGGGATGAATGGCTCTGCTGGCACTGAGAAGGTCCTCCAAGGCAGAAGATGGACGGCGGCGGTGGTGAGCCGGGAGAGGAGGACGAGGGAGGAGGTGCCGGCGGCGCCCGTCCTCCGCCGCCCGTCCAGCCGCTCCCGAGCCACGGCCGGAGGAAGATCTCACGCTGCCGTCGAAGATGCGGAGACTCTTATCAGAGAGACGTCGGAGACGGGACTCGGGTTCCAAATGGGTCCCGGTTCCTCGGTTCTCGGTCCTCCGGGTCCTGGTGTAACTTATGCCGACCGCCGGACTGGGTTTTCCCTCCCTTCGCTGATCCAAGATGCTTCTCCAGGTCTTTCATCACCTTCCTGTTCCAAAGCGCTTTACCCTGGATCACCTTCAGGCACCCAGCGGACCACCGGGACCTCCTGGGCTTCAGGGTTCTGAGGAACCTCTGACATGCAGGGGAGGAGGAGGGGATCAACACACAACCTTCTGTTTGGCAGGATCTCACTCTGGACACAGACATATCACACTTCAAACATCACAAGAACACCCTGATGAAGAACCTCTGGTGAAGAACCTCTAGTGATGGACCTCTGGTGAAGAACCTCTGATGAAGAACCTCTAGTGATGGACCTCTGGTGAAGAACCCCTGGTGATGGACCTCTGGTGATGGACCCGTGATGAAGAACCACCCTGATGAAAAACCTCTGATGAAGAACCTCTGGTGAGGAACCTCTGGTGATGGACCCCTGATGAAGAACCCCTGATGAAGAACCTCTGATGAAGAACCTCTGATAAAGAACCTCTGATGAAGAACCTCTGATGAAGAACCTCTAGTGATGGACCTCTGGTGATGGACCCGTGATGAAGAACCACCCTGATGAAAAACCTCTGATGAAGAACCCCTGGTGAGGAACCTCTGGTGCAGCTGTGAGCTGGTATGGAATAAATGGGTTCCACAGTGAGCTTGTCATTCCTGTGTCTCCACTGGATCAGAAGGTTTGGGGGATGAAAAGCTGAGCATGAACGTATGGAAGGATGATGGATGAAGATCCAGGTGCTTAAAAACACTCAGATGGCCAGCAGTTGTCGGAGGAGGAGCCAGAATGTGGGCAGAGGAGGACGTCCGTCGCAGAAGATGGTGAAACCTTGGTGACAAAGAAGCCATGAAGAACAGCAGCGGGAGGAAGTTTCAACCCGTGAAACACGAACCGCTTTTCCTTCCTTGAAGATGTTTCTCTGCTAACCGTGACCTTCTCGCAGCCCGAGGAGGACAAAGCTCCCGCTCCTCGTGGTGGAGCGTTCTCCACAAATCCTTGAGGCGCGGCGGCGGCGGCGGGCGAGGACGGCGTCCTGAAGGAGATCTGCACCCGCGACGCGTCTTGGCCGGCGGACATTCGTAGGGACGAGAGGACGCGGCGTCTGATAAAGTCCGGCAGCTAATCCAGAGATAAACGCCAGGCATGCGGGTCGGACGCTCGCCGCAGCTGCGTCTGGAGGGAATTACAGGCCGCGGCAGGAATCAATAAAAAGCAATCATGCAAATGTCTGGGTTTTCCAGGTGATGGACATCTGAGGAGGCTCGGCGTCGGCGGCCGCCGCCACGCCGCCTCTTCACGGACGTCATCGTCCACGCTTTCAGGAGGCCGGGAGCCTCCGTCCTCTCAGGCTCCGGTTTATCCGCTCGGATCAAATCGCATCATCCTGATGGCGTGCGTCCACTCGGCTTTAAGACCCGTCGTCTCCTCTCCGTCTGTGGAACCGGAGTGTGACGGCGTGACGGCGTGACGGCGTGACGGCGTGACGGCGTGACGGCGTGACGGCCGGGAGACGGCGGCGGGCGACCACCGATTTAACACCCGGCGTCGAGACGCACCGCATCATGTCCGCTCAGAAGGCGCTCCAGGAGCCGGCAGACACACACCGGGGGCTTCAGGAGGCTGCACACACACACACACACACACACACACACACACACACACACACACACACAGAGTCTGCAGCAGCTCTCCTGCAACTGAACGGGTTACGAACCAAAACTAATCAGAACCTTCGTTGTTCATTTGTGCTTTTTGTTCCTCACTTTGTCATTAAAGTTCATTCATTCATTCATTCATTCATTCATTCATTCATTCATCGCCAAGGTAACGCACATCCGGAGTCCATCTCTGCTGTGATTGGCCGAGAGGCGGGTTCATCCTGGACCAATCACAGGGCCCCATTGAGACACATGCAATCTCTCCACACGTGTGGACGATGCGGGGTCTCCATTGGACCTCCTGCATGAGTTTGGATGGTGGGAGGAACCCGGAGAACCCTGAGGAACCCTGAGGAACCCCAGCAGACACGGGAGAACGTGGAGACTCCACACAGGAAGGCAACCTGGGACCTTCTTGCTGTCTCTAAAGTTAGAAGGATCTGCCTGGGCTTCCGGCGTTGGTGTCACGTGGAAGTAAACCTGGTGGCTGGTGAAGCTCTCTTGACCTTCAGAGACAGGAGGTCCTTCACACGCGTGTCTCCACACGTACGAGCTTCACGCCAGCAAAGCAGCGACGGCAGCGTGGGCGTTTGGAAGCACCACGACGCAGAAGAAGCGCCTCCTCCGGAGCCCGAACGCCGACTCCCTCCGCGGGCGCCGACGCAACATCTGTCGGAGGCTGTCCTCCCACACACACCTCACACACACACGTGTGTGTGAAGGGCTCTGACACATGAGAACGCGTCAGAACATCAAACCACCCGAAATAACCTGGCGTTCCACCACGGCCCGCTTCTGTCTGGCTGAGCGTCGGCCCGGATCCGCTCCAATCGCAACGCAAAACAAAGTCACTTAGCGCTAATTAGCTCTTTAATCGCTTCTATAATCCGAACGGCGAGCGCGCGCCTTCGCCGAGGCGTCTTCTAGAAGGTCTTCGCTCGACCTGGACGAGGAGCCGCCGGAGCCAGACGGCCGGAATCGAGCTCCAAATGAAATCCTGGCGGGAGACGGAGGATCTTCAGAAGTTCTGGAATTGAGGACACGCGCTGGAAACTGGCAGGCGAGCGGCGCATTATATATTTAGTCCAGAAGAAGGTCTTTGAAATGAGCTCCTCCTCCTCCTCCTCCTCCATTGTGCTCCAGCAGAACATCTCCAGAGGCAGGAGGCCTGTGGAGCGCCTCCACGTGGAGGGGCGGGGAGGAATCCAGGAGCTCGCTGACTTGAACCCTGAACCTTGAACATCCTTTGTTTGTTATCTACCGCTGAGTGGAGTCTCCATCTTCTCTCTGCCTGGGGTTCCTCAGGGTTCTCCGGGTTCCACCGTCCAAACACAAGCGCTCCAGTGGAGACCCCGCATTGGTCCAGGGTGAACCCGCCTCTCGGCCAATCACGGCCGGCGTGGGCTGCGGCCCAAGTTGGTTGAACTTCTGTTACGTGGCGTCTGCATCTGCTCTGGACGTGACTTATGAGGTGCTTCCGAGCAATCCGGATATCAGACGAGGTGCCGCATCTTCTCTGAAGGACTCACAAGACTCACAAGTCGTCGTCACTCGTCTCTTTCACCTCTAGCGGCCTGTTCTTCTCCTCCAGAAGTCGGCGCTGGAGTTCAGATGTTCTCGCCGGTTCCTCTCAGACTTCCGCTCTTCTGCCAGATGTTTCTCTGTGTTTTCTCTGAAGATGTGGAGTCTTGCAGGACCTCTGCAAGCACCTCCTCTCAACCAGATCTTCTCCAATCGTCGAACCCTCTCCTCTGCATCCTCTTCTCTCACTTTAATGTCTTGTCCTCTTTCCCTCCATCCATGCTTCTCCTCGCTGGTCCTCCTCCAGACCTTCTCCAGCCTTTTCTCAACACAATGCTAACCTCCTGATCTTGGGGGACACGAGCCGGTCCAGAGACTTCCTCTCCATGAAGACCACTAGCCAGCAGATCTCCACTGTAAGCATCTCTTCTTGAGCAGGACGGTGCTATGACAAGCGGGGAAGCTGTGGAGAAAAGCCTCTGAGATGCCCACTGACATCACAAAGCCACGGTTAAGAGCTTCAGCCTGGACAAGAAACAAAAACAGCAGAATCCAGGCAGGAGGAACCTTCACGCTGCTACGGTGACCAATAACCATCTTCTACAACGGGCCGAGATCACACACGTCGAGCGCAGTCGGCATTCACACACTCCTCCTCCTCCTCCGGGTGGAGAAACACTCATGTAACCTCGGCGGCGTCTCCTCCTTCACGCAGAAGAACAACAGCGGAGAAGAAGCAGAAGATGCGGGTGGTGAGACAGAGCAGCAGGCAAGATCTTAAAAGGAAGGTGTGGCTGTTCTAACGTTTTGACTAACAGTCGCAAATTCCCTTTAAATCCAGTCTGCTGGGAGTTCTGGGGCTGCGGCGGAGCGAGGAGGAGGAGGAGGAGGAGCGAGAACTTCAGCAGAAGACCACAAGAAGAGAAGCTCCTTTAACACACACACACACACACACACACAGAGTAGCATTTCCCCCATGAAAGTGCTCCACTTTCACCACTTTTCACTGTGTGGGTCTGAACGGCTGAGGAGGTTCTCGCCATCATCCTGCTGGACGAGAGCGTCTGGACCAGAAGAATGATGGACCTCCACGGAGACTTCTGGAATCACGGCGCCAATCAAAGATGATCATCCAGAAGTTTGTTCCACCAATAGAAATGAAGAAGTTATTGTTTTAACACCACTTGGGTTTTCATGGTGGTGCAGAAGAAGCGGACGGGCAGAAGGTCCTGGATCTTCTCAGCCACTTTGAGGAGGAAGATATTTGGCTGAACTTCGAATCAGCGACACAGAATGACGAGTGTGTGGCAGAGGAAAATACTACTAACACACACTACACACACACACACACACACACACACACACACACACACACACACACCCTTACGTTAACGATGGCCTCCTTGGTCTGGGCCATGTCTGAAATGACGCCGTCCGTGATGATGAGGAGCACAAAGTACTGAGAGCCGTCCTGCACAGCCGCTGCATACCTGCACACACACACACACACACACACACACACACACACACACACACACACACACACACACACACACAGAATGAGGCAGGTGTGTGTGCAATGCAGATGCTTCGAGAGGCTCCAGCGAGCGACGCTGATAAGAAGATGGACGGCTGAGGAGCAAACATTCACGCATTCAGATGCTAAAACGACGCCGAGCGATTTGATTGGACGACGCTCTCCGAGGAGGCGGAGCCAATCGGCAGGAGGACGGCGTCCTGCCAGGGCTTGGAGGACAAACAAAGGGCTCAGATGTCAAACTCTGTATCTTCTCGCTCGCCGCCGGGTCTTTGTCAGGTTTGCGAGCACCTCATATCCTGGTCTTTGTGCCCCAGGAGGAAGATCTGGAGCGCCGACAAGACCTCAAGAGCCAGGAGCTGAATCTGGACCTGAACCCAGACCTGATCCCTGAGCTGAACCCAGACCTGATCCCTGAGCTGAACCCAGACCTGATCCCTGAGCTGAACCTGGAGCTGAACCCAGACCTGAACCTGGACCTGAGCCCTGAGCTGAACCAGGAGCTGAACCAAGACCTGATCCCTGAGCTGAACCAAGACCTGATCCCTGAGGTGAACCCAGACCTGATCCCTGAGCTGAACCCAGACCTGATCCCTGAGCTGAACCCAGACCTGATCCCTGAGCTGAACCTGGAGCTGAACCCAGACCTGAACCTGGACCTGAGCCCTGAGCTGAACCAGAAGCTGAACCAAGACCTGATCCCTGAGGTGAACCCAGACCTGATCCCTGAGCTGAACCCAGACCTGATCCCTGAGCTGAACCAAGACCTGATCCCTGAGCTGAACCCAGACCTGATCCCTGAGCTGAACCTGGAGCTGAACCCAGACCTGAACCTGGACCTGAGCCCTGAGCTGAACCAGGAGCTGAACCAAGACCTGATCCCTGAGCTGAACCCAGACCTAATCCCTGAGCTGAACCCAGACCTGATCCCTGAGCTGAAACAAGACCTGATCCCTGAGCTGAAACAAGACCTGATCCCTGAGCTGAACCCAGACCTGATCCCTGAGCTGAACCAAGACCTGATCCCTGAGCTGAACCTGGACCTGATCCCTGAGCTGAACCAAGACCAGATCCCTGAGCTGAACCTGGACCTGATCCCAGACCTAATCCCTGAGCTGAACCCAGACCTGATCCCTGAGCTGGACCCAGACCTGATCCCTGAGCTGAACCCAGACCTGATCCCTGAGCTGAACCCAGACCTGATCCCTGAGCTGGACCAGGAGCAGCACCCGACTCACACCTTTATATACAATCGAATAGAAACAAGGAAACAGAAAGTGCTCTAATGTGAGATTAAAAGCTTTCGGCTGTGTGTGTGTGTGTGTGTGTGTGTGTGGTGTGTGTGTGTGTGTGCGTGTGTTGAAACAGCAGTGGCCAAATGCTATTAATACACACTTCAGTGACATGTAGCAGATGGTTTCCTCTGTGTTTCCTGAGGACCTTGTAGGTCCTGCAGGTCCTGCAGGTCCTACAGGGACCTCCTGGTGTCCTCCTCACCTGGCCACGTGGTTCACCACGGGGGCGAAGTTGGTGGGTCCGTAGAGCTGCACGGTCTTCAGGCTCTGGTGGTAGGCCTCCAGGATGCCCTCGATCCCGTTGCAGTAAGGGTTCTCCGGGTTCCCGTTCTGAGGAGGAACGAAGGAACGGACCGACACCGTTAAACTCCTGGGCTTCGGCTCCTCCCGTCCGCACGATGTTGATCCGACGCCACGTCACCAGCGGGAACTCGTGCGACACGCGTCCGTCCGGAGGCAGCTTGGCTCCGAAGCCCAGGGCCGGGAACATCTTGTCGCTGTCGTAGTCCTGGATGATCTCCCCCACCGCCTTGAGGGCCATGGCGTAGGCGTTGAGCTGGTAGGGGTTCATGTAGTGGAGGGAGGTGGACTGGGACGGGTTTCCTGGAGGAACAGCGTCAGATCAAGAACTTCCGTCGCCGCGACCAGAAGAATTGACCACGAGCCGGAGGAGAAGCTCCGTGGAGAACATCGTCGCGGAGGTTTCCGCCCTCTGAGGAGGCGCTAACGACAAGCACCTCGCCGTTAATGGAAAGGGATGAATAATTTCTTCGCGGTGCGAATCAGCGCAAGCCTCCGTCCATGTTCTGCATGTTCTGCTCTCCGCCTCTGCACCGGAGAGCTCGGTTCTGACCAGAACATCCAGATGATCGGCGAGATGACGGATCGCCACGCAGGCGAACTCCCGGGGTCACCTCGCTGTCGCTCCCGTCCTCGTGACTCATCCTGGAGACAGGATGGAGGTCCAGGACCAGGACGTCCACCGCCATCTGACCTTCTGCACTAGCGCACGGCTCGGCGACCCGCGGCTTTTGAAAATAATTAACGAGTATTTCATTAAAATGTGTTATTTCAGTTGGATCGTTTTTAAAATAGGATTTTAGATTTGAAGTTTACGGCCATCTTCTAACGTCCAGATAAAAACATGTGGAAGTATTTTTGTCACTCTTCTAAAACAAAAAGAACGGCGGAGAAAGAAGAAGGGATTTTAGGTTTGCTGCCGGTGGATCGTTTCAGTTTGGGTTTTTTTGTCATAAATACAAGAAAGACTTAAATAGACAATGGAGAGTATTTTGTATAAAAGTGACCTTCAATCCAAAGTTCTAAATGTTTTGTCGCTTGCAGTTGTTCATCGATTTAGAAAAAAACACAACGCATTTTGTTTACACATAAAGGCAAACACATAATATTATATTCCGTGTTAATTCCTTTTAAAGGGTCGCGTCTGGATCCACCCTGGTCGTTTCTGTTTTCATATTCACATTATCCCCGTCTCCTTCAGCCCGTTAGCATGTAACCGCGAGCGCGACCGACGCCGGCCGTCTTCCCGGGATGCGGGTCGAAGCTTCCTCGGACCGGCCCGGAGGGGGCGGGACGACCCGCTTCCACGGGGAAAGGGTCGGATTCACCGCCGATAAATAAAATCGGGTGGACGGGATGGATCGGAGCAGACGTTCATCATCTTATTTTCTACTTGAAATTGGATTTACACGACGTGGACCCCCCGCCGAGGCACCGACTCATTTTTCCCTCAAAAGCCAATACTTAAGACGTATCGACGATCCGTTACACGGAAGAGCAGAACGCGACGGGCGATCAGTTATGGCCGACCCTGTGTGTGTGTGTGTGTGTGTGTGTGTGTGTGTGTGTGTGTGTGTGTGTGATTGATTCTGAAGTTGGACACGCCACAATAAAAGAGCACTGCTATCTATTCTGGTCCTGCCCTCACACACACACACACACACACACACACACACACACACACGCTCGATCACTCACCATTAGATGCTGTAAAATCGATGGCCACGGTGAAATTGATCTGCGTCCTGGAGGAGGGACAAGAAGCTGTGAGTCACACCAACACCTCCACAGACACGGCGGTTTCCTCTCCACCGTATTCAAGACGTAAACAAAGACGGTAAACGCTCCGCGCGCGAGATTCCGAAGGCGTTTTCGGGCGAAACCGACTTTTACCTCCAGGAGTCCGAAGAGGCGGAGGAGCCTCCGAGGAGCCTCCGAGGAGCCCGGCTCGCTAACAAGTAATTAGACTGATGAAGCACTTAAGAACAAATCATAATCCAATTTCCCCTGCCGATGGAGCACGCCCTTCTCGCCGCTAATTTACGGCGGCGAGACGAGGCCCCGGGGGGCCGGGGCGACGGCTCCTCGTTAAACCGGAGGGGGCCGGGCGCAAAATAATAAGATGAACGAGTTAAAGACCCGCATTAACCTTTCGGTTTGGGGTCGGACGACCTGAGCATTAATTAAAATTGATTTCATTAATTCATGAGGACTCGGGGACGGATCTGAGGATCCGTACGTGTCTTCCAACCTGATCTACCACCGGCAGGATCCAGCTCTTTCTGTTGAGGGCCAGCGTCCATTTGTCAAGTTCTTACGTTCGTCATCTACGCAGGAACGCTGCGCTCAGGCTTCCTGAGAGGTTCAACCTGGACCAGCTTCTGCTCGCAGTCCCACCGCCTGCAGGAGGTCTCGGACGACTGCCGCGTTGGGCTGTAAAGGCGTCCGGGAGGTCGAGCGCAGGAGCCCGGTGGACTAAACCACCTGCAGCTCAACGTAACGAAGACCAAAGAGTCGGTGGCGGACTTTAGAAGATGGAGGTCCAAACCCCATCTCCATCCGTGGGACAGAAGCACCTCGGCGTCCACATGGACAATAAACTAGACTGAAATGAAGACACCGATGGATACAAGAAAGGTCAGAGCCGCTTGTCTTTCTCCGGAGACTCAGGTCTTCCTACATCTGCAGAGACAAGCTGCAGGTGTTCCATGGGTCGGCTTCGTCCTGGGAGGCGAACTGACGATCTGAGGAGCCAAATATCACCGAGAAGCAGCGCTTGAGCCGACGCGAACCCCCGTCAGTCGTTGGGAAACCGATTCCGAGGATGTTCTGGATTGTTTTTTGAAATCGACCAAACCCTCGAGGTCATCGTATCGTGGATGAGCCGAAGCCGAAGGAACGTCAGAAGAGCTGTCACAGCGTCAGGCCCACGGAAGCCCCGACGGGAGCTCGGAGCTCAGAGGTCGGAGCTTGATTTTCACGAGTCAACAAGCAGCTCCGAACTTCAGCTGGCCGGAAGAACTTTTTGGCTCCAACATTGTCATTTGCATAATTTCTGCTTTTTGAAACCCAAACACGCCTGGACTCTGACCTTTGACAGATTAATCCCTCATTGCTCTTCGGAGCCGTTCCAGTCGTCCATCCATACATCACTGTCATACGCAAACCGATGTCCTATCCAGGGACGTGACCTGCCGTCGAAGGGCGCACAGATGGTCGCCCTCGTATCCGGGACGCCAGACCGGATAATTGTAAGTGGCCTCAGAAGAGTTGGAGTTAAGAACCGTAAGAACATTTGAGCGTATGTCTCGGCGCTCCACCGGCCTCCTGTCAGGGAAGACCTTCAGATGTCCCTGCATCACAGTGAACTAGTCGGTTGCATCGCTTCATCTCACTGATCTGGACGGGCTCTGAGCTCCCAGGGTTCCAGATCTGTGCGGCACCAGTGTCCAGCCAGGGACCTTTGGAGTGGTCTGCTCCTGACATCTGCAGGCTTGATCTGTTGGCTCCTCACAGGAAAGCTGGAGACACACTTGTTTGCTCCTGCAGAGTCCCAAGTGGCGCCGGTTTTTGTTGCTCGTTTCTTTTTTGTGGGCGGTGTGGAGGTTATCGCTCCTGGCCTCACAGCAAGAAGGTCCCTGCTTGGATTCTGTGTGAGGTCTCCATGTTCTCCTCGCGTCTGATTGGACTTCCTCAGGGTTCTCCGTCAGTCCAAGAACCCGCGGCGGGTTGATTCCAAGCCGAGTCTCATCGTTACCCTTGTTAGAGAGCGGGACGGATGAATGAACGATTAGCATCCTGCTCTCGTCCTTCTGACAGACAAAACCAATGGCGCGATGCCTTCTTTCCGATGTGAGAGTATGTCTGTGGCTTGCAATGCACTTCTGTATTATATATTTCACGATCACGGGTTGGATTGAAGCGGAAGCCGAGATACCGCGCCGATGAAACTCCATGTCCGCCCATGTCTGAAAATCCCTTGGATAATCTGTTCTAATGGAACAGCGGGATGGAAAGCGACCCCCGGCAGACCCCGTCCAAAGGACGCCCAGACAATCACTCAAATCCATTTGCATCGGCCCTGACGTGCACGAGCATGCGCTCGGCCTACTCACCCTCCCTTGATGTAGTCCAAGAACGTGAACTCCGACTCCACCGAGAAAGACAGCAGCGTCACCTGAAACGTTGCGGGGGAGAAAAAGGCAGAGGGACTGTCACCCCCCGACAAAACCGCAGCTTTCTGCAAATACATCTGTTGACTTTTCAGTTGGATGTGAGAATAGAGAGCATTTGTATGCATGAGGTGCACACGTCCATCCTACGGGGTACTTTTTGTGAAAGCTGCTTTCTGAGTTGTTAACTTAAAATGTCTTGACTCTCCCGCTCTCCATATAAGTATATATATATAAAACTATATGTACTGTTTATAATACTGTATACAAAACCATATGTCAAAGCTTCCGTGTGCATACATGTCATGCTAGGGGCAGGAGATGTATGCTTGAGAGTGTCAAGAGTGCAATCTTTGTGTTGGTACTCACCGTGCCAGAGTTGACATATTTCTTTTTCTTCATTTTCTTCTTGGTATTTATCACCTACGGTGGAAACAAAGTGGTTACTGGTCTCCACCTATATGGCGCTTCGACCTGGATCGCATTCATCCATTCACGCACATACCGATGGAGGCGGAGCTACCGCGCAAGGCGCTAACGGGATCATCGGGAGGAACTCAGTGTCTTGCCCCAGGACACTTTGGCATGTGGACGGGAAGAGCCGGGGTTGAAATCGCCAACCCTCTCCTCGGGGGGACGACGTGAATATCTTGAACTGGGATCGAACTGACGAAGGGTTCTGCCTTGTTTGTAAGATCCTACATGCCAGACACAGTATTGCTGCAGGAAGTGGGGGATGTGTGGCAGCTAGGAGGTATCTGTCATATCTTCAGCCCCTCTCACACTGGAGGAACTCTTAGCAGCTCCTAAAACCTGTTCAAGAAGTGTGCTGTTTCTCTCGAACCATTTTAGCTGCTATTCCGAGGCAGGGTCTTTCAGAAGGAACTCATTTGATGTAGGTGCTCGGTGATCGGCGGACCTCACAAGCCAGGCCCATCACCAGATACTTGTTGCAGTTTTAAACCCTATGGTGGTACTGCTCAGATGTTCTCTTGGACAAAATGGACGTAAGCGGCGAGAAATGGAGTGATGAGGAGGTCCAAGCTCTTCCTCCAAGCTCTTCTGGCCTGCTATGCCTCAGAGGGGTTTCTAGAGCTTCCAGAGGAACATTTAGGTCAGAACAAGTGCGGCGCTAGCGAACCGGGTTCTTCACACGTGCAGGGAGAAGATAAGAGCACTTCAACCATCCGATCGTCCGTGGTTGCGATCGTCCACAAATGACGTGGCGGCTTCGTCTTCCTCTTCTTCCACCTGGGTGGTTTGTTTTGGAGTCTGGAGCTGAAGGTGGACGTCGTGCCCTCGCTGCCGGTGGGAACACGGAGAGGTTCCCTTGGAGGAGGAGGCTACTTCCTGGGGCCAAGTTGGAGCTGGGTGGTTCTTCAAACTTTTGTGTGCGAAAGCGGCTCATAAGTTTCATGGGCTCAAACATCTTGTTCCTTCTAGAGCAGGCGGGCATAGACTTCCCTTTCCTGCTCCTTCCATTTCCCTCCGCCCACAAACCTATCACCTCGCTTTCTGGATTTGGGAGAGCGGGGATAAACGTGGACCATCGGGCAGATGGATCAAACCAAAAGCCCTGCTTCGGATCAGTAAGAACCGGCGATACAGAAACTTTACCGCGACGTTCACGGCGGCGGCAGATGGCAGATTGACGAAGCGCCCGCGAGGCGCCGGCGGCGGCGAAGACGGGCTGTGAGCGCCACAGTTGCATTTACTTTACGGATGTTCTACCCGGAGGGGAAAACGTCAATCCGGAGAGCAAAGACGTCTCAGCTCATTACCCGCATTCTCTATGGCCGGCGGGCATGAAAGTGACAGTCCCTAATTCAACATGGAGGGACGGCAATTTGTCTGACACTGAACAATCTGCTGATGCAGAAGCTAAAAGGCTTTTCTGTCACACGCTGAGGTGGAGAAGGATCAAGAGACGGGTATAATGGAGCTGAAGATTTGCCCTTCAGCGGAAGGCTGCTCACCAACACCACGTCTTTCTTTTGGGTCTTAATATCAAATCGTTTGCCCGGGAAACCCTGTTTTTAATGGTATTATAAAGAGACATGTAGTAAAGTAGGAATCACTTCCCGATAAATGACTTGTAGCGAGAAACGCGAGGGGAACGATGATAACATTTTCGGGAACGGTCCTGAACCTGAAAACTCAAGAGCGAGACATTTAAAAGAGTTGTTTTCGCAATTTGCATTTGAAGCTGCAGCGGCTGCTATTAAGCGATAGATAATCTATCCCACGAGAGGTGCCGAGAAATCACTATGATCCTGTTAAATCCCCGGATTGTTCCGCTAATCCTATTTCATGGCGCCGCTATAGTTCGGAGGGCGGAGGGAGGCATCCAGGTGATTCCGGAGCCGTGTGTCAAAGAAAGCACTAATCTCCAAGACATAACTTGTTGGAGATGTCAGGACATGAAGCGCCGGTTGGGCGGGAATTCATGAATAGCAGCTGATTTTTGTCGCCCCAAAAATACTTTTATCCAACCAGGCGGGACAGATTAAGAACACGGTCTTATTTCTCGCCGAGGCCTGGCAGAAGGCAGGAAGAGAGGAGGAACATATTTAAAACAAACACCTGGCAAGACATCGCAGAGACACATTCACCGACAAGGCAGACATGAAGATGTGGAGGTTCCTTTTCGGGAAAGAGGATGGAGAGGATCAGGAAGGAGTCCTGCTACCGCATGGTAGATGTTCTGGAGTCACACTGAGATGGTTTGGACGTGGACAGAGGAGGGATAGTGAAGATCTGGGTGACAGGAGGCTGAGCTTGGAGGTCTGGAGGAAGACCAGAGAGGATGGAGGGCAAGAAGACAGGAAATTAGTTGGCGTGAGAGGAGGGGGTTACATGGAGGCAAGTGATTGGCTGAGACACCTGAAGGGAGCAGCCCGAAGGAGAAGGAGAAGCAGGACAAGAAGTAAAGAAGAGGTCTGAGTGCCAGCAGCATTTTTCTTTCAGCTGTTTTGATAGAGCTCAAAGAGCCGCCTCACAGATGACAACACCTGGCAGACTGAAAGGACGACAGACCTACGGAGGTGTTTGTTTTTGGACCCGTCTACGGAATCGGCTTTGCAGAGCAAGAGTTGTATGCTGATGGTGACTGGTCGTGATGTGTCCCATCGAGGGTAGAGATACTTTGTGTGTTTGAAAGCACGCGGCCGTCTTACCAAATCCATGTGACGTTGGTCCTGGTCAGAGAAGGTCTAGTCAGAGAAGGCTGCTGAAGCCCACTGAGCCTGATCTTCTCAGAAATAGGAATGTCACTTGGGCTGGAGGAGGGACCCGAGGCAAACGATGTTGGTTGAGACCTCGACCGTATTCCTCACCTCGTACACGTTGAACTGGCTCTGCCCCCGAGCTAGCTCTCGGTAGCTGGTCGTGAAATCTCCGATGAAGTCGTGACTGGGACGGATAAGAGGGGAAAGAAGTCCTCGGTAAGTATGAGGACAGAAGAACCAAAAGCATGCTCTCTCGCATGAATGTTCCGGAAAACACTCAGTGGAAATGATTGGCTGACCTGCGTGGTCTGAAATCATCTCACCTGCCATCTCGGTCCCAGTCGTACACCTCCACTTTGATGGTTCTGAGGAAGACACCAGACACGTGTTAGATTTTTGAACGAGCAAACCACCGGTCTGGACTTTTCTGGACACGATTGCGGCTCGACTCCTCAGGAGAACTGAACACTCACGCCTCTGTCTCCACCTCCATGGAGGCGAGGGAAGCAGTTACCACATGTGGGCCGGTCCACCATAACAACAATGGCGGACTCCAGAGTACTTCATAGTTCCTTGTAGTACCCCAGAGTACCTGGACGGGCATGACTCCCAGTCTACACTCTCTTGGAACTGACCTTCCTTGTAGTCGAGGGTCACTCCAAGAAGTAACTCCACCTCCTTCTTGGTCGGTACAAACACTGCACTGCTTGCCATTGTTGCCGTGACACTCGCTGCAGTTCACATGCTCAACATGCGTTTGCGTGTCTTCATAAAATGGTGCTGCCAACTACTGGCCCGGCACGTGTACTGCGGCATTTCTGGTGTTTTTTACGGTCTGGTGTGCACGGGAAATGTTGAACTTTTGAAATGGCAACATGCAAATGTAATCTGCTGAATAATGTTACAGCAGTGAAAAGGTTGGCCGTCTTTGCTGGTTGAGCCTGCGATCCCCACGCTGTGGATTTAGACGGCTGGAAATGACAGAGCTACAAATGGCTGGTATTATTGTATTTGGACAGACTCGAGCGCAAACACCCAGCGAGCCGTCAGGAACCGATCGCCCATCGAAAAGGGAACAAGTCCAAACACGGCCCGATCCCCCTAATCCCCTGTTTGCCTGCTCTTTAAATGGAATTTTGTCCGCGAGACGGAGATTTTTAATTTGTCCGGTAATCCTGTCATCGAAGGTAAACCGCGTCCGTCGGGATTGAACGTCAATAACGAACACTTCCGATCGCATCTCCGATCGATGTCGCTGCTTCTTTCTGAGCATTTGAACCGCACGGCGTGGGATTTGCGTTCCCCGGCAGGGAGTGAGTGGTGGGTCTGGGAGCAGGAGGTCCACGACAACGAGTGGACGGCGGTACAACACAGACGGCGCCGACACTACAAAACAAATACAGCTCAACTCATGAGGCGAAACGCTAAAAACCATGCGTGATTCCGGGCTGCTTCGTCTTTAACGACCGCAGACGAAGGTGTTTTGAAGAGCGAACGCTCCTCCTCTGCAGCGAAGGTACTTTCAAACAGAGTTGTGCGCGTCCAACTGGCGCGCTGGAAGAGTTTCCAAGGCCGAGGCTCCGGTGGCCACCGCGGTCCTCCAGGACCTGAAGGATCCCGGTTCAATTCCCGAGCCTCTCCAAACCTGCGGAAATGTCACGACCGGCAAACCGAACCTCCGAACCGCCTGCTGCTGGGGTTCATCCCTGATGGTCGCACAAGGAGGTCAAAGTCCACTGATGTCGTGCCCCAGGAAGACATGACATTTCATTGTCGTCTTCTTGGAGATAGAATATGATTTTGTTCATGTACATTCATTCATCTAAACCGCTTTCCCTGCACTCAGGGTAGCCGGAGGGTTGGAGCCTGTCCTGGCTGGGATTGGACAGAGGTGGGGTTCATCCTGGACCAATCACAGGGACACATCCGGAGACCTCCAACCATTCACCGTCTTTCCCTCGTCTGGACACCGAGGGGTCTCCGCCGGACCTCCTGTATGTGTTTGGACTGATGGAGGAACCTGGACCACCCTGAGGAACCCCAGGCAGACATGGGGAGAACATGGAGACTCCACACAGGAGGACCTCCTTTGGGAATCCAAGCAGGGACCTTCTGCTGTGAGGAAGAAGCGTTAACCACTGCTGCAGCTCTACCACTACAATGACACCTCTGAATCCTTTGAACACAGCTTTACGAAAAAAAAAAAAAAAAAAATCAGCTCCCCGCACGTGGCGAGAACTCGAAACTGCTGTTAAATGAAAGAAAAACAAACTCAAAAACCTGTAAACTCCCATCTTTCACAGACATCAGGAGAGGGAAAAAAAGTGACACCAACGCAGCAGGAACAAGATCCCTGCAAAGTGAACGAGGGAGGAGGAGGGGGAAAAAAAAAAGGAAAAACTTTTTGGCACTTTCATTCTTGTGTCACATTGATCTCAGCCGCCCTCAACCCCGACTCCCCCATGTCTCCACACAAGTGCCGACACCAGCCCAGATCCAAAGAAAACACAGGAAAGTGGTACATCTGAAACCCCCGCCTGTCACCCAGGAATTGCGAGGCGCCTGAAATAAGCCCCGCTTCCTCCCGGCCCCGGTCTTCGCTTGGCGACGGTTCCTTCGTTTCAGGTTATCTTCAAGACAGTCAGCCGAGGACAAAAAAAAAAGAATGTTCCTTGTTGCAGAGAGGGTGGAAGCTCGATGCTGCTCCGTGAAGAGGAGAAACCCAGCGAGGACTACCTTCCCCTGACCAGCCTGGGGGCAGAAATAAGAAGCTGCACTTGGTGATTCTTTGACATTCTCCACTTGCACGACACGCCCAAAAGTATCGGCTCACCTGCCTCAACTCGCATTTGAACTGAAGCGACATCCTAATCCGTAGGGTTCAATATGACGTGGCTCCGCCCTCTGCAGCCACAACGGCTTCACCTCTTCTGGGAAGGCTGTCCACAAGCTTCAGGAGAGTGTCAATGGTCATTTTGGACCGTTCCTCCAGAGGTCACACGCTGATGTTGGCCGAGAAGACCTGCCTCTCAGTCTCCTCTCTACTTCATCCCAAAGGCTGTTCGATGGGGTTGAGGTCTGGACTCTGTGCAGGACAGTCGAGCTCCCCTCCATCCATGTCTTGGTGGAGCTGCACTGGTGCACAGTCATGTTGGAAAACAAAGGGTCCAGCTTCAAACTGCTCCCACAACATTGGGAGCATGGAATTGTCCAGAATGTCTTGGTATGCTGAAGCTTTCAGAACTCCTTTCGCTGGAACTAAAACCAAAAACAAGGCCACACCATGATCCCCCCTCCTCCAAACGTCACACCAACGCAATCAGACAAGTAGCGTTCTCCTGGCGAACCCAGAGTTGTCCATCAGACTCCCAGATGGAGAAGCGTCAGAAGGCGTCTCCACTGCTCTAGAGTCCAGCGGCGGTATGCTTTACACCGCTGCATCCCACGCTTCGCATTGCACTTCCGTGAACACTTGATGGCCGAGTTGCCGTTGATGCCAAACACTTCCATGCTCTTCTAATCCAGCTGACGGTTGACTGTGGAATATTTAGGAGCGAGGAAATTTCACACTGGTTTTCCATCACAGTTCCATTCTGGAATTCCAGGAGCTCCTGAGAGCCACTTGTTCTTTCACAAATGTTTGTCTGCGTGCTGAGGTCCTTGATTTGATCCACCTGTGGCCGCGGAAGTGATCGGAACACCTGATTCCCATGAGTTGGATGAGCGAGCCAACACTTTTGGCCATGTAGTGCATGTGGAGCTTTCAACATCTTGCAGCTCGGGAGCTCTCCAGACCGGATCGCCGTCGCTCGCTCAAGCAGCTGAGGTGGCAGAGCAACCCGGGCAACTCCAGGTCGCCCAAGCAACCTTCTGCCTGCAGACAGCAGGAGCCGGGATCAAACCCCAACCTTCTAACTGGAAGCTCTGCTGAGTAACCCACAGCAGAACCATCCGGACTCCAAGAGAGGGCATGAGGAACTCAGAGCATCTGCAATGACTTCTGTATTCCAACCACCGACGGCCTGAGAGAACGTCATCCCTCCGGCGGCTCCGGGAAGCTCTCAGAACACCAAGTCCTCCAAAACCAATCTGGAACCGAGAACGGCGGCTACTATTCTGAGGCCGTGTTGATGAACGTGACTCATCGGCAGTCTTCTTCTTCTTCTTCTTCTTCTTTTGGCTTTTCCCGTCAGGTGTCGCCACAGCGAGTCCACTTTCTCCATCTAACCCTATTCTCTGGATCCTCCTCTCTCACACCAACTACCTTCATATCTTCTCTCACTACGTCCATAAATCTTCTCTTTGGTCTTCCTCCAGACCTCCTGCCTGGCAGCTCCAATTCCAGCATCCGTCTACCAATATATTCTCTCTCCCTCCTCTGTCCATGACCCAACCATCTCAGTCTGGCTTCTCTGACCTTCTCTCCAAAACATCTAACATGTGCCGTTCCTCTGATGGACTCATTCCTGATCCTCTCCATCCTGGTCACTCCCAAAGAGAACCTCAACATCTTCATCTCTGCAACCTCTAGTTCTGCCTGCTGTCTTTTGGTCATTGGAACAGTTTCTAGTCCAAACATCATCTCTTGTCTCACCACTGTCTTGTACACCTTTCCTTTTATTCTGGCTGATGTTCTTCTACCTCTTCATTCCCCTGACACTTTTCTCCACCCATTCCAACCTGCTTGGACCGTCTCTTCACCTCTTCTCCACACTCTCCTACGCTCTGGACTGTTGACCCCAAGTAGCTGAAATCCTCGTGACCTATCGGCAGTAATGGAGGCAAACATGAGCGGAGGCTCCATCTGACGCTGCGACCCTTCAGGTGGAACCAGAGGGATGTGGAAATAGACGGCGCTGGGTTTGCGTTAACGGAGATCGGGAGGGTTATTTCTTGTTTGAAGAAGTAACTGCGGATTAGAAAATGCACTTTCAGCTGAGCCGGAAGGAAACGATGCCCACGAGGGATTCACGCACCAACAGCAGGTCGGACCGTGGAAAATGAAAGCCTCCGTCACAAACTCACCCGGGATCGGATCTCGTCTCCGGCCGCCTGAAGCCGGACCCGGTCAGGGATCCCTGTCGGGCGCGGGGACGGTCGGCTCGGTCCCTCCTCGGCTCGGGTTCGCCGACAAATCTGAATAAATACGGCGACCAAACAACCCCGGGCTGCGTTCGCCGGCGCGAGATTTACAGCCGTTGTTTCCCGGCCGTAACGCGAGCCATTTCTGGGTGACAGCGGCCGTCATCGGGCGACGGTGAAAGGTGAATTGTGTGGCGTCTGACGTTTTGTAAATGGCCGCTCCGTGTTGTTATGGACTTTAAGGAGAATGATTTCTCAAAATCTGACAGCTTAACACCCGGATCGCAAATCCGGCGGTTTGTGTCGAAGCCAAAGCAGATGCGCCGACGCCGGAGGGGCGTCGGCGCATCTCGTCGTGACTCATTTTCAGATCAGCCGTCTCATTTTATGGCAGGAAGACATTCGTTCTGTAAAGGGACATGACTTGGGAGCTTTATGTGGACGTGGTCCGCACATCTGTTAGCAGAACGTTCCCCGCCGGCCGCCGGAGCCGAGCGTCACCGCGGCGCTCTGAGTCCCCGACTACAGTTGTTCAATAATGAAGGTCTACAGGTGGTCGTAATAGAGCGGCGAGATTTATGTAATAATTCATGCAGCCGCTATGGAGCGAGCATCCTGAGGCTGCAGCCGCTCCGAACACCAGGCTGTCAGGATGCTACGCTACGCTCCTCTCTGACTCCACTGCACCGCATCGCAGTATCCGACTTTTTACTAAATACAGACTTTTCACGCCTGTAAATCCACCTCATTTTGTCTGGTTTTACCTACCGACCGTTTTTTGTACTAAACTGCACAAAAAACGACTCTGCTTCTCTATCAGCAAATTCGAATGACATCTGTTTATGCATTTTATGCCGTCATCCTTTCACCTCAGTATCTGCTGCACCTTCCACTCCATAGTTTAATGTTTACTGCACTTTACTGTTATTATTTTGTTCATGTTCAAGTGGACCGTTCACCGCTCACCCTCTCGTTCGGACCGCGGGAGGTTTCATGGGTCTCGAGTCCGGCGAAGGCTCGCCGAACAGACTCGCGCTGCGAGCGAATCGACCGCAACGGGTAAAAGAACTCGGAAGATCTAAATTTAGAGGCTGGAGTGTTTGTGGGTCTGGTCTGGTTGGGCCTCCTCGCTTCCGTAGATGGCTGCTCCTTCACCGAATCTGAAAGCAAAACGATGCTCCGACTCCTCTTTGAGGAAGTTAGCGAGGAGTCGGCATTCATCCAATCAGAATGCGGTGAATCGGCAGCGGGTCGTCCGCTGACACGGCTCCGCGGGCCGCGGAATTTCATTTGAAATGATTCCCGCGCCTGTGCCGGACTTGTACCTGCCAAGGCGGCGCGTGGCTGAAGTCGCGGCTCCAGGAAGTGCTGCTCTTCTGCCGGAGTCCTGTCTTAAGTGGGGAGCATTTGCTCAGACCTGGAATCGGTGTATTTGCACATCCAGAGAAAGTAACGACCAATTAATATTATGGTTAGGAAATATAGTAAGAGGAAAGACCTCCCCTGGTGCGGCGTGAACTTCTGCGAGCTTCCTGGGCCCGCTTTCTTTTTTTCTCTACCTAATGATGTGGAGAAAAAATGACAATTAAGCCCCGGCAGACCCTAAGCGCTCCCACCCCGCTGCCATTTCTGGAGGAAACCACGAGCAGGGCCGTCGTTTCAGGAGCGCCGACTTGTTTTTACTCCTGCGGGGGGGAAGAGGAACCCCGGGACCGCAAACACTCTGTAGCTTCGACACACCGGTGACCAGCAGCAACAAACCAGCCGACGGCCCGCCGGGAGCCTCATTACCACCGAGAAACTCCATGTCATAACACCTTGCTGTATTGCAATGTACACACACACACACACACACACACCCCTTGTCCAGAGTGACCAAGGCAAACTGGTTCTGCTTCAGTTGATCCCGTCAAACTGCCGAGACGCCGCCCTTCTGTTGGTGTTTTTCAGGGCGTCACTTTTATCTCTTTAGCTGGTTTGTCTTTTTTATCCTTGTTGGTCGTCGCCCACTCGCATCCTGCCTGTTTTTATTCCATTCTTGTCATTGCTATTGTCACTCTGTTTATGATTAGTTTTGGTTGTCTATTTTCACCCTTTTTTCCATTCTGTTGTCCATTCTTATCCTCGATGTTGTTCTCTCTGCCGTGGAAGTCTTTTGTTTTTCCTAATTCTCTCTCATATTTATTGACACCGATGACTGCTCCGCTATGGGGATCAATAAAGTTCACCTCGTCTTATCTGTCTTTCACCAGGACGTGTTTGGTCAACCTCTGGCTGCTGCTTCTGGCTGCTGCTTCTGGCTGCTGCTGGGCCGTAAAGCGTTGCTTCTAAGACGGGGACCTGAGCCGAAGCTAACGTAACGCTGAGCTTCGCTGGAAAGACCGCTGTGTTTACTGGGGCTAAAAATGTTGTCCGCGGAAAGCGTGAAGCCCAAGAAATGAAGGCGTCACCTAAAGGCATCACACTCCTACCACGCCCATAAGACACTCCAGTTTTTTCGTCAAAAACGTGCCGGATATTTGCGACGATCATCCCGCTTTGTGAAAGCTACTTCAGTAAAGCAGCTAGCATTGCTATGCTAACAAGTGTCGATACAGTGATTCTTTGTTGCAAGTTAAATTGCTTTCTTTTTTTTCTTCTTGTTTATAAGGATATAATGTTGTGCACAGGTGTGCAAACAACAATTTTACAGACAAATAATACTATTACAGTGGTGGCGGGGCGTAACAGAAAATAATGAGAAGCATAGCCGACTTCTCAGGTTGCATTTAAAAGTCAAAGTCAACTTTATAGTTTCACGTATCCAGAGGGTCGGAGCAAACAGCCGACGCTTATGAAAACACCGGCGACGCTTATGAAGAGGTAGCGAGGTTCTGGCCGAGTCCAAAAACAAGCTCAAGTGGTTTTCTAAAGTGACGGCGGTAAAGAGTGCAGCTGCAGAGATGCACCGTTCCGTTCGTCCGGCGCGAACCCGAAAACCCAGCGAGGAGATGGTTGTGTCATCAGAAGCTCTGCTTCCACCAGGTGTTGCACCGGCAAGATCTCATGCTTTCTCGCTCCGAGTCGGTCCAGGAGATGCGAATCCACGCCTCGGTGTGATTAACGCCGTCCCGCCGGCCGACCCGCGGTCACCGAGGACCTCAGGTGCTGCTCCGTCACCGAGCTGGTAAATCTGATTCCTCAAAAACCTCTGAGGAGAGGCGCTGACAAAGACGCCGCTTTTGACTCGTGCTTTTACAACCGACGGCCAACCAGAGAGAAAGAACGGCCGGCTCGAAAGCGCAACGTGAACCGGCGACAATTTCCTCCGGCGGACGCCGCCGATGCCCGTGGT
Source organism: Fistularia commersonii (assembly GCF_037954325.1). Lineage (NCBI taxonomy): Eukaryota > Metazoa > Chordata > Actinopteri > Syngnathiformes > Fistulariidae > Fistularia > Fistularia commersonii. The sequence continues at coordinate 15,944,093 of NC_141304.1, read as the reverse complement.
TTAATAATAGCAGTCGTCCAGCGTCAGGCCTCTCAGAGCGCCGTGTTTCAGGTATTTCAAGTGCAAAAAACAGGCAAAAACCAGGGAGTAAATGGGACGTAGCGGAAGGATAAACGGCAGCTGTGGATCGGAGGAAGCGAAGACGGGAATTGTACCTGTCGTAGTCGCCGTTGCAGAGCGCCCGGACGGGGATGGTGAAAGGCTGCCACACCGGGTTTAATGTGTTCTTCACCACCTCTGTTTTATGGCAGATAGTAAACCTAGGCGAGGGCGGCAGGGAGGAGGAGGAGGAGGAGGAGGGGAAACAGTGTTAAAAGCAGCCAAGAAAGGAATCTGCCCATTAATTCTTCATCATATAAGACAGAGAGGGATGGATATGTAAATGAGGGGAGGAGCGTGCGATGGAGGCGACAGCCTTGCGGGGGAAACAATGCCGAAGCCTAAGGCGACAAAGAAGATGCCCGGAACCATCTTTGTTTATGCTTGGCGTCTTTCCCGGCCGCGTCGTGCTTCGGACCGCGGAGGAACGCTTAATATTTCAGTCCCGTTCTCGAATCCGATGATATGCAAATTGATTTCTCCGACGTCGTCGCGTTCCGGCGCGAGGACCCGAGTACGTTCTTATCAAACACCCCTCCGAAAGCTACAATCCGTATCGCTTGCCTTTTACGGCCGAAGCCTGGGATTACTCGGGCTCCGCTGAGTGCCGAGAGCCGTTTTAACCCGGCGAGTCCTTCGGCCGAGCGGCCTTCTAATTTGGACCTTCTGGCACCGACAGCGGATACTTCTCGCACACAAAAACCGCTGAGTTTTACCGTCGGTTTGCGTGCGGGGGTACTGCGGGAGGCGGAGGCTCTAATGAAGCACTCGCCAGAGCGTCTCCGGCTGGATCGGGCCGACGCCGCCGTGACGCCGGAGCCTCTCGGGAAACCGAACAGCGCTTTAAGAAAGCTTGAAGGGGGCAGATACATCCATGTCGGAGGAAGATCCTCCGACAGCTAAGCATACATTTTCATCCACGCCGCTGCTACCGGCTACTGTACCCCGATAATAGCCCCTGTGTTTTCCCTCCGCCGGTTCCCCCGATAATTTCCACTCCGCGCTGTGAAAATCGTCGCTTCACAGCGGCCGATACACTTTGTACCCTCTTGCTTCAAAGCTCTTTGGGCTCGGGCACACAGAGAAGCTTCAACAAGAGAATACGCCGAATGTTACAGGCCGGGTTCTGGTATCTGACGCTTTCTCCTATTTTTTAAAAAGAACTGTTTCAACGCCGCTTTTGAAAACAGCCGTCGGCCGCGGACGCTGCGTGGCGACAGCACTCACGTTCCGTCCTCATTACTTCTGTAGAAAACCATGAAAGGGTCCGACTTGCCAAAGAAGTCCTTCTTGTCCAGCTTGTTGGCGCAGAACTGCATGGTGGAGCTGTCCTGGGGGTGGAGGAGACAGGAGGGCGAGACGTCATCACTCCTTCACATTCAACAGCAGATAATCACTTTTTCATGCAGTATGCATAGAATGTATTCTTCAGTCATCACAAACTCCGCCCAGCCTTGTGTTCTGTTTGTTTCTCTCCGATCAAACCTTGGAGCTGGAAGACCTCATTACCTTCTGGGGCGGATCTTTGTATCACCGTATGATAACAGCGTCCTTCTTTTTATTCGTTGGTATTTGACTTCTTGGAAGTTACTTCCACGGTGAGAAGTGGCCACGTGGACAAGAGAAGGGGTGACTCAACAAAATACAACAAATACCCGCCTCCGTCCAAGAGCCTCCTCTTTATCTTCTGCTCTTACACCACCCAACTTCCTGTCATCTCCCCCTCCATCCATACACCTCCTCTCTGGTCTTCCTCAAGACCTCCTCCAACCTCAGCATTCTTCTACCCAGACCTCCACCATCCTGTCTTGCTGCTGCTCACCTTCATCCCTTCCCTCTCCTTTCCGGTTCAAACCTCCGCCTCTCTAGATGTTCCTCCACCCGTTCCCTCCTCTCATGATAGATCATCCGCAAACATCGTTGTCCATGGAGACTCCTGTCAAACCTCGCCCGCCAGCCTGTCGGACCAGGAGGGGCTCAGAGGAGATCCCCGGTCCACTCCCACCTCCGTCTTCAACTGCAGACCTCACCCCTGTCTCACGGCTGTCATACATGTCCTGCACCGTTCCTACAAACGCCTCCGCCATTCATGAAGTTATAAAAAGCACAAGCGTCCCTTTCACATAACCAACAAACCATGGTACTTGTCTGTGGAGGTTCTCAGTCCTCCAGGTCACAGTGAGTTCTTGTGGAAATCTTCTCGTCGTGGCAACTGGACTTGAATTTCTTCCCTCGAAGACGTTTCAGCCCTCATCCCAGAGGCTGCTTCACTTCGAAGGACCTGAGGGGAGTTTCTGAATAGAAGTGCCAGGGTTTTGGGCGGCTCCAGTTTCAGGACGGGACCCCGCGGTCCACCTCCACCTGAAGGACAAGGATCGTTCTTTTGAAGGCAGAAATGTCCGTATTCTGGCCGGAAAAGACAGATGGTTGGTGAGAGGAGCTTCAGCTGTTCACCTTCCACTCCAGGTAATCCCACCAAAATTGCTCTTTTGTCCCAACGAACGACACGCCGTTCGCATAACGACCTCCTTCAACCCGGTTTCTGCCCATCGGCTCTTCCGATGACACGCGAGCCGCCATGACCCGGAAACTCCCCGCAGGTCATTCCAGCCGAGGGAGCCTTTCGAGTCCAAACATTCGAGTTCCACTTGCCAGGACAAGGACATTTGGACAAGAAGAAGCCGCGGTCTAATCTTGTCCGTTCACCACAAAGGAAGCGCGACGTTCAATGCCGAGGGTATTTTTCCACTTCTTCTTGTGTCGCCATCGACCCGAGTCCCGGCCGACTCGCCGGAGGACGGGCTTCGACCGTTTCTCATTTCGGTGTCCACGTGCACTGCAGCTATATTTCCTGAAGTGATGTTTTTTCATTTCCAGAACGTGACTACATTTGATTGCGGGTGTCCTGACAACAAGCGGTAGTTTTGGTTCGGGGTTTTTTCTCTCGGCTTCGGGCGTGTAAACGCGTCCTCACTCGGGAAAATATTGGCAGCCGGCCGACATTCCACTCCAGCCTTATCTATAAAACCGGCACAATGGTGCCACGGGCACGGGGGGAGCGCACCAGCATTCGAGCGGCAACACATTTTAATCCGCGGCCCAAACACCCGTGTTCGGCAAACGGCGGCCTCGCCGATTGTGTTGGCGGGCGCTCATTAAGTCGTATTTGGAAGCGGTCAACAAACTGGTACGGCATCTGGAAGGTTTGAGCGCGTCGAGACCGAGTGAATATCTATATTTAAGGGAAAACAAGCGGCGAGTGTGAAGAGGAGCTACAACACCTGCTCAAATCTGCTGCCCTCGGATGCTTTGGGGTGAAGAAACCAATAAACCGATAAAGCGTGCCTTTAAAGAACCACTCCGATTTAAGAGGAGACCTCGGGTCCCTTGTTTAACCAGATCAACAATATTGCAGTCACGCTTTGAGCAGCTCCATCTTAAATACGGACGTCCTTCCGAGGCCGCGAATCGTCGGTGAATGTGGTGAAGATGCGGTCCGGAAGATCCAGGACGTCTGGTCCGGGAACGATGCTTAGCTCCCAAGATGCGACCGAGTCGCCGGAATCTTTGAAACGGCGCCGATTTTCAAACGCCAGACGGATCTGGATGAAGAAAGACCTCGCAGGGACCTCGGCGCTTCGGTTCAGACTTAAGTAAACAAAAGACAAGCACTCGGTAATGATGCAATAACTTTTCTTGAAGGCATCGGGAGGTGCCGTGATTATTTCCGATCCCTTTCCGGGATCATCCGCGGCCTTCGGAGGCTCCGAACACGTGTTCCCTCCGCGGCCCGGGGGAGCCGGAGCGCCACTCCTTTGAAAGCTGCCGTTCTGTCGGCGGCGTCTGAAGCCACTTCCAGCACAATATCAGCGGATGGTCGTCGCTCTCGGAGCAGGAGCGCCTTCCAACAGGCAGCCAAAGCTCCGCTAATGATGGATCGGGAGCTTTTTAATGTCGCGGTTCGCACCTCGTGGCGAGCCGTCTGCCGAGTGACGACCCGGCGGACGTGTTTGAGGTTTCAGGAATGACAGATTGTGAAGGAGCGGAGAAAGTGTTCCCGAGCTCAAACGCAGAGGTCCATTTTCATATCTCCTCGCCGGCTTCCAAAGCGTCTTTATCGCTGGCAGCCAGCCGCGCACTTCTCCCCGACACCTTCCCGGACGCTCCGCTTCACGCCGGCCAGGAGAGCCACTTTATCTGTATTCCCGTCCTCGCCCGAGGACGCCGACGCACTGCGTGCCGGCTGTGTGTCGAGCCTCCTTCTGCAGGAGATCAGAACGCTCTCGGAGCATTTCATTCCCTCCAAAATAGACCTTCGAGTCAGGCGGCGAACGCAGGCTCCCGTGTGGGTTATTGATACAGACGGACTTATTTCTTAATCGGAACATGAGAGGGAGGATTTATACGCGGCCAGAAATGATAAAAACCCCCTCCGGTGCTTCTCCAGGTTATTGGACGGCGACTCGCTATCGTTTTACGCCCTAATTTCGGCCCGGTATGGCCTCGGGGCCAAAGAAGTCGTCGCCTGCGGGTGCAGAACTCTTCGAGACCTTCTAAGTCCTTGGAGCCGAAGAGTTTCTCGATTGACATCCCGGGAATTTGACGGACGAGTCGACGAGTCCTCGGGTTAGAGTCAGGTCATCGCTGTCGGAGCACTGGAAATTCAGTTCCCGTGAGAAGAAGCCGTCAGCCGCAGACGCGTTTCGGCACATCTCAAAGAAAAACCCGTATCACGGCTGAGGAGCAAAAGCAGAACGTTGTCCAAAGCAGAAGACCTCCTCAAGCACATCTTGGCACCGCGTCTTTACCGGTAAGCGAGGCACCGCCAGCCAGCCGGTCCTGTTCTGACATAACAAGCCCACCGGCGGACTTTGGCTCGGCGAGGACTCCCCGTCTGGTTTGACGCCGTCCTCCCCCTCGTGCACCGAACGGCGCCGGTCTGCATCTTCTGATCTTCCTACCAGAGCCACGTTTACATTTTTAACTACTTGAGAGAGAGGGAGTCTTTTGCCCGATCAGCCTTCGCTGCCCACATGCAGACGGCGAGCCTCGGTCGCTCACGGCCGCCGCAAGGTCACCGGTTTCCGGTCTTCGGGCCACTTCAGGAAGTACTGACCGCCGCACAACCGAGCACACCGGACAACCAACGAGAGCCGCTTGTGAAGTGGCTTCGACCCGCCGGTCGGGGATTGAGACGGGTTCCTGTACCTGCCCGGGCGGCGGCGGTGCTGCCGAGGCTGACCGGTGTCTGCTGGTCCCTGCATCCAGTGGGATCACACCTCCACATACCGAGAGTGTCACTCCCCAAGTTCAACGATCACTCGGCTTCCTTGACGCTCACCTCTTCCTGCAGCGTTCCAAAGCCTCCGCCTGTCCAGGGGTGGCCACAGCCAATCATCATCCCTCCATCCATGTAACTCCTCTGGTCCTCCTCTGGTCCTCCTGCCCGGCAGCTCCCACCCTGGCATCCTTCTAGCCTGAACCTCCTCTTGGTCAGTTGTACACTGAACATGTAGCCTAGCATCTGCGCTGTAAGTCGCTTTGGATAAAAGCGTCTGTATTCTAAAATGTCTGTATTCTTCACATAAAGTGTGTTTTCACGCGTCCCACCGAGGTGTGAGTATTACACCCCTCGGACTCGTCGCTTTGTATTTGACAATCGGGAACGCGCAGTGGATAAAACCCTCTCAGAAAGCAACGTTTCATCTGCCGTGATGGCCGCTCCCTCGCTCGGCCTTCGACCGGCAGGACGACCCGACGGTATCCGTCTGCTGTTTGGGTTCCTCGGCGCTCGAACCCCGGATGATTTCATCATCACGCCTCACCGCAAGCATCGGCACGTCGAACTCCACAAACTCACGTCCGCTGACCGACACTATTTGTTCGTCCGCGGTAACCGCGACTTCTCCGCCGATCATCCGCCGTCCTCGGGTAAGACCACTGGAGACGGCGCGGGAAAGGCCGACTCGATCGGAGGTCAAAGGTGTCGCTGGAACAAGCCGGAGAAGAGCTGGGCGCCGACCCGGCAGGATGTGCGGAACACGCGGGGACACGCTTCGGGTTCGGTCCTGCGTACGATATTCGGCGTCGCTCATCAGAATTCCACAGGTGGAGGTTAGCGGAGCGCGCGGTATGCTCCGCCGAGGAACCGGTCAACCTCGAGCGCGTCCTCTCGCTGTGTCGGTCAAGACCGGCGGGGTATTTCCACGGCAACGCAACCACGCATTTCACCGGAGAGGAAAGGCCTGGTATTTCATCCTGGGCCCTCAAGGGCAGGGAAGCGTGGAGCGGTGAAGATAAGGAACCAAAGAGCAGGGGGTCCCGGACACGGCAAGCGGCCGTGAGATGTGAGAAGATCGACCAAAACGGCTGGAATCCCCAGAGGAGGGATTTGAATCGGACGTCGTCTTTGCGCCCGAAGGCACGAAGCAGGTCGTTTGTGACGGAAAGCGACGACAGAGGAAAAGGAGAAGAAGGAAGCCTGGTCTTCAGGAGCTGCCAGTGTCCTTACATGTCCCAGCTTAAATCAAATATAGATCAAGGGAGGTGAAGCTTCTCCTTTAAAAGTCAGCAGAAGCCGGTAAATGAGGGAGAGGGGAGATCCGAGTCAGCGAATCGAAAGCGGTGCACGGATGAGTTCTTCTGAAGGAAAGCCACGCCTGACGTTCTCATGCGCTGAACCGCCACTCACCCATGTTTGTCATGTTTCCAGAGACCTTCTCCCGGCGGCGCCCGATGGTGCAGCGTCACGTGACCGCCTGATGGCGACCAACGCAGAGGAATAAAAAAGCAGGAGCGTTTGCTCCGCCATTTTACAGGTTTGTGGCTTCTTTCTTTTCCTGTCTTGATCGTTGTGTCGAAAGGAGCCACCTCAGATGACCAGGTCATTGGCAGAAGATTTCTTAATCACTTATTTCCACAAATAATAAAAATGTAATCTAACGGTTTGGTGAACCTATAACCGTCTTATGTGTGAACATCTACAATATGATTACGTATCAAACCGCCCGGGGGATTGAATGAAGACCCAGGACACGTCTGACTGCCTCGCTCACGTCCAACTTGGTCTGAAACTGAGATGGACAACCTCAACGTCTTCATCTCAGAAGGAGGCAGAGATGGAGATGTGGAGGTTCCTCTTGGGGAGCCACAGTCAGGGAGGAGTCCGTCAGCACCTGGTCGATGTTCTGGAGTCACACTGAGATGCTCTGGACACGGACAGAGGAGGGATGGAGAAGGTCTGGGTAGAGGGATGCTGAGACGGGAGGAGGTCTGGAGGAAGACCAGGGAGGAGGGGAAGGAGGACAGAAGGTGAGCTGGCTTGCCGGAGAGGGTCGGATGGAGGCAGATGATTGGTTTTGGTGGCTCCTGAAGGTGGCGGCCCAGAGGAGAAGGAGAAGACGCCCGACACCTTCATGGTGCACCCATGACATCATCTCCCAGGCTTCCCTCGACGTTTTGGGACTGAACTGGACTTGAAGCGACGCTCGGATGCAGTTTGTCACATTTAGAACACGACGTGCCGAAAGCATCCTTTTTTTTTTTTTTTTTTTTTTGTTCCTCGCCGTCGTCGCCATGACGAGGACATACCATAATAACCACATCCGATCTTTACGGGGACGGGAAGCATCGGAGGTATTAAAAATGCATCTGCTGCCGCCTCATTAACGCTCCGTGGCGCGAAGCTCGCACCCTCGCCCAGCCTGTGATCAACAACCATTCACTAATTTGAGAGACTCAAGTATCAATATTTAAAGATTTAAAGCCTGTGTGTGTGTGTGTGTGTGTGTGTGTGTGTGAGGAGATAAGGAGAAGACAAGGGTGGTGGAGGAAGTTGAATATAAGCCTCACATTCACACATTTACATTCGAATCACACAGGCATGAATCCTGGTGCTCATCGGGGTGGAAATCTGTGAAAAGGATGGACGGCAGAGTTAGAAGGAGGTGAAGAAGAAGAAAAAAAGGAGAGAGAGAGGAAGAAACGAAAGGGTGGCGTCTCACTTAAAGACCGAAGGGATGGATTTGGGAGAAGGAGAAGCAAAAGGACAAGAAGGCGGAAGAGCGACTTTACACGGTGACAAATGGCGTCTCGCTGTTTGGGTACAAAGATCAGAAGTTCAGCAGAACATCCCTTTCATCATCTAACCTTTAAAGTAAAAACTAACTTCTGCCTTTTTTGCTTTCGGGACGGAGGCCGGGGCCGAGCGGGGGGCCGATCGGCATTCACTCCCACGTGCCACGACAACGGGAGCCGTTGGGGTGACACGGTATTGCACATTAAACAGGGCTCTGCGGCATTTGGAGCCGCCGGCCGGCGCCGGCGCCGGGGCCGACTCCTGCATGACGATTAGCCTCCGGGCGGACAAATGTAGCGGCGCTGTAGCGGGATTAAGATTTATCGGCCCGCGGTTGGCGAATTAGTCATGTTTTGGGGCGCCGGGATGAAGAGGAGACGTTCTCCGCGGGAGGTTCGTCACATTTACGGCTACTTTGTCCGGCTTGAGCGGGAACTCGCGGGTTCGATCTGCTCATGCCGCCGTTGCCGTTTCCCCGCCTTGGAGGACTCGTACGCTTTACCGTTTGTCTCATACTCGTTTCCCTTGTTATACAAGCACAACGCAAGCCGGGTCGATGACGTAGGAAGGTTATAGCTTTACACCAGTGTTAGCATTGGCGCAGTACGGTACATACGCTAATAGTTTCCGGTAGAGCGACTGATGCTAGGCTACACAGCTTTCCAAGGAACAACAAGGGAAGGAAGGGGAGGGAAATTGCTTGCGGACGGACACAACTACCGACATGTTCTTGCTGCCTCTCTCCAGATGCTTTGACGCATTTAGCCAAGCTAAGCTGCTGAAAGCGCTCACGGTCGCCGCTGGTGTCAAACGGATGCTAAAGCCAAACGCTCTGACGCCAGTTCTCTATCACAAGCAGACAAAAGGTCCTTGAAAACGGGTAAAATCCGCCGAAGGAAACACCACAGGCAGGAGATGATGGATGTTCTCCACCGAGGATGTCAACAACCTGCTCCTGCAGGAGTAGCTATTAGTATGTAGCTGTTAGCGCTACCGGTATTATCGGTAATCGATCATCTCCCAACCCCCGCACCCCTCTGTCTCCATCACGCCCTTTCCTTCCAGCTCCCCGCCTCCCCTCGCTCTCTGGGCTCGAGGCAGAAGGTCGCCCACGTTGAGCTCCATCTGCTCCGGCAAAAGGCGGCGTTTCCTCACCAAGCGGTTTCTCCCGGGGGGAAGGCGGGGCTCCTGTAGGTCAGGGTGTCCCACGCAAACACACAAAAAGGCAAAAATGTAAAACACTAGTCCAGGGGTCGGCAACCTGCAGCTCTTCCATCTTTACACTGCGGCTCCGAGCGGCTCGGGAAAATAAGTTATAAATATTTAATTGAAGTGTATTTCATTTGTGTTCATTCCTTTTTTTTAACTTTTAGTTCTAAGTTGGAAGATTTTTTGTGATCTTGAAATATTAAATAAAGTTATATTTATTATTTTTCGCCGCTCAAAATAACGTCACACCGGCGGAAGCCGGTAAAGTCCCGATTTGCAGATGCTGTTTGCAGAAGTTCAGGAGCAGAAGTCCCATAAACCCGGTAAAATGAATATTTATGAAGATATTTTGCAAATATTTATTTTTTATTGTTTACTGACACAGTGATTTTTTCCCGATTTATTTTCAAAATTCAGGTCAAGGCTCCGCTACACGCTCTGAAAGCCCAAAGCTCAAAATGAGTTCATTTAATAAATAAAATTTAATTTTTTCCATAACATTTTGTGAATTTCAGAAGCAACACACTTCACACTTGTTTATACAAAGTGTAAAGGTAATAAAATGCAACATATACAGTGGTTCCTTTAATTTAGACCTCAAAAAGTAATTGCGGCTCCCGGTGTTTTCTTTTCCGAGGAAACCGGGTCCAAATGGCTCTTTGGGTGTTCCGGGTTGCCGACCCCTGGACTAACACAAGCGGAGAGCTGGACTGGTGGTGATGTTCACTGACACCTTCTAGAAATGACCTCATTGCACATATTGAACGTGGAACGAACGATCAAAGCCTCTTAGTTATTCCCTTTAAAACGACATCATTGGTCAAATCAAAACCAAATCAAATCCGTTGCATTTATTTCTTACGGCTCTACCCGGAGCCGCCCCAGAGAGAGTTCAAGTGAAAACATTTTTCCACTAGCAAATAATAATAATTCCCTTCAAAGAAAACTCAAATGTCCTGTAGTGACGAGAGAAAAATACAAAAATGAAAGTGCATGACAAACTGAAAACGCATTAAAGCTCAGTTTACTGCTCACCTGCCTGAACCGCTCAGCAGCCTTTCATTACACCGCAGCATCTGCCCTTTCCGTCCGCGGACAAACACGCCGCCTCCAAAACCCATCTTTTCATAGTCAACCTTTGGTGTTTGCCATTTTTGGGGTGGAGGGCTGGTAGAAAGTTGACCCGGGTGAGAAGGTCCACGAGGCTGCTGATGAACGAGCGAGGCTGAAGGACCCACGGTTGGCAGTCCAGGGCAGGACTTGTATTTCTCTCTGATAGAAGTCAGATATCGTCAAGCGGGCCAAAGACAATTCTCTCCTTGAGACGAGTGTTCTGGATTGTCTTAAAGAGTGCAGTCCAGACCTGCTCCTCACTTAAAGAGTGCAGTCCAGACCTGCTCCTCACTTAAAGAGTGCAGTCCAGACCTGCTCCTCACTTAAAGAGTGCAGTCCAGACCTGCTCCTCACTTAAAGAGTGCAGTCCAGACCTGCTCCACACTTAAAGAGTGCAGTCCAGACCTGCTCCACACTTAAACCAAGAGTGCAGTCCAGACCTGCTCCTCACTTAAAGAGTGCAGTCCAGACCTGCTCCTCACTTAAAGAGTGCAGTCCAGACCTGCTCCACACTTAAAGAGTGCAGTCCAGACCTGCTCCACACTTAAACCAAGAGTGCAGTCCAGACCTGCTCCTCACTTAAAGAGTGCAGTCCAGACCTGCTCCACCTGGAAAGGCTCATCAGATGTTGTTACAGTCAAGAGCATCTGCATTTCACCTTTGCTGGTGAAGGTCCTGTCACCGGTGGATTGTGATCTCATGGTCCGGACGCCGGGGTTTAGAACCGCATGTCTAAAACTGAGCGTCGGACCATTTTCGCTCAGCAGGCGACAGATTCCTCTGCTGAAGGCAGTGAATGTGGGATTGGCTGCCGACGACTCCGACAGCCGCATCAGAGCGAGGACTCGTCTCAGGAGAAGAGGGAATTAGCGCTTAATCTTTTTCCCCGGGACTAAAACTTCCCTTTTTTTTCTCCTCCGTGTGATCAGCCGGTGATTAACTGTGATCTCGGTGCGCCAGAAATCCCACTGATGCAATTAGGTGTTTACATGACCTCAGCATCCTTCTAGCTGCATCTTCTCCACCCTCACTGTGACTTTATCTCCGGAACATCTAACACATGCTGTCCCTCTGATGGACTCCTTCCCGATCCTCTCCATGTTCCTCAACCCCAAAGAGGACATTTGCATCTTCATCTCTGCCTCCCGTCTCCTACCTCACTGTCTCCAAACCAGACACCACGGCAGCTCCTCACCTCCGTCTTCTCCGATTATCTTTTATCCTCGCTGATGCTCTTTCATCACCCCTGACACTTTCCTCCACCCGTTCCAACCTGCTTCCACACATTTCACCACCTCCTCTCCAGCCTCTTCATTGGACTGTCAACCCGCGGTGCTTAAACTCTTCCACCTTCTTCATCTCCACTCCCCGCAGCCTCACCGTTGCTCTTGGGTTCCCCTCTTTCTTGCCGGAGCTAATCTTTTCACAGCATACTTCCACCTCTCTAGATGTTCCTCCACCTGCTCCCTGCTATCACTACAGATCACATCATTGTCTTCACAGTCCAACGAGATTCCCGTCTAACCTCATGGGTCAACCTTAACCCTCACCATGGGAGAACGAGGCAGGGCCGGGATCCGTACTGCCCTCCCACCTGCCCCTTTTTACGGTCATACATGTCCTGCACCACCCTAACATAGATCTCTGTGAATTAAAGCCCTGTATAAATGCAGTCTCTGCGCTGTGCTGCTCTCCTCTGTGAACAACCCGGCCCTTTTTGCTCCGCACAAAATGTGGTTAGCGCTGCCTTTCAGATTTATCATGCAGCGTGACGTGAAGCATCAAAATGACAACAACAAAGTTAATGGAAGCACAGGAAGTGAAGCGTAAACGCACATCCATCAGGTCACGCGAGGAGATGATGTGTTTGCCAATGAGAGGAACAGCTATTTCCCCTCCGTGTGAGAAGAATGTCTTGATGATAAAACATCCAGAAACCAGGGAACGGGAGGAGGTCGGGGGGGTCAAGGAAGCATCTCCTCACGGCTCCCGGGGAGCTGTGACCGCCACCCCCTTCTTTTGCAAACAGCATGATCTCCTTGAACGGAGGTAATTGTCGATTGTCACAACGGGTGATGTGTCAAACATCTCCCTCTGCTCTCCGTGGCTTTAGATTCAGGTGTTTGACACGAACCAACCAGACAAAACTTCATATCAAAACCCCAGAGGCCAGAAATTGGGGAGAAGTTAGTGACAGGAATCAGGGCAGAACATGTACACTATGATGGGATTCATTAGGTCATAACATATCTACTGCCTGTCTCCTGAAGGTTTGAGGTCCACAGGACCTTTAATGAAGAGCATTTGTTAAACCCTCGTGAGATCTCACGGTGACAATCGGGTGGGGTTTGTTTCTTATCTTCGTCCGAGCAGAGTTCTAATGGACCATCGAGTTTCCAGGTGGAGGTTCCACCTTGGGAGGGTTCTTCCTGTGAATGTGTTCAGCAGCTGTGTGAAGGTAAGTTGGAATCTGAGCTGGTAATTACAGGGCTGATGATTGGATCGTGTCAAGCAGGGAGGAACATCCTCCAGGAGAAGCTGATCTGACGGCGGCAGACCTTCGTGACCAAGAACCTTCACAGACACATGATTGGTTCACCTGGGCTGCTCATGAGCCGGGTCCAACGAGCACGATGGTCATTGAAATGCCCTCATTCGGGACTCCGGAGGAAATATCTTCTCCCCAAATGCGTGCAAAGCGAAGCTCTGCTGCCGTCGGAGGTTCAACCGAGGAACCGGAGCGGGTGCAAAGTCCGGTCGTCCGGGCGTTCGGTTCGGAACCCCCGCGGGAGCGTGGACGTTCGCGCTACTCACTCGACAGTTGCTCAGCTCCTCGGCCGACAGGATGATGGCGCCGCACTTTTTCCCGGGGATCCCTCTGTGGACGAAGGAGAGAGAGGTCAGACAGACGGCAACTCTTGGACCAGTAAAGCTCGGGTTGCCGATAAGAGTCGGGTCTCTGTGGCGGCTCCCCGCAGCCGAAGGTCCAATCCCTGCCAAAGATCACGCAACTTGAAACCTTCCCACTCCCTTGCTGGTCCAAAGGCCAGCCCGCGAGGGTCCGGAGGACGGACTTGGATGTTCTCAAACTGTCGGAGGAGGACAGTTCATAGAACTCTTCATAGAGGACTCTATCCTGCACCTTCTCCTTGCTCTCAGGGATCTCCACATCTCCATCTAACCTTCTCCTCTGCATCCTGCATCGCCTCAGAGTTCTTGTCCCTCCTTCCACAAACCTCCTCTCTGGTCTTCCTCCGGACCAGGGATCGGGAACCTTGTCGACAGGGAGAGCCACGAAAGCCAAATATTTCCTGATGTGTTTCATCAAGAGCCATATAGTATTTTTAACGCACAAAAAATGAAATACTTTCAATGCCACCTCTGGTGCCGCATGGATTTGTTCGAAGTGCCGCTTTATATTTGACCGTTTCATCGATGCGATTTTATCAAAGCATGTTAGACAAACCGCAGATCCAAATTAAATTCCTCCGTCCAGCAGCCTGGAACGCATCGTCTTTTTTTTTCTTTGTCGCCATCTTTTCGCGGATAAAGTAGTCGGCTATTTGACAGAATTAATGTCTTCACCTTCCCAACGACCCAGACGCGCTCGGAAGCCAACGGTTCCCGACCCGACTTTCTCCATCTAACCCTAAAATTGTTATGAAGAAATATCACAAGTATTTTAAAATCAGCTCCAAACTGATTTTTTCTTTTTCAACTCGAAATTGTCTGGGAGCCAAATGGCATCACCAGAAGATCCACAGGTTCCTGAGCCCTGGTCCAGACCTCCCACCTCAGCATCCTTCCACCCAGACCCACCCCCCGTCCTCTGTCCACATCCAAAGCGTCTCAGTGACTTTATCTCCAGAACATCTCACACGCGCTGTCCCTCTGATCTTCTCCGCCCTCCGTCCAAAGAGCGTCTCCTCTGCTGATCTTCTCCACCCAGCGACCGATGCTCTTCCCTCCACCTGTTCTCCACCTCGCATTAACCAGCTGCTCTATGAACACCAAGTTTCCAAAGGAGGAAACCTGAAGAAGCAGCCGCACGATTCCACCACCATCTGGTCTCCAGATTGCTCTACGACTCAGAGACTTTGGACTTTTTTTTAATTCCCGCCGTTGCGGCTGCTCTGGCTAGCCGTGTGCGAGAAGCTCTCCGTTCATCAGTTCTAGCCTCCCCTCGTCTTCGTCACGTGACGCTACATTTAAGTAGCGTCCCTGTTCCGCCGCCGATCTGCCGCATCCCATCTGCTCGGGGAGGAAACCAAAACCGAACATCTCGACCGTTTCGGAGGAGGAGCGGGCAGGAGTTTGTTCCCGTAATCCTTCGTCTCTGTGATGTAGCACCCGGAGGACGCCCAGGTCTTCGGGCTTCTGGAGATCAAGGAACAAAGGGGAGGCGAATAGACGGGTCTTCTTCTTCTGCTGGTCACGCGGCGGGAGAGGGTGGAGGAGGAAGTCGGTTGCTTTGGAGACGGACGTGGAAAATTTGAACATCAAAAGAGGCCGGGGTTTTGCAGCGCTAGCCGTTAATGCTAATTTAGATTATGGGCTGATTTGCATCTGTTTAAAAGCATTCAGATCAAAGAGATGGAGGATCAGGGAGCCCGTGGAGATCTACAACATCTACAACAGCTCCACAACCTTCTCACCCAGGCAAGAATGGAAGCTTAGGTGGAGAAGACTAAGCGAGAGAACAACCCTGGTGTCTGGTTTGGAGACACTGAGGAGAAGAAGGGAGGCACCGCTGGAGATGTGGAGGCTCCTCTTGGGGGTGAAGATCAGGATGGAGGCCATACACCGACAAGGCTGAGATGAAGATGTGGAGGATCCTCTTCGGGAAAGAGGATGGAGAGGATCAGGATGGAGGCCATCAGAGGGACAGAACGTGGTAGATGTTCTGGAGTCACACTGAGATGGTTCGGACATGAATGGAGGAACGATGGTGGAGATCTGGGTAGAAGGATGCTGAGGTTGGAGGTCTAGAGGAGGTTTACGGATGGATGGGAAGTTAAGAAGACGCTCTGGAGGGGTTGAGATGGAGGCAGGAGATTGAAGTCCACAGGAAGAGAAGAAGGAAGCAGCAGGAAACACCAAAACCCACCAAAAGAGCTCCTTCATTCAAGAGAAACCTGATGCACGCATACATTCCCATGAAACCTCGGTCTGCTCGGTCTCCACCCATAGCAGCACCTTCTCCATCACAACGTTCTTCAGATCCACGTGAGCCGGCGCCGGCGGCGGCGGCGGCGGCGGCGATCGTTCCCGGAGCCGGGAGACAAGAACGCAGGAAAGAAGCGAAAGGAATAAAAAAAAGAAAGAAATTACCGGAGCAGCAGGTAATTGGTGTTTATTGCCTCACGTAATTTGTCCGTGTGTGGAGATGTTTGATGTTCCTCACAGCAGATATTACACAACCAAGCGGCTCATCGATGCCAGAGGCGTGAGTGGTGTTCCAAGGCTTTTAGCTCCGGCGGAACAGAAAGTACCCTTTTTCCCTGTTAGTCGCCTAAAAACAGAATCCGGTGGAAAAGCCGCGGGTGGACAAAGCTCCGGCTGACCTTCCGGGCGTGTCTGACCTTCTCCTCCTCCGAGGAGGTCCTCGCGTTCGGATCCGACTCGGCCCGAGCCTGATTTAAGTTGTTTACTCCACCTGCAAACCCGAGCCGGAGCTTTTTTCCGGCGAGGCCGGAGGTCGACCGAAGGAGAAATCGTCCGAGGTAAACAAATACGTGGAGGAAGATGTTTGGAGAAAACGAGTAAAACCAGCCCTGATGAAAATCTGCCGGGAAATATTAACGCGGAGCGTCGTGGGGACGAGCCAGGAGGACCTCCTGCTTCTCAGGAGACGTCTTGGTCTCACCGGGTTCCTGAGGACCTTCGTCCCCGTCCTCTATTTGCTTTCCGGATACAAATGCCGTCGCGGAAAAGCGTCGACGCCTGAGAGACGAGGCGAGAACTGCGTCGCAACCAGGACTCCGCTTCATTCATTCATTCATTCATTCATCCATCCATCGGTCCCTCCATACCTGCAGAGATCACCGGAGGGGCTCCAGAGATCCCGGCCGTCATCGGTCGAGACGCCGGTCGATCGCAGCGCCACAGATCCAACCATTCACCCTCTCATTCACACGTACCGTGGGGACGCGTGACCATCCGCTCGTTCATTCACGAGTCATTCATCCAGTCATTCATACCTCAAACACGTCATTCACCCTCTCATTCACATGTCATGGAGACACCTGAGCGTTCGCTCATTCTTTCAAATGTCCATTCACCCTCTCGTTCAGCCCAGGCAGGGTGACTCCAGGTTGCCAGGAGGAGCCGGGAATCCGACCGCCAACCCTCTATTTGCAGGGACGCTCACTCCACAGCCCGCCGGAAAATGCTAATTAAATGTCTTTTGTCGTCGGAGCAGCACCCCCGCTTCACCCGAGGATCGGGAAATTTGTTGTTTTTTGTGACTGCTAATTGCCTCGTTTGTCAAGCGAGCCGCAGAGAGACAGTTTGATATGAACGTTCCTGAGAGAGATCCTCCGGGGAGTTCACCTCTCCTTCGAGCCTCGCGAGACAACATGATGGCTGGCGGTTCGATTCCAGGCAAAGTGTCCTCAGGGAGTGGATGTGAGAATGAGACACTGATATGACATTTGAATGAAGGAGTGAATGGTCATATGAACCTATTTGAGATGTGAATGGCTGAGTAAATAGTTGTATGTCTCGCAGTACGTGTGAATGAGTGAGTGAATGTCTCGCAGTACATGTGAATGAATGAGTGAATGGTTGTATGTCTCGCAGTACGTGTGAATGAATGAGTGAATGGTTGTATGTCTCGCAGTAGATGTGAATGAGTGAGTGAATGTCTCGCAGTACATGTGAATGAGTGAGTGAATGGTTGTATGTCTCGCAGTAGATGTGAATGAGTGAGTGAATGTCTCGCAGTACGTGTGAATGAATGAGTGAATGGTTGTATGTCTCGCAGTAGATGTGAATGAGTGAGTGAATGTCTCGCAGTACATGTGAATGAGTGAGTGAATGGTTGTATGTCTCGCAGTAGATGTGAATGAGTGAGTGAATGTCTCGCAGTACATGTGAATGAGTGAGTGAATGTCTCACAGTAGGTGTGAATGAATGAGTGAATGGTTTCATATGTGTCTGACATTTGAATGGGTTTCAGCGTCTTTCTGTTTTCAGTCGCAGTAAATGCTGTTCGGCCACAAAGCAACTGAGGCTTCATGTTTTCGCCAAAGGTGTAAACGAACCCACAGGGCATCACAAGCTCGCGGCGCCGCCCACTGGGCCGGCAGGTGAGCTGCCATGGATCTGGTGTTCCGCACCATCTCCTGTGCTCGGAGAACTATTGAAAAGGAAACAGGAAATTAAACCGGGCCTTTTAGACAAAATATCAGGTCGTTAGCTTGAGGCCATTGTACTGCCCCAAAAGGGGGCGGAGTCACAGCCACGATACACAACAACACGGACTGCAGTTCCAAACCCCGTGCGCGGATTCCGGTGATTCACTGAGCAACATGATAGGGAACAAAAATACTTTACAAATGCAAGTGTTACAATGTCATTGCAGTGAAAAAAAAAAACAAATCACGACGGGCAGAACGCGAGCAGGAGATGAGAATCGTTGAGCAAGATCTCATTTGTACCCTGCTGCCGATTTGAGGGCTGTGGGGGTGGAGGGAATCTAATTTCATTTAGGATTGTCTCACCCTCGGGAGAGGAGATGATGCCACACATGAGACCTCGCTGTGGAATTACCTAAAAACTTTAAATTCTCGCCTTCCGACCCGCACCTGCTCCCCACGCAACTTTGGCGGCGTCACGGCGGCGGTCCATGCAGTCAGTGCTTTCAAACAACCCCGGGTCTGAACCTCTGCCCTGGGGCTCAGGAGGGCCGGCAGCAGGTATCTGAGGCGCCTACAGAGGCCATGGAAAGTCCACTTGTGTCATACGGACACGTTGGCAAACCCGACGGCCGCAAAGACGACAACAGCCAGTGTTTGGAAAGACCGTTGATTGGTTGGACTGGAGTTTTGCTGCCAGGCGTGCAGATGAGAGCGGCCGTACGGTTTTACATCTGCGGCCCGAAAAGAGACTGACATTCCCTGTCTGAAGGAATGAAAGGGTGACGTCCCGTCAGCCTCTCTGTAGATCTTTGGATCTTCAGCCCATGTGGGCAGGTCCGCATCGGCGCTGTGAAGCTGTGTCTGGATCATTCGGTTGCCACGTCGCCGCGGGTTTCAAGCCGTTCCCTCGGCTTCCCGGGCGTTTGTAGCACCACCGAGTTCTCTGAGTTTCTGCATCTCGCTTTTCATGTCTTGGTCCCGGTGGATCCGACCGGCTCGGTTTTGTGGATTTTCTCTCAGATTTTCACCGTCTACTGCTCGTTAGAGTTTGGCTGCGGTTTTTACCGCCACAGATCAGGCTTGATTATCAGGGACACGTTTTGTTTTGCCTCCACGCAAGAAGGCCACCCCTCGTCGGGGAAGTCACCTTTCTCCAGACGGCCGACCGGACCAGAGGCTCTGGGATGGCGCGCCTGCAGAGGCGTCTCTGAAGGACCCGAGTCCTTCTGAGCACTTGTTGGATCTTATGGGGCCAAAGGACTTTGTCTCTCTCCTCTCTTTCCAGAGGGTTCTTCTCTTGAGTCTTGGCGTTTTGGCCACTTCCGAGTCGAAAGGGTTCGTTCTGTCGCTCGTGTTAAACCCTCTCGACTCGTACCGATGCCCGACCTCGGCAGTGAGACGTTCCAAACTCCACAAAAACCTCTGGTAAGAGTAGAGGAACACAGAAGCCCAGATTTGATGACGACATACAAGGTCTGCAGATGTGGATGTTCCACCAGATCCAGCTGTGACGCCCATTACCTCCGACGAGGAGCCAACCGTCTGTTTCCTGCAGGTTTAAGGACACACAGGAGACTCCCCGTGAAGGCAAAAATGAGGGCACTTTCAGTGTTTCTTACCAGCTCCTTTCAATTTTCCAGCATTTCAGCAGTTTATGCAGCCCTCCCTCCCCGAAGCCGGGGGGATGAGGACCATTGAACATAATCGGGGCTTCTTGAAAGCGAGACTGTGCTGGAAGCCTTCCAGAGGGCCCTCCGCCGCCGAGATCCGCCGTAAAGAATAGCCCTCATCGATTGTCTCCCGGCAGCGGCTCGACCCGGAGCCGGGAAAATCCGATGGTGATCAAGCCGGACAAACGAGAGGCGGCGAGGAGGGCGGGGGGGCGAGGAGAGGGGAAGTGGGAGGGCAGCGCCGTAAACCAACAATGAATAAATGTAGTTCTCGTGGGGATTTTGGACCGGAAAAGCCGCTTATGTCCAACTCGAGTCCTAAAATGTCCTCATTAGGAGGTGATTTGATGAATCTGTCGGCGCCGCGTTTCTTTGTCTTGTTAATTAGAACCTGACAGAATCCGTCCGGCCTCCCGTCGGCAGGAAAGCGTGGGCCGCCCCGACAAAAACAACCCCGCAACTTTGCAACGGGGTGTTTCTCAAAAGAGACGTCGGGCCCGAGTCGATGTCCGACCCGCCGGGATGGTTTCGTTTCCCCGCGCGGCCCGAAGAACCCCCTCTTTCCGGGTCTAATTTCTTAAAAGCAAAACTCGTCTTTAGATGAAAGCGAGAGGCGCCATTAGCGCTTTCATATCTGAAATCTGGTGAGAATTGAGGTCATTTGGGTTTTTATCCTCCTTCCAGCTCCTTCCAGCGAGTAACCTCACCTCGTTTGGCAAAATCAACCCGTAATGCCCTTATTAGCCCTCGCAGAGGCAATTTAGTACTTCACTCTTGTGCCAAACATCCAAAGGGCCTGATGGTGTCGTGACACGCTAACCACACGCTAACCACATGCTAACCACACGCTAACCACTCGCTGGAGAGGAAGCAACAAGTAGAATTTGTTTGGAATTGGAATTTGGAGTTTTGTTTGGATGCGGACGGTGCATCACATGAAGATCAGCTTCTAGATACCGCAGCCGGTCCTGGTCCTGGTCCTGGTCCGGTCCTGGACCGCTCCGTCACACAACCCGGCGTTCACCCGCTAGCTTACATGTCACGAGGATGTACAACGATACCCAACGATTGACCTTCATTGCCCTTCCTTGGCCCGTCCGGCCGTTCCAGGCTCTCCGCCGACCCTGAGGAACCGCCGTCCTCAGCTGACCCCCGACCAGATGCTGCACCTACAGTTTCCGGTCCCAATCGGCCCCGTAATAAACCCGTTCCTCCCCGGCAGCCCCGCGGTATTAAGTCGGACTAATTCCTCCAACAAGCCGACAGTATCTGCGAGCCGTCTTAAATTAAAGCCATACATCTGCCGCGCAAAGTCCTTCAGGAAGATATAAATTCACCCTTCTTCCCGGAGCCGGTGTCTGGAGTGGCCCCGTCGGGGCCGACCTCCTTCGCGAGCCTCGCTCCCGAGATCCCACCGTCATTTCCATAACCCAGATAAAGGCTCGGGAGTTGATCGCGGATCAGTCGTCACGCGTTCGTGAGTTCGGCCGCTTGTTTACAGTCAGACGTGTTAGAATGTGAGGAACGAGCAGCCACTGCGGCAGCCGCTCCCTGATAATGGAGCCCCATTTTCCAGAGTTTGGCTGCAGAATAAATTTCAGCTTGAATGTTTAACTGCCTGGAGTTTGTTTAAAGCGAAGGGGAGAATCGGCTTTGACCTAGATTTCATCTGCAGACACCGGAACGCCGCGGTTTTTCCGGCGTCAATTGAAGAGCTTCACAGATCCGTGCAGAAGGATGGCGGCGACCTTCTGTCCACCGGACGGTGAGGCCATTCAACGATTCCCTTTCTCGGGGCTTCCCGTCCCGGCGGCTCCACCATCTGATTGTAATTCATCCCCGCGGACATTAGCATTAGCGGCGGTGAGCTTCGGCAGCAGACGGGCGATTTGCCCCAAACATGTCACCCTGCCATCACCTTCCGCCGGACGCTCGCGGAGGATTTGGGGTGATAATCATCCCCCCCGCGGGACCATGTTGCGCCAGGTAGAAAGGAGAAGAGTGACTCATCACATCTGAGAACTTCGCTGCTCCGCCGCCGACCCGAGCCGACCTCGGCCGGAGGCCAAACAAGGGAACTGGACGTTTGTCACTTCCCTTCGATGGGGAAGGTCTTTTCATCACGAGGTGACGCTGCTGGAGAGCCTTTCAGCTCCTCGGTGGAGGTTTGGGATCGGGAAGCAGCGGTTGGCGAGCCGGCGTTGGTCTGGCGAGGAGGACAAGCTGCGTGTCGCCTCCGGAGAAATGTCACATCGTGTTAGATTCCTCCTCCGAGCCGCCATCTTGCGTGGAGGTTCCCGTGCCGTGGAGGATGTTTCATTTACTTTTCTTGTCCCGAATCGACGCAGAGAGGATCCTTGGCCGGAGTCGGGTAGAGCAGGGTGAAGGTACGGCGTCTCGGAAGGAACGCCGGATGCAATCGAACCTTCGGAGAGCCACGAGGAACGTGGAGCGCAGATTGGAATGGCGGGTGAACGTCGGGGGAATTGTAGCCTTGCCTCGTTCCCGAAGGTGGAGACCTTTGCCGAACGACTTCAGATTGGGACCGGAGCTACGTTTACGACCCCCGGGTTTCTGTCGGGTTGTCCTTGGAAGGGATTCCAGGAGGAGGCGCAGAGGTCGCTGAAGACTGACTTCCACAAGAACATGAAGTCCATCGAGTCGTTGCGATGCAATTCGTGGTTCAACCCAGAAATGTAAGACTACCCGGAGCTGCCGAGGGACAAGCACTTCCTGGTCGCTCTTCACGAGACGCGACATGCAGCCTTCGTTCCTTCGAGTAACTGGAAGAACAGCAGCGAGACACAAATACCGGACGGTGTTTGACTCCCATTGTGGTGCCGTGGGCGTTCATCCATTCGCGCGAGCAGCCGCCGACTATCGTTTCAGAGATGAAAACAACGCAAAAGCCTCCGTTTGTGCAGGAAAACATACAGACTTCAGCTCTTGTGACTTTATGAACCGGAGTTTAATCATCTGGCCTGAAGACGAGCCACTCTGGGAAGTAACTGACCGTGTGTCGACTTCACTGTCAGCTTGGATATTTGATTTGTCAGGCTTATTTCTATCAACCCCCCTTCGGCTTGTCTTACAGAAAGGCTGTTTCAGAGCCAGGAAGTGTTTTGTTTTCCCTCCACGGCCATAGGAAACTCACACACACACACACACACACACACACACACACACACATCATACATCTGCAGCAGCTCCAGACAGGTCAACCACGGCTGCAACCTTCACATCAAACGGAGACATGCAACCATTGGACTGTAGGAGGAACCTGGACGGAGGAACCCCACGCAGACATGGGGAGAAGATGGAGTCTCCAAGCAGAGAGGACCTCCTTGCCGCAGCCTGTTGCACTGAAATCCCCCGAATGTTCTCGCGGGCACTTCAGCCGTGCATCTTTGGTGACCGGCTTTGCCCTGAACGCATCACAAAATGGACTCTTTGTTGTTTTGATGAGTTCCTCTCATTGCTACGGGTGCGACGGGCGGGAATTAGCATGCGGAGTCGAGAGGCGAGCGATTCCTTTGGATGGGAACGTGGAGAGCGGATCCGACCGAGGACGCCTGTTCATCCCAGCTCTGAGCCGCCGCCATAAAACACTGACCCGCCTTAAAAAGAAAAGAACCGAGGGACTATTTCTTCGCCATTAGCAAACACCGGAGACATTCACCACCTCGATTACCGGCTGCTGATTCTACAATACCTCGGCCATTTGAAACCTCATTTGACTTTATTACGGCGGCCGCCGGAGGGAACGCGTCGTTAATCAAACGGAAGGAGGGAGCGAGCGAGCGGCCGTCTGCCGACGCGAGGAAATAAGCTGAAATGGCCGCGACGGTTTCTCTTGGCAGCGGACGCGTCGAACCCGACCGTCGGACGAAGCGCACGGGCTCGACAACTGGCGGCGGTGACATTCAAGTCAAGCCTGGTTCGCACCTGGAAGCGGCGGCGGGCGGATACACGGTAATTAGTGTTCGCGCTCTCCGCGCTCCATTGGCCGCCTATTACTTTTCGGTTTACGAGTTCGGTTTTTTATCGCTCAGTGCAGCCTTTCCATCGGCGGCGGCCGCGGGGGGGAACGTCTGTACCAGCGCGAACCAGACGGGACGACAAAAAGCATTCCTGACCGACACTCGTCCGCTGAATCCGCCGCCTCTCTTTCCGCCGGGGAGCGAACGACACCTCGGGCAATTAGCATCATAACGACAGCGGCCACTCCGGCGCTTTGTTTGCCGTCCACGCCGTTGATTCATTTTGGAGGAAAATCAACGCTATTTGCCAAAACAGCTGGCTCCCGCACGTTTTAACGGGCCAGGATTACGGGAGTCCTCGATTTGCATCCGGCCTCAGCGCCGCGAGCTTTCTGTTTCCAGGAGAACGCAGCCGATAAAACGTCCCCTCATTCATTCAGCTGAGAAATCTCCGGATCAACCGGATCGGCGTTTTGAATCGGATCCACGACGACAGACTTCCCGACCGATGACTCGGTCCAAACACTTCCGCGATCGTCCAGAAGAGTCAACGGACTTCTGCCCGGGTGACGGATCGGCTCGCGGCGAGACGACTAAGCAAACGCTTCTCTTAGCGAGATGTCCGTCGAGACTCCGGAGCCGCTCGCGTTCTGCCAAAGCGAGATGTGAAGTCAAAAAGGTTTTTTGAAAAGCAGCGGCTTTCCAGGCAACCTTGGCATCGCAAATGAGTTCTGCTTCAGCTCGGGCGTGGAGGAAACACAAAGTGCCCTCGGAGCAGAGATCTAGTTTTTAGTGATTAAGCCTGGGTTTGCGTTGTGCGGTAAAAGGTAAGGGGGTTTCCTACACCGGCGGTTTTACTTGGACAATAAAACTCTGCCTCTGAGACTCCTCAGGAGCAATCAGCCGCCGTTTGCCCTCCAACCCCTAAAAACAACATCGGGTCCCTGTCGCAGCCTCGGTTGAGTTCGCTGAGAAAACAATTCGCCTGATGTGGCCGGAGTTTCAGAAACAATACGGCCAAAGAGGATCGCCGGCTTAGACCACAAATGGAAATGCAAGAAGAAGAATCCACGGTTTGACTGTCGTCTTCTCAAGCGATTGTCTCATCGTGATACCCGAGCAAAGTGCTGTTTGTGAAACGCCTCCGAACGGTTCTGGACACCAGCGTTCCAGGCAGGAACAAGGAAGAAGACCAAGGAGGTGAGGAGGTTCCAGCGCAGGGGTGGCCAAACTTTTTGCCTCAGGGGCCGCATTGACTTTTAGCGGCACAAGATACAATATATATATTAAAAAAAAATGGCATTTGTTAAGAGTACAGAACAGAATCGTCTGACATTTGCTTCGAAAATAAAACCAGCTCGGTTTTGAAGGCTCTGACGTTTGCTCGCACAAACAAACGTACAAACCGTTTGTACGAACTAACGTACAAAATCGTGCGCAACCGTTTTTTTCCCTTGTAGCTTCACGTCCAGCTCGTTCATGTGCGTCAGCACGTCCACGGTAAAGGCTAAATCACAAAGCCAATCCGTGTCATTCAGCTCAGGAAAATTTTCAAGTGTTCTCAAGTAGCTCCAAAAATGAAATAATCTCCCATTTGAGCTCCCACATTCATTGATCCAATCATTCACATCAAGTATGAATTCCGTAGCAATCTTTGGTGGGCCGGATTCAAAAGACCACCGGGCCGGATGTGGCCCGCGGCCCGTAGTTTGTCCACCCCTGTTCTAGCGGATATTCTCTCAAAAGGAGAGAGGTTTAATAGGAGAACGGCGTTCGCGGCACCTGAAAGTAGAACCCGACAGAATCGGGCGCCGGGGTAGAAAGATTTGCTTCTGTCTCCATGGAGACGGGGACGGGAAGGGTTGACCGCAACAACAATGTTGGACTCCAGAGGACTTCAGGAGTACTCCAGAATACTCGGACCGGATTGACTCCTCGGTCCTGGAATGGAGCCTCTTTGTCGTCCAGGCTCTCCGAGCAGTAACTCCCCCTCGGTATGAGTCCGTATCGTCGCTGGTTGTACTTCCATGTTAGTTCTTGGACCGAGGAGAGCCGGGGCAGGTCTTATGCATGCGGGTCATACATGTCTTGGTCCATCAAGCGTCCACTCCAGAGCTGCGGCGTTTCCGGCGCTTCCCGTGGTCCGGTCTACACCCAGATTGTTTTCAGAACATCTTCTCGTCGTGTAAACGTCCAAACGCTTTAGATCTTTGAATCTGATGATACGACCAGCTGGTGTCAGAGTCTTTGCTGCCCGATGCGGGAGTTGTTTTGTTTTCTGGTTATTTTCTGTGTGAAAGCCAGTCAAGAATGTGGCGGACGTCCACGTTCTAGTCGGCAGTTAAAGACCCGGTTGATCACGGCGTGCTTCGGGTTCCAGGGTTCGCGTCTGAAATCGTCATCACGCACTTTGCTGCTTTGCTAAAAGGGTGAGGTTCCTTAAATGTGGGACGGAACCGCGAGTTGAGGGTAAAATGTTTCAACCGCCGAGCTGGAAAACACATTAAACTTAGCAACCGAGCGGAATGATCTTTTCCTTTTATCGGTGCAAATGGAAGGCTTCTTCCCTCCCCTCCACGTCACGCTCCCCTCCGTTATCAGGACATTATATTTATTTTTTGAATCGTCATTCAATGCACAAACCCCCTCCGTCTCCGTCTGTTATCGCAGCTGCCACCAACCCACAGAAAGACAATGGCAGATATTACTTTCTGTCTCTGTGGTCGGTTGACATCTACATTATTAGACCTGTCATCCTGGCGGCCCTCGGAGGAAAAGCCCCGGCGTTGAGGATCAGCCTAAGATCTGCTCCGAACGTCACTGCTGAGGAACACAACGGATCGCTTGAAATCGCGCTCGCGTTGCTCGTTTCGAAGCCATTAATGACTCTCGATCTAATTTTCAAATGTCTCACAAGTCACCGGGATGTAAAAGCCTCCAGTATCGCGTCGGCGTCGGATGCAGAGACGAGCGTCGCGTCTTACCGATGTCACGGGAGCGAGGGCGGGACCACGTAACCCTCTCTCCTGGAAATCATCTACTGAAGATGTTATTTGAATCTAAAGAGCGAAAGAGCGAGACCCCGAAGTGGCCGGAGGCCAGGTATTCTCGACGGTCTCGAGATGTGTCATCCACTCGCCGGAGGAGTGCTGGAAGGTTGGCGTTCGAGAGAAAGCCGAGGCCGAGGATCCACTCGAGCAGGGATTATACTGCACACATTTGCAGGAAAGTGCTATTGAGGAGGGCGAGAGTGAGTTTGAAGGAGATCTTCACATCCTCCCATGCCTCCAACCTCCAGGCTACCGGAGAAGGATGCCACGTCTTCCATCGCTGTTGCCCTGGACTCGGTCACCTCGCACGTCCGGCGCTTCGGTCCGCTCGCCGCCGCCGCCGTTTATTGAACGCGTCTCGAAGCCGAAGCATACCGGCTCCTCAAAGCAGCCCTGTGCCGCTTTTCAAGTGTTTCCTCGCCTCGGATCGCGGCGTGTGAAACTCCTGTGAGGCCACAAACATGACAGTCCATCCGTGAAGCTTCGGCGGGGAACTCGAAGGCAAACAAAGGGGAGGAAGAAGATGTGCGCCTCTTGATTCAGGAATCAGTTTGGCTGAGATGCCGTCCCAGAGCAAAAGCCTGCCTCTGATTTGAAAGGCAGATTTAGAGCCTCCTCACACAACTGGGGAACGGTCACGGGTAAAAATAATAAAAATGATTATTATTAGATGTGATCAGCTGGTTGAAGACTCTCTGAGGGCAGCTCTCCGGTTGCCCTTCATTGGGAGTGGTTTCGTGCCTTCTCCGCCTTCCAGAAACTTCCTGGATTGAAAGCGACAAGAACTAAGATGTTTTGATGGAGCTGTGCGTGGAAACGCCGCTCTGCTGAACACGTCGACCCCCACAACACCTTTCACACCTCGGCACACACCGACAATAACACCTGTCTGGGATCTTCGCTTCGGCGCAGATTACAACTTCAGCGAAATGCAGACTTTAATCATCTCATGTCACCAGGCGCTGTCACGACCTACTGCTCACGGAGCAGAGTGTGATACGCAACCCTGTCCGAGATAATACACTCCATGTACCTATTTGCGCTTCCTTGTGGAGGGATGGTGAAGATCTGGGTACAGCTTGGAACTGCCCGACAGGAGGTCCGGAAGAAGACCGGACAGGAGGGTTTCGGGGTGAAGGGGAAGAGGACAGGAAGCGAGGTGAGGAGAAGGTGAGACGGAGGCGGGTGATTGGCTGTCGCCCTCGAAGGAGAGGAAGCACTACCTAGTGGACCACGTTACTCATCGCTTGACCACATGGCACTTTGCACCCGAAGAAGGTCCTGCTGTCCAGTCTTTGTTTACCTTCACTTCTTAACGAGGTGGAAGCGTAAACCGGATCCAAACTGCTCGTACGTGTGAACGGACTTGGCCAATAAAGCCGATCCTATGGATGAAACTTGCCTTGACAAAGGAGACCGGAAAGCTTTTTTTAAGTCCCGTCTAAAAGACCCATCTAAGACCTGATCGCAGAAGAAGAGGTCCTATCCTGAAGGGTCTCCACCATCATCGCAACAGGTTTTATTTGCATCGTGGCGCTTTGGCCGGAGCAAACATGGATCTCGAGTAAAGAAACCACTTGTCCCTTATTCTTTGAGCTTTACAAGATGCTAGAAGCCGTCAATGATCGTCTCTTTTTTGGTCTTCCATGTCATCGGGCTTGTTGCGCTCTCGGTTTGGTTCATGGCTGCTCGATCGGTTCCACATGACAAGGGAGTCCCGGTGTTTGAACGCCGTGTTCGATACAACCCGCGTCTTTGAGAAGTCGTCAAATAAACAATCCGACGAGCCCCGAGAAGCGCCCATGTGCTCCTGGCTGGAGCCCTCAAATGATTTACGAAATAACGATATGAAATTACAGACCTGAAAACGGCTGGGCGCAGCAATTAATTGCGCTCAGTGCTTCAGTCGGAGGGTTTCAGCAGAGAGAGAAACACGCTCAGCGGGGTTTTAATTGCGGTAAACAGATTAAGTTGATATTTGGCAATGACACTGTTATGCTAATGCTTATGAAATATACAAAAGACTAAATTCTCCCGTTTGTCACGTCTGCATGCAAGAAGTCAAAGAAAATAATCTTTAAAAGGGTTTTAGGTTTGGGGATGTAATTAGCTGAATTCACGTTTAATGAACCAAACCAGTGATACTTTTTGACGAAGTTGCCGCTTCTCTTTTATTACTACCTACTGATCCTAATTGTATCGCACCGATCCTTTCATTGCCGAATTCCTCGGTACGTCATCAATCGGGTCAAAACTGTCCGGGGTGGAAGGGCACTGGCCTGGCAAATTATGGGAACAGAACCAGAAACCGATCTGCAACAGGTGATCTCCGGTTCCAAAGAGACCACATGGGCTTCTGTAGCGCACCTGCGTGTCACCCTCAACCCTAAAGGCTCGGTCATGTATGCTCAGGTTACGTACGCAGACATGTATGTCCGTTTCAAACGTGGTCAAACGTCACTGCCCACATCCTTCCGAAGCCTGCTCTATGTTGCCATGGCTGTTGAGCACTGCAGAGTTTACTTCCAATTTCCATTTCAGGCAGTAACGAGTATGGTAACAAGTATGGTGCAGGAAATGGTGACGATGTCGACTCTAAGAAAGGGGCGGCGCAGTAAATGGCGGCGGCGGTCAGTCAGACCATTACAAACATGGTGGCATGTGGACGGAGAGTTCCTCTCCCTGGTTATGCGAACATCACGTTGTCTTCTTGAGCATACAGGGCAACGTTGCATGCACTCTGCTCCTCCCAGGGGTTCCCACACCAATCAAGTTGCTCAAGGGAGTTTGGCGAGTCTGGAGTTCATTCAAAGTTCATTACAACCGTGTTTTGCTGAGACTGAAATGAGAGCAGTCACCTTTGTGCATCGACCTCCATCTTTGAGCCAGCCGTCCAGCTGTTGGTCAACAAGGGAGGATGCCAAACCCTGATGGCATAAAGTGTGAGAAGATCCCTCCTGGTCAAAGGCAACCAATGAGACAGTGAGGTTCAAGAAGAGGAGCTTGACGGCAATGAGATAGAGTTTCAAATAGAAGTCTGGCAGCATGGAGGACCACTCTTTCATTCATTCATTTGTTGATCCTTTATCCAAACTACAAGGCAAAATACCAAAATCCCTACTTTCACATTGAGTGCAAACCCATCAGAATCAGCGGGGGATGTAGAGACAGTTTCCTCGAGGGAGTTTGGTGGGTCCATTTTCTCATTGCGAGCGCTCATTGTACATGAAGCTGGACAGGCTTTCAGTGACTTGAAACCCTGACAGTCCAACATGATGAGATCTACTGGCATCTGACCACAGAAGGTGCTGGATGTGAGACCAATGACGGTCTAGCACAAGTATAGGTCAGGTGCTTCCCATGTATGTTCAGTGATTCCCCTTTGGAATGGAGTCAGCGGTATCAGGGTATGGAAGGAGGTCTCCCATCTTTACTTTCCCCTCGGTGTCTCCGCTGCCTTCGGGTGCTTTGGCTCAGGTGGTCCATTCGCTTGGAACCAAACCGGTTTCGATTCCCCGGCTCCTCCTGGCCTGTAAGTTGTCGAGCAAGACGGCGAACCCCTCGCTGCACCGCTCAGATGCTGGCTGCCGCTCGCTTCCGGCCACGACGGCCAAAAAGAGGTCTAATTTGGTTGCATGTCAAACTGAACGCGACTAAATAGAGCGTTTTCTCCTCCTCCTTTGTTTAGAATTTGCCGGTGACGCTCCGCGGAGGCCTGCTTGACACGCTTTCCCTTTTAATCATCGCCTTTGCTACCTTGATCAAGGTGTTGATGCTCCTGTGATCGTGGACCCTCAAACAAGGGAACGCCTCAGGCAGTTTAGTCGACAGTTTCCGTGTCTGCATCAAAAGCTTCGCCGTCCGACGAACTGCGAGAGCTGGAGGGGCTGGAGGCAACTCTGCCTTCTATGACTTCCCTTCCTCCTTCCTTCGTAGTTCAAAAGTTTAGCGGGAACAACTCTCTAGCAAACTTTGGGGTATCAACAAACTCTTCTGAATACAGTGGCCGGTTCGATTGCTGATTGGGGATCACGCATCGGGGCTGGTGAGCCTCAGGTACTCGCCCTTCTCAGGTGGGGACACCTGAAGAGGAACCCCTGCTCGTCCGAACCCGAGCTCTCTCCGTGGAGCTGAAGGAGGTCGGGTAAAAACCGTCCAGAGGCCCTCGCCAGCGGGTCACGGATCTTCTCCAGCTACGCTCAATGCATCCCAGAGAGCCAGCGGCTGCTTAAGAAACTGAAGGTAAAGCTTCCCATCCGCCTGGACCTTCAACAGAGACAAATAGCACATCGGTGGAGGTCGAAGGTCAGATCCTCGCAGCGAGAAGAATCCCTCCAGTAGTAATTACGCTCTCGGTCATTATTCTTGTACGACCGACGAACCCTCCAGGAAATAAGTCTTACCTCCCATTTACCGTCTGGAAGGGAACCTGCTACGCCGTAGTTACTCCCACCACGCGCATTAGCTCCGTGTCAGCGACCCGCGCCGGCAGAGGAGCGCCGCCGCCGCCGCCGCCGCCGCCAGATCCAGATCCAGATCCAGATCCGGATCCAAATCCGGCCCGACGCCGCTCGATAAGGCGGGGAGATGGAAAGATACGCGGCGCAGGGAAAACGAAAGGGATATGCCAGTCGATTGTGTTTAGGGCCGATGAATAGACTCTCTCGTTGCCTCGACAAAAAGCACACAGACCCAGAATGTGTGTGTGTGTGTGTGTGTGTGTGTGTGTGTGTGGAGACAGCAGTGATGCCATTAGAGAGTTCATTTATCACTCAGTGTTGGAGAAAGGAAAGCAGAGAGGGAGGAGGTATGACAGCTTTATCACTCCACCATTCCAGAGCTCCATTAGCGCTGCGCTCCGGGGGGGTCTTTCATGGAGGGGGGGCTGGAGCTGCCACGACCGGGACATTTTTAACCCCTCCTTTTACACACTCTTATTTCAATTTCCCATTCGCATCTGTTTTTTGGCTCCCGGTCGTCATGGCGACCGCCGCCTCCCCAGACTTCCTGTTTTATTAACGGTTGTTTTGACGCGACGAGTCCGCGCCGCGAAGGTTGACGGATTCTTCCCGCCGCCGGATCCGACGCGGATTTCCCGCTCGGAAACACCTCCCGCTCAAGAGGGTAAAATCCCATAAATATTAAAAAAGCCGGCGGCGGCGGAGCTTCTCCCGAACCCTCCTCGGACGCTCCACCTGTCGCAGGTAAAAACAAGCGTCGGCGGAAAAGGCCTTCGACTCATTCCGGCCTCCGAATTCTCATAACTGGAATAAAAAAAAAAACGTCACCCCCGCTTCCTCCCCAGGAGAAACCAAAAATACACACCAGCTTTATCGCCTGGAGAAGACGCCAGCTGGAGCTGCAGCAGCAGCTTCCCCCCCCCCCCCCCCCACGACCCCTCCGCGACCCCCGCAATCCTCTTTCTCCACGGCCTGCGTTCGTGTGCATCTGCATATCCAGATAGGTAATTATTAGCAGCGGCGGAGCGCGGCTGACTCCGAAGCGGAGTTAGAAATAGCTGGTAGCCATATCAACGGAGGACGGGGAGGGATCGATGACAGGAGCGGGGGGGCGACGGCGAGGAGACAGAAGAATAAACCCCAGGGAACCAATCAATTCTTTGGAAGTCGGCGGACAAAGCGAGCGTCCGTCCCCTGGCCGGGAGCTCTTGAGCAAGGCACTTCCCCTTCCAACCTCGCCACGGTTGGGTGACTCACCGCTTTGTGCTTTTCTTCCAACGTCTCTTCTAAAGGTAGAAGGACCGTGACGCTTTGCAGATGACGCTGTCATCAGGAGGGGAACGGCGGCCTCCAGGGAGTGGAGATAAAGAAGGTGGAGGAGGTGAAGAGACGGGTGGAGAACAGAGTCGGTGAGAAGAAGATCCGCAAGAATGAAAGACTGGAGACAAAGTCAGACTCAGATGGTTCGGACCTGAACAGAGGAGCGGTGGAGAAGATCCGAGGAGGAGGGGGACGCAGAGGTTGGAGGTCTAGTGTGAGAGAAGGTTAGCTGTGGGCAGATGATCGGCTGAGCGAAGCCAATCTTAACGGGTCTCTGGATGCCGATCTGGACCTCCAGCATTCGGCAGCTTTTCCTGGTCCGGCGAGAAACGACCACGGCGATGATTCCGCCTGTGAATCCCGCTGTGTCTCGCAGCTCCGGCAAACCTGCTGCATCTGCATGAAAACCCCCGTGGGATTCACGCCTTCATCCACACGCATGAACTCCTCAGAAGCTCCACCGCCATCTCAGCATCTCGCCGCCTACCGTGCACGTGCCCGGTATGCAAAACCAGAAGATAGGCATCCACGATCCATCACATCACCCCCATCTCCTGAGGGAACTGGAGCTCAGATCTTTGGAGATCCCACTGCTCCACTTCTGATAAAGTGAGGTTCTTCAACCTACAGCAAACATGTTCTCTTGAAGTGCACTTCTTCTTAATGACTTATTACTTTTGAATTAAACTCCCACCCTTTGTGTGTGTGTGTGTGTGTGTGTGTGTCGTCTGTCTCTTCGTCTGCCGTCGCTGAAGCTAAACAATCATCATTCATCTCCACGTCTACCTTCTCTCTCCTTTTCTCACTCTATCGTTTCCTCCGCCCGCCGCTAGCGACGTTAGCTCCTGCCGTGAGGAAACATCTTGATGGACTTTCTCCTCCTCCCGTCACGTTGGCTGTGACTTGGTGAACAAAATCAGCTTCAAGTGAGGACGCAGAAGAGGGGCTGAAGGTCCCGTTGATGAACAAGGTTCATCCATCCATCCATCATCTCGTTATCGTGCACTCAGGGTCAGGGGGATGATCCTGTCTCTGCTGTCATTGGCTGGTGGCTGATGTCCATCACAGGTCCTCGTGCAGAGACCGACAAGCCTTCCCCCTCTCAGTCACACACTGCATGGCCATAAGTATTGGCTCGGCCGTCCAAATATTGGCAATCAGGTGTTCCAATCACTTCCTCTGGCGGATCAAACCGGGCACCTCGGCCCGCAGACTGTTTTTACAAGCATGTGTGAAAGAATGTCTGTCTCTCAGTGGATTCCACTCTGGAACTGTACTTAGGTCCATAGTACTTAGGTACTTAAGGTCAACAGTCCAGAGCGTAGGAGAGTGTGGAGAAGAGGTGAAGAGACGGGTCCAAGCAGGTTGGAAGGGGTGGAGAAAAGTGTCAGGGGTACCAAGAGATAGAAGAACATCAGCCAGAATGAAAGGAAAGGTGTACAAGACAGTGGTGAGACCAGCCATGATGTTTGGACTAGAAACTGTTCCAATGACCAAAAGACAGCAGGCAGAACTAGAGGTTGCAGAGATGAAGATGTTGAGGTTCTCTTTGGGAGTGACCAGGATGGAGAGGATCAGGAACGAGTCTATCAGAGGAGCAGCACATGTTAGATGTTTTGGAGAGAAGGTCAGAGAAGCCAGACTGAGATGGTCGGGTCATGGACAGAGGAGGGATAGAGAATATATTGGTAGATGGATGCTGGAATTGGAGCTGCCAGGCAAGAGGTCTGGAGGAAGACCAAAGAGAAGATTTATGGACGTCGTGAGAGAAGATATGAAGGTAGTTGGTGTGAGAGAGGAGGATCCAGAGAATAGGGTTAGATGGAGAGAGTTGACTCGCTGTGGCGACACCTGAAGGGAAAAGCCGAAAGAAGAAGAAGAAGAAGAAGAAGAGGAGAACTGTGACCAGATGCCGCCTGTGCAACAAATCCATTGATGAAATTTCCGCGCTCCTAAATATTCCACAGTCGACTGTCAGCTGGATCGGAGGAACACGGAAGCGTTTGGGTTCGACGGCAACTCGGCCAGCGAGTGGTTGGACATGTGACCCGTCAGCGGGCGCCGAGGCGCATCGAGCCGAGAGGTCGCCAACTCCCTGCGGAGTCGGTGGTTACAGACCTCCGACCTTCTCGCGGCCTTCAGAAGAGCTGAAGAGCTTCATAGAAAGGGTTTCCACGGCGGAGCAGCTGCGACCGAGTGCGACGCCAAGCGTGAGATGCGGCGGCGTAAAGCACGCCGACGCCGGACGCCGCTCCGTCCCTAGCAGACACAGGAAGCATCAGGACTTCATCTGCGAGCGCTGGAGGTGAACGGAGACGGCGAATCGGGCTCAGGTCATCCTCGTTCCTCGTCACCGGAAACTCAAGCCATCGGAAAGGCTTTAATTCATCTCCTCCTCGCCCCGTTCATCCGCCGAGTCTTGGCGGTTTCATCGTTTTCACGATCGAACCCCCGATCGTCCCTCGGCTCTTCGCCCGTCCCGCTAGAAAACCTCGTTCCGTTCCCGATCGTTTTTTATAGTCGCTTCGAGATTTGAACCCTTTCAAAACAAAAAAACAAAACGATGAGCGGAAGAGGATAAACAGGATCCGGCCGACGCTTCAATAAATCAACGTCTTCAATGAATCAAGCCTCTGTAAACACACAGAGGCTTCAAAGCGAAAACGTAGAATCATCGCTCCAGATCTCCCCGGGCTCCCCGGCGCTGAGGAGGGCGCCGTCACGCCCGACGGCTAAAGAGTCGCGGGGAGGTCAGAGACAGGCTCCGCCCCCGGGCGTCCACGCCGGGGCTGCCGTTAGCGTCCCGGCGAGGAGAAGACGCCGGTCCGAGCGCAGAGGTGCGATTGACGAAAGACGAGGGACGGAAAGAAAACCAAAAATCACTTCCCCTTGTAAATATTAACTCTGCCAGGATTTGAATCTCCGCTATGAAATATTCATGGTCGGCCCGTGGCTGGAGATTGATCCTCACATGAAACTGAGGTCTTCTTCAGTCTAAGTCACACACACATTTGGAGATGTCGCACAATCCAAGACAAATCTGGACACGGCCTCGAGCTCCTCCAACCCGTCACCCTCCCACTCCCACGTCCAGGTTTAAGAGCGAATCACAACCTATGGCTTCGGCTCTTCACACAAAGCATCTCCTCCTTCTCCTCGGTGTCACGGCAACCCGGCAAACACCTGGTCAGAGTCCAGAAGGAGGAGGCGCCAGTTTGCTCCGGTTTCGGAGGCCTCCGCCGAATCCAGAGGGCTTAAACGCTCAAAGCCGACGTCCGCAGGGCGTCGAAATCTAAATTCATCTATTTCATCCTCCGACGAAACCTCAGCCCTCGTGATCTCTGCAGCTCGATGCTTCCGGAGCTGCTCGCCATCGTCTGGGTCTCGGCAGGACGCCCGATCGGTAAACGTTCTCCGGAACAAGCGGGAGGAGCCGAGGGAGGTCGGAGGCGGTCACGTCATCCCG
Organism: Fistularia commersonii; assembly: GCF_037954325.1. Classification (NCBI taxonomy): domain Eukaryota; kingdom Metazoa; phylum Chordata; class Actinopteri; order Syngnathiformes; family Fistulariidae; genus Fistularia; species Fistularia commersonii. The sequence continues at coordinate 15,908,288 of NC_141304.1, read as the reverse complement.
TTTGGACCCGGATCGCACGTCGGTTTCCCTCCTCCGGCCGCCGCCGTCGAAACTACGAGCGTCGCCGCCCGATTAGAAAAAGAGAAGCATTAATTGCACTGCCGTTGGCGACGCGGACGGGAAACTGGAACGCGTACCGGGATATTTTCCAGGCGGTTATCTATGTTGTGTATCCGTGGATAAGACAAGAGCCGGGCGCGGGGAGGTGTTGGCGGCGCAGATAATACATGGATGGAGAGGCTGCAGGATGAAGCGGTGACAGCGACGGGGAGGACAAGCAGTGATTTGGGTAATTTGGCCCCGAGCCTCACCCTTTAACTTCAATGACAATAATTACCAACGGAAACCATCTGCTGGATGCGGCACGCCGTTTCTCCTCCATCTAATCGCCGCCTCGCCATTATCTCTCCTCTGCCGTTTCCTCCCTCACAAACAAACAAGTGCAGCCGCGGCTGCTTATGAAGTCGTTTGTGAAGATACGAGCGGCGGCGGCGGCGGCGGCGGCGGCGAGAGCGAAGCTTTCCACCTCTTCGCCGCCGCGCACGGCCTTTTTCTGTGGCGTGTTTGGAAAGCAGAAACGCTGTAGCATCTGATCAGAACCCAGCTGACCAGAGGAAGAGCCTCGCTCTCCACGCCCTCTGCCCGAGAGGCCAGGTCGAGCTCATGCGGGAAGGCGATGCTAATGTCTGGAGATGCTAATGCGCGCGGCGTCCGAATAGCGCGGCGGTTTAGCATCACCTCTGCAGCAGGCGGACCTAAAAATCATCTCACACGTGAAACCGAGTTCCCTTCTCAAGCTTGGACTGTCCTTTCATACAGAGGCGGTAAAGTCGGCGCCGCTCGATCGGCGGTTGGGCGTGAAGACGGCCAGTACTCACCCCAGGGGCTTCTCCAGGCGGCTGGCCGGCGACCCCACGATCTCCCCGAGCGTGCAGAACATTTGACCCAAAAAGTCCTGAAAGAAGAGGAAGGCGGCAAAGATGGAGGAAGGTTCTCTACCCGCCGAATCGTCGGCAAACGGGCGACTCTTGCCGTGGTGCGTTGAAATGAGCGTGTCGGGTAACGGCGTGGGCGTGTGTGTGAGCGGCAGAGGTGTCCAGATGCGGACAGATGCCGCTTGTCGCCGACCACATCTCACATCGTGCTTGAGATACAAACGAGAAGGTTGAACGGTGTGTCGTCGGCGTAATGTCTTATAAAGGCCGCACGCGTTCGGAGCGTAAGTGACGGTGTGAAAAGTGGCAGAAGTCTAATTTGGTCTCGTTTGCGGACGCATCCTCGGCGGAAGACGCCTCCGGCGTGGGGACAACACCCGGCATGAGGGGATGGATGGATCGAGGGCGGAATGGACACAAAACAGGATTCACGATGGCGGCGACACGCCGAGATCCTCCGACGTCAGCCTGACGCAACCGTCGGAATTCGGTGTTCTGCGTAAATCGAGTGTGGCGTTGATCCTGGAGGCGGACGGTGGGGAAGGGGTGCGCTTGGTTACCTATGATAACCAAACCTTTCATGCTTGGACTTAATTTTTGGAGGGATCTTCTGACGAATCCCAAAACCGAAGATGCGTTTATTGTATCGCAACCCAAAGTTTGGGAGTTAGAAAAGTCGGATGTCTCCGTCCAAAGGAACTTTTACCTGGAAGTCTGAAAAGCCCACTGACCCCGAACCTTTCCCGGAAGAAGCTCCAGGTCTGGGGTAGGACTTCTCAGATCGCCTGGAATCCTTTGGAGGTGCAGAGAACCCTGCATGTGGTTTCCACCAATCCACGTTCGTCGTTGGTGGAAAACACTTTGCGGCGCCTCTGCGTGTTTCGGAACGCAACATTTGTTTATTGGATTCCCCGCTCGCTTTGGTTTGACCCGTGAAAAGACAGAGCAGAAGGAGGTCACATAGGGGAGGTGGATGGACCGTGAAGACCAGCGTCCAGGTCTTCTGAGTGGGTGATGCAGGACCAGCGAGCGTACGGTGGAGGGTGCAGGATCACCGGGAACCCTTGAGCTCCTGGGACTTGGGTGGAAAAGGGACGATTGTCGACGTTGGATTCGGAGCCTCGGTGACGTCCGGTGCGGTTTCTGCCGAGCTTTTTGAAGGAGGCGCTTTGACAGGCATTTGATCTTCTCACATCACCCGCAGATCAGAAGGTCCTAAATATCTCCAAATTTGAATACACAAAGTTTTAACCTGAATTCCTAGCAGGTGATCCCTCCTCTGAAGAACCTTGACCTTCATTAACTTCCAAACCAAAACGCCGCCGGTTGTCGGGAGCGGCAGATAATCAATTAACATCTCCAGGATTTGTTGTTTCTGTTTGCCGCAATGTGAGAGCAGATCAGCGCCGTGCGACGGCGTCCCCGCCGACGCTCATCGTCGCGTCCCCGTAATTGCCGGCGCGTCAAATCGTTCCATGACTAATCACGCGTCCTGCCCTTTCCAAACTGCGCGGGTGATTACGGGTTTGACGGATGCGGTCGCCGGGCTCCTCGGCGCCATCCTTGCCTCCGAGGGCGGGGGAAGGATGGCTGATGCGAGACAACGGCCATGCACGTGTCGGAGGGGAGAGAAACGCCGGGACCTACGTTGAGTTCTGCGGGCTTCCGGAAAGGTCGGGCAGCAGCAGCAACGACAACAGTGACAACAACAGGACACATCATATACGAGAACACAACACTGTACCGGCCGGCTCCGAGCGCTAACGCTGCTAACGCTGCTAACGGCGAGGTGAGACGGCATGCGAACCGAACGGCGAGGCATTGAAGCTCGCGGTGGGAAAAATGCAAACCCCCGGATCATCCAAACGCGTCAGGCAATCAGCAGAAGCGATGATTCTAAAAGATCGCCACCATTTCTGGCATTATGAGGGAAAAAAAAAAAAAAAAGGGGGAAAACAGCGATTCTGTGTGCGGTGAGGAGATGGAGCACGTCGGTACAGAAGCTTTGAAAGCGATGCACGGCTGGACGGCTCGGCAGGAAGGACGACCACTGACTGCATCTGCTGCTGGAATCCACAGTGAAGCTGCTCCGTGTGTGTGTGTTTACACTATATATAGCAAGGGATGTGTGTGTGGATGTACACACACATCATCATCATCATCTCAAATCGCAGTGGAAAACCGGCGTTTGGATGCGAAGCAGGCACGGCGAGGGTTTGCTTTTATCCCACCGAGCAGGCGGCGGCATGCAACGGACACCAACACCAGCAGACCACGGATGAAGACCTCGACCCGTGAATCGGATCGTTCTCGGAGACTTTCTGCGGTTTGTGGCTCGGAGGGAAAAGGCGAACTCACGTGTTTGGAAAGGTCCGGGCTCTTGGAGTCCACGTCGTATCTGCAAGGAGGCGAGAAGACGGCGGCGTCAGTGGAGACGTGGCTCGCGTTCGACCCCGAACCACGAAACCGGTGGCATGCACGGGCAACGTAGGGTCTCCTGCATGTATGGAAGCAGCCTGGAGGAACCCCAACCAGACAGGAACCCTGTGGAGTCCAACCAGGAAGCTCCTGGCTGTGAGGAGGAAGTGCTAACCGCTGCGCCGCCTTGTAAACGTTCATATTAGCAAAGATAGCAAGAGCTGATGGAGCAGGAGGCGGACAGATAAACGGAGAGATTTCAAAAAGATTCAATCAAATCTTTACCGGGACGGGAACACGGCCTTGGACGCAGATGAAAGGAGGTCAGAGGTCAAGGTGTGTTTAAACTTCTGAGATGAAACGGACAACGGCGTCTTAGCGTCGCTTAGATGTCGCCGTCGGGTTCAATCGAACCTCTTCCCCTGATGAGCCGGGGGTCGGGATTCGATTTGCATGTGAATCACGGAGAGCTGAAGAAAGGGGGAGCGTGTGATGTGCAAAGAGTGGCGGCTGGAGAGGACGGATCCTCCAGGAGACGCCGACCTCCAAACCGCCGTTTACGCCGCTCAAGAAGGCCAGCGGCTCCGACAACAAGCGCAACCGAAGCGGGTCGATGAAGTCGAAGAGAACCTCAGTACTTACAAGTCGAAGCGCAGGTTCTGCTTCTCCTCGAAAAAGTAGTCCAGGATGTACTTTCGAACGAAGTCGGGGTTCAGCGTGTTGTCGATCACCTCCGTCCTGCCGAACTGTAAGCGAAGAAGGAACGTCAGCAGAAGGACAAAAAAGATGGGGTTTGAAGCGCGTCGGTGTTTGAGAAGGTCTGATTCACGACGGTGCGTTCAGATGCAGGAGGAAACTGGGGCTTTGTCTCGTCTTAGGAGACAAATTTGGTATTCTTTTCTTCCCCACCTGTCCTGCAAGGCCATGTGTGTGTGTGTGTGTGTGTGTGTGTGTGTGTGTGTGTGTGCGACCATTGGCCGGGCAAATCACTTAGTATCGACTTTCTGTTGCATAAAGTTCTCTTCCTGTCAATTTCGGCTAATGGCCAAAATATGGGAAATGACGAGTCCAGGTTCAGACCAGAGAAAAGTGCTGGTGGAGTGTATGAACACACACACACACACACACACACACACACACACACACACACACACACACACACACACACACACACACACACACACACACACACACACACACACACACACACACTACTTAGTCTGAGGCTGATGATGGAATCAGAGCTCCAGCGGAGGTGAAGTACTCAGGTCAGGTTGGTTTCACGCACTTGTCAGCCTGGAGGATCAGGAGTAAAGGAACAGAGCTTGAGGCTCCATCACTGGTGACCTTCTTCTCCTCTGGACGCCTCCTTCAGAGGCCACAGCCAATCATCTGCCTCCATCTAATGCTCTTCTCGGCATCCTCTCCTCTCTCACCTCCTGTCTTCTTCCCCTCCATCCATGAAGCTCCTCTCAAGTCTTTCCTTTCTATCCAGATCTTCACCACCTCTCCTCCATCCATGTCCAGATCATCTACCACGTCCTTCCTGATCCTCTCCGTCCTCCTCGCTTCCAAAGAGGAACCTCCACATCTTCGCTTCTGCTTCCTGTCTTCTCCTGAGCGTCTCCAAACAAGAAACCATGGCTGCTCTTCACCTCCACCTTTCCTTTCACACTCAGTCCCTTTTCTCCACCACGTTCCTCTGGACTGGTGACCCTCGGCACTTAACCTCCTCTATCTTCTCCATCTCCAAGCCTGTAGCCTCACTGTTCCAGCAGCACCAGTTATTGTCCGACTACTGGCATCTTCACACACAGCTCGCTGTTTGCGCAGTCATCTCGCTAACACACACACACACACACACCAACTGAAGCTCTAGTGATGCCTCCTCGCTCACGAGCGACTGTGAAAGAAACCCTTTCAGCTTCGGCGTCTCATCCAGGACCTCCGTCCGACGCCTCCTTCGCTTCTTCTGCCCGGAAAGGTTCACGTTCTCCTCGGACCGATCCGGGGTTTTGTTTGGTTATGAACTCGCTGTCAGAGCGTCAGCAGGGGTGAGGAACCCAGGAGGAACCCAGGAGGAATCCAGGAGCCACCCGGGCGTCCACAGAAGACGCAGCGGTGTTGATGAGACGGCGAGCACGTGCTCGTGAAGCGGCGCAGATGAGCTCCGTAATGTGATTTCCCCGCAGAGCGGAGGAGACGATGCCGGGCTGCGGAGTTCATTAAATACTGCCGGGGCGCCGGGACGGTTAATGAGAATCCGGCGTCGAGTCCCTCGACCTCCGCCCTCGGCTCGCCGCCAGTCGCGCGCCCCGGAGGTCCGAAGCCTCCGACGCGGACCAGAACCCGTTCAGACGGTCCTCCGCGGCGAGAGCCGGATTCTCCCGTGAAGATCCCGGCAGACGCCCGGCCCTCCCAGACTTGGCCTCTTCTGGCCTCTGCGGGCTGACGCTCCACACCTGCGCTTCATTTGTGGCTAATCCCTGCTTATTGACACACCTGCGTCCGACAATTCATGGTTCCCTTTGCTTTTCCCTTTCGTTAACTCCTTCTCCGCTAGATTCGGTCGTCTCATTTCCCGGTTTGGACCGGGTATCTCCTCCCCGAGCGTCTTGCCGGCACCTCCGGTAGAAGCTCGTAAGCGACCATACATGTCTTGATCCTTCCAACGCTAATGCATAAACGCACGCTCCGGCTGATTCCGATCCTCCTCCAAGCCCACGCTTGTAGGTTCGGGCTTCGACACACACTCCGGTCCGAACGATCGGATTGTCCGTAAGCTGAGACCTTCTCGGGCAGAACACCGAAGCCCCGCCGGCTCCGGCTGGGTGACGGCCAGCCACCGAGGAGAGCTTTCAAAGTGCTTCGACAGTGGAGGCCATCTACTGTGTACATGGAGAATCATAAACACACACTTCAAACTATCACCTTGATCAGATCACCCAAGTCAAACGTCGTCGCCGCACAAGCCGGCGTTTGCAGACTAGAAGCCTCTCCTTGATCGTCCACGCGGTTTGACGTTCCAGACCCGACAAATATTCAATAATCTTCTTTCCGGGGGATTACTTTGTGTCCCAAATGGGGATTTGCAGCGCAGGAGGGTCTCACGGCTCCGCGGGTGAACATTACACGGCAAACGAGCACTTAAAAAGAATTAGCCGGCGGTCGCTCCGCGCTCGACCTCGCCGTCAAACCGCCCGGAAACCGTGAAGTTGACAATTTGCATTGTTTTCCGTCTCGGCCTCGGTGTCGCCCCCCTGAGCAACATGAAAAGTCAGGGTTAGACTTCCAGCGATGGGGAAACTCTAAACGAGCCATTTGTATCTTTCGCACAGCCTTAATTGCTGTTTGGCCGCCTGGGAAAATATATCCCTAAATTTTGTCAGGTCATTAAGCAGCCACAAATACAAGCTGTATTAATTGTTGTGCGCTTGTTTATAGAGGACACGGATCTCTGAGAGCCTCCGGGGAGCGCAGCGCTTAATGTATGTGAGTGTGTGTGAGTGTGTGTGTGTGTGTGTGTGTGTGTGTGTGAGTGTGCGTGAGTGCTGCACTTACACCATGCATGCGAACAGAGCTCGTTCCAGGGATGATTTCCTCCCCGCGTCAGAGTGTCCTGTGCTACCGGCGGACCAATCGATGCATCAGTCGATGCTAAAACTGTTAAAAGTGGAGTGCAAGAGGAACCTTAATGATCCCAGGGAAACGTCTACTCTGACTTTTGATCTCTTTGGAGTTGGAGATACTTTGGCGGGGGGAGCTGGGGGTGCAGGGTATACATGAACGGCAGAGTATTTAACTGTGATCTCAAATCATCTCCAGGGATCCCCAAAAATGGTGGAGTGCCCTCTTCGGGACTCCGAGAAGAAGGAGGAGACCGCATGAATCTGTGGAGGTGAACAAGCGATCCAAAGAAACAGATCACGGATACAAGCAGCAGAAATGACTCTGGGCTCCGCCTTGGAGATAAGGTGAGAAGGTCCACCGTCCGGAAAGGGCTCGGAGTAGAGCCGCCGGACCTCCACATCCAGAGAGGCTCGATCAGGAGGCCCAGCATCCGGTCAGGAGAAGGTGTTCCAGACCCAAGAGAAGCTCCAGGACACGCTGGAGGGACCAGGTCTCCGTTTGGGAACGCCGCAGAAGAAGGAAGTTCGGGCCTCTCCGTCGGCCCGCGGAAGAAAAAGCCGGATGGATGTTGCATCACAGGCTGCGCTAATTTGACTAGAAGCAATGGACGCCACTCGCCATCGGACTCCGGCCGGGCCTCGCTGAGAGGCTCGGGTCCAAACGGTCCCGTCAAGACTCGGCGTGCGGAAGTTTCTGATGAGTCACCTGGTTTGTTTTAATGTGCTGCTCTTCGTCTTACCCGCGGCCACAATTACTCCCGCCTGCTCTCGACAGTGTAACGCTACATCCGCTAAAAAAGAAACGCTCATTATATAAATGATGCTCCGCGTCGGTGATTGGACGGTAAAACCCGTCCGGCAGTCGGCCGCTGTCAAACTCGGAAATTATTGGGTTTTGTGAAGGGTGTGAAAAAAAAAAAACATATCTGTAATTTTATCACGCACCGTGGTTCCTGCAGTCGCCGTCTCTAAATTTGAAATACAGCCCACACAGCCATCTGCTCTGAGCGAGTAAGCGTACAGGCAGCGGACGAGGGTCTCTCAATGGCGTAAAAGATAAATATGGTTTCTATTGCCTTGTGATTAGGAAAAAGTATCCTAGCAACTCGCATCAACAGACTATAACTTCTATTATTATGTCCCTATTTTGACACCTTGTCAAGAGTCCCCAACTCCAAGACGTGGCGCCCCAAAACGACCAAGCAAACGCCGCCGCTCATTTAGTGATAGAATAATGTAGGAGTGGATGGAAGGGTGAACTGCTGGATCGGCCTGAACATCTGCCCTCTTGTTTGAAGCTCCACTCGGGTGCGAAACTCGCCAAAAATTTGGAACTGGACTCTGGACGCTTCGGAGGTTGACAGCGGACCGCCGGCATCTCCAGCCTTCCTCCGCTCTTTTAATGACCAACGCTGTGAGCTGGTCAAGCGGCGCATTCAGACGTTTGCAGAAGATGCAGTGGTGGTGGTGGTGGTGGTGGTGGTGGTGAGCCCGCTGAGCGACGGTGCCTCGCCTCTCCTCACTGCTCCTAATTAGCCAGTGTGATCAAGATCCTTTTTGTATTTAGTGTGACAGTAACCAGGGAGGCGTGTCACCATCCAATTCCTGCAGACGCTCTTCTTAATGAACCCCATGTGGGCGCTGTCGGGTGCTAATCGTATGCAAGAGGTCCTGGTAGGCAGCGCAGGAAGAGCTAGCGCCGTCTTTTCACTTCTCAGGGGGTTAAGCGAAGTCCAGGTCATGTTTACATATAAGATATATGTATTTCAGTATCTAGCACCCGATTCCTCTTTTATTGCATCTGCCATGTGACGTTCCTGAGCGTGGAGCACATCCAGCACCTTCAACCTTCATTCTATGGGCCGTCATCCTTCCCGGTGTATTTACTTTTTATGTTTCCTCATGTTGTGAACGTGTGGGCGCGAACGCACGGCCTGCAGTATGTTGTTGTTTTTGTTTATCCGCCGCAGGAGAGAAAGCGATCGGCCCTCGGGGACGAGCAACGGCCTTGGCAATGAAGAGCGGGCACTTCTGAGTGAGTCAGCGCGGACGCCGACACTGAAACATCTGCACGGGGAGGCGGGAGCAAAAAACGGGCGGTTTGACGAAACGCGATCGAAGGTTGAAAAAAAAACAGAGATGTTTAAGGTGGGTCGTCATTTATCGACCCGACACTTCCCTGCCTCCCGGGCCGCAACGAATGGGGCGAAAACGCTGCGCTCCTGTTGTGTTCTGGACATTTGAAGCAGAAAGATACAGGGAAGAGGCTCCGGAGAGGGAAGGTTTGAAAACGCCGCCTGTCGCACGGAGACGGGGAAAACACAACTCTTTGAAGAACGGGGATTTGCAGTAAGGTTGCAGTGAAATGCTATTCACAGTTGGCTCAACAAGATCAACAATGGCAGACTCCAGAGTACTCCAAAAGAGTCCAGAGTACTCCAGATGAGTCCAGAGTACTCCAAAGGAGTCCAGAGTACTCCAGATGAGTCCAGAGTACTCCAAAGGAGTCCAGAGTACTCCAGATGAGTCCAGAGTACTCCAGATGAGTCCAGAGTACTCCAAAAGAGTCCAGAGTACTCCAAAGGAGTCCAGAGTACTTGTACGGCCATGAGTCCCAGTCTCTTGAAACTGAGCCTCCTTGCAGCTCTTTGAGCAGCATGGCGACCAGACCGGGAGTGCTTCTACACATGCACGTGTTTTAAAGAGTCATAAAAACACAGCGCCAGCTACTGGCCCGACACGTACACTACAGCCTCCCCGCCGCTGCTTCCAGTCTGGTGAGCACGAGGTCATTTTGAGAAGGTCCCCATTTGCACGTGGAACTATCCGGCCGTGTGAACGGGGCCTGAATCCACCGACTGTGCAACAACTTCTGCAAGTTGCAGAAACCGCGAGCAATGGGAGGAGCTGCAGTTTAGAAGTTACCCGGCTTGACTCGATGGAAAAAATGTGCAGAATAAATGACACGACTTCAGGAACTGCATACATAAACAAGGTGTGGAGCGCGAGCGCTGCCTCCCCGGCGTGCACGCATCCCCAGAATGTCAGCATATTGAACGGTAATTTTGGGACTATTTTTTGTTTGCGGGCCAAAGACTCCAATTATTCTGCGTTTTTTGTTTTTTTTCCCGGACAGCTGATGGCTGAGCGACTCTAATGAAGCGCTGCAGCCGGCGACGGCGTGTCAGAGCCAGAAGAAGACAATCACCAAGAAAGATTCTTGAACCAAAGTCCCATCCTGGCGGTCGTTAGCACACAAACACACAGCGAGAGGTAAATGTAATTAATTTTCTGCTTTGTTCGACCTATGTTTGTATTTGCAGCTGTAAGTGTGTGTGTGTGTGTGTGTGTGTGTGTTTGACTCACCTCCCTCCACTGTTTGGTTTCCACGCCTTGCGTGTAGAGCACACACACTGTGAAAAGAGGGAGCACAATTATGGATGGAGAGGGCAGAGTGAGATACCCTGGGAGGAGCTGAGAAGGTGAGAAGGTGAGAAGGTTCCAGCTCCGGTGCTGGACCGAGTCATCAAGGAGAAGTGGTCTGGTCTCCTTCGCTTCATTTCCAAACCCTGCGGGAGACGAGCCTTCTGAACCTACAGACAATCATTCATTTCTGTTTGCTTCTTTCACCTTCTTCTTCTTCTTCATCTTCAGGTTGTTGCTTCCAGGGCTCTCAGCAGCCAATCACCTGCCTCCGTCCAACCCTCTCCTCTCACATCATCTGTCCTCCTTCCTTCCGTCCATAAACCTGCACTCTGGTCTTCCTCCAGACCTCCTCCACCCTCAGGATCCCTTAACCCAGATCTTCTGGATGTCGACTCCGTCCACGTCCACACCATCTCAGTGTATCTTTATCTCCAGAACATCTACTGTGTGCTGTCCCTCTGAAGGACTCCTTCCTGATCCTCTCCAACCTCACTCCCAAAGAGGAACCTCCACATCTTCATCTCTGCTGTCTCCAGCTCTTCCGCCTGTCTTCTCAAAACCAGACCATCTCCACCTCCATCTTCTCCACCAAACCCTTCGTCCTGGCTGATACTCTTTTCTCCACCTGCCCTTCATGTTCTAGTGTCTCCTGAATTAGTGCATTCGTATCTTTGTCTACTGGAGCTTCTGTGAGGGATGAGGTGTGAGGGCTGGAGGATCTTCAGAGTTCTTTCGCGCTGGAGATCCTCCAACCCTCACAGATGGTGAGGTGATACAGACGGTGAGTGACAGAGCAGAGAGCTCCAATTGTTGGAGGTGGACAGAGAACATACTTACGGGGGTCTGACTTGGAGAAGGTGTCTTTGTCCAGCAGGTTTCTGGGAATGAAAGGAAGAAGAAGAAGAGATGAGTGATCGTCGTCTTCAGAAGAACCATCGTTTGACGGCACCTTCTCACCTCGGCACTGGATACTGAGATATATTGGGCTGTAGATGATACACATACTGTACATCTGCGGCCATGTTTATGTTTCACGTCCTCACCAGATGGTACGTCGGATGACGGCACCGAGTAAAACTAGCTTCTATCATGAAAACTATCATGCTTGTTTCTGGTATGTTTGTAGCCTTTGTGCTCATGTTTATTGTGCATCACAGCGGCTGTGTGAGGCTGCGAACACTATTTCACTCTGTTCGAAATACTCAGATCACCCGCCAACACTTTATTTCCACATTTACATTTCCCATGTTCTCGCACGCTGAATGGTAGCGGCGCGGCGCCCGTGGCGTGCAGGACGCCCCTGTTTGTAATCAGGCACAATGGCGGGCTGATTATCAGCGCGGGCGTTCACTCGTCCCTGTCGCCGCCCGCCATCACGGGCCCGGCCTCCTCGCGAGCCTTCCCTCGTTAAGGTGAAATAAATCTCTGACAATCAAGGTTCCCTGATGAGCTGCTGGTTTCTACTTTCACGCTCCGTTCCGCTTTTTAAAAGAAAAAAAAACTCATTTGGCGTCAAGCGCGAGATTGGGGGGGTTGTGGATTTCTCCGCACATTGTGATGGGAGGGAAATCCGCCTCAGAAGCAGAAGGTGTCTGGTTCTGTGTGGAGTCCCCATGTTTGAGGAGAACCTGGAGACCCTAAATTTTAAAGTAGCGTAGATCGGCTCCAACCCCCCACAACCCTGACAGGATGAACGGAAAAGACAACAGATGGATTGATGCAGGAAGCCCAAACAGTCCGTGGGCTTATCATGTTGAAGGGAAGGTGATGTACCGAGGCCTCGGAGCGAGTTTGTTTCGGAGTCGATGTCAGAAGAAGCAGCAGACGGACGACGATGTGATCCATAAATAAAAATGGCGGTGGACTCGTCGCCTTCTGACCCCTCCTCCTCAATGAAGCCGAGGCCTCCACCGTCCTCCCCCTCTTCTCCGACCCCGTCGCTCTTAGTTTTAATCTCCCGATCTCCACCTGCGTTTCCAGAGTCCGAGTCACACCCCTACGCCGCTCGTCGTGACCTTTCTCCGGCGCCGCCCGAGGCCTCTGAGCGCTCACCGCCATGACCCTCTTGTCCTTCAGCCCTGCGCCGCTTGCGCCTCATCGCTTTCATTTTCGCCGTCGCTCTCCGTCTTCAGCGGCAGCACTTCATCAGAGCCGCTCGGATCCCCCCCCGCCCTCCTCGAGCCGCCGGCCGGACGGCTTCAGATGAAAACAGTTGATTCGTATTGTTCGGAGGTGTCGGAAACACAAAGCCGCCGACGGGTCTGTTGAAAGGCCGCGCCGGAGACGTGAAGGTGGCCGGGTCTAAAATACCACCGAGGGAACAAAACCATGTGTTCGCCACCAACAAAAGGAAATAATTTAGTCAAGAAAATGAAGGCGCGCGCAGCGGCGACCCCAGAATTACTTCAAGCCAACACTAGACACGACAGCAACACAACTCCAGAGGAAAACATCATCTGCATGGAAATGTTCTGCTGCTCTTATTATCGCCCGCAAACAGCAGCTCGCTGGATTCAATGGTTCCTAACAGTCGGGTGCTAATTTATTCCGCGGTGTTGTTACAACAGTTACATTTTATTCCCACAAAAGAAGCGTTGGAGGCGCGCAGGAGAGCAAGGTGACTCTTAAATTGATGCTCTTGTGTTTTACGTTTCAAGTTCCTTTTTGAGAGGCTGAGAAAATTGTTCTTTAGATGCCAGAACGCAACCTTTAACAGGCGTCCTCTGCTGCCACGGCTAAAACATTCATTCATTCATCATGTGCGCAGCCGATTCTGCGGTCGGGGGCAGTCGGGTCCGATCCCGGCCGCCGCTGGACCAATCGCAGGGCCACATACGGACATTCAACCATTCACCTTCTCACCCGCGGGTCCTGTGCTGACATACAACCGTTCACATCCAATCCCAGAGCAGGGCGTCTGAGCCACAACCTTTCACAAGATCAATCACAAGACCTGGACCATCTGCACCCTCCAAACCACCCGGAAGGATCCGCCACCACAACTACCTTAGCCGCCGTCCACGGGATCCAACGGGTTTCACCCCTTTGTTTCACACTCTGAGAAGTTTGGCAAATCCCCAAAGGTTGTACCTCAGTCCCCACCTAAGGACACCCCTGGTAGCCTCACAACTCCCTTCCACCAAGTTTCAGCCCATCAACTCTCATCTGTGGAACAAACCACCGTAACCCGGACCCGCCCACAACCCTGGCAGGTATGTTCACAAACTCCCCACAGGTCAGTAGAACTGACGAAGCCTCTCGGACGAGGGGTGAAGCAGCTTCGAGTGAAGAAATTCAAAGTTCGGTCGCCACGACAAGAAGATTTCTACCGGCGGGTGAAACGCCGAGCAGGTCTCTCTTTGTGAGGTGTTTTCTATCTGCAGCGTTTCTGTCTCCACGGCAATTGTGAGTAAAAGAGGCCGAAAGATCTCGTCGGCACCGATTGCCGCGCTGTTTGCTGCTGTTAAAGCTCAAAATCACCGTCCGCCTTCCAGGACTCCCAATTGATATTTTTTAGGAATACCCGGCAGATTGGGCTGTTTTGTGTTGTTGACCTACGAGATAAAGACATGGAATTTTCCGCCCGGCTCTAGAGAGGAAACAAATGGTTTCACCTCAGATATCAACTTCTGTTTGTCCTTCAAATGTAACCGCCGAGGCCAAACCACAGGGAACCGTCTGACTGGCATCGCTGGATCGGAGTTAGCCAGCTCATCTGCAGGAGGGTGCCGTACGCGCCGCAGAACTTTCCGGATGAAAACCCAGAGCTTCTGTTGGGTTCGTGGCCGACCGTCAACACCAAAGCCTGTTAAAACGTGCACGCTTGCCACGGCTGCAGTCAGTTGCCATAAACGCCGGGTCGCCCATGACAACGATAGTACTCAGGTCTCGGGAGTACTCCCGAGTACTGTAGAGTACTCGGGAGTACCTGGATTTCCATTCCCTGGTTTGCATCCTTTTGGAATTGACCCTCCTTGTGGTTCGGGGTCTCCTAGCAGTTCCTCCACCTCACAAGCTCCCCTCGCAGGAGTTCCCCAGGTTGTTCCGACACCCGGACGGGAAGCGTCACAAAATCACAGCGCCATCTACTGGTCTGGCATGTGTACTACAACACCTCACTAGGTCAGTTTCAAAATGTCTCCATCTGCAAGTGGCCGCCGCCCGGGGCTCACCTTTATTCGGTGACCAAATAAAGGTCTTCTTCTTCCTCTCGTCCTTCTGCAAGGTGTATCCTTTTGTTATCTGCTTGGAGAGAGCTATGGAGGAGGATGAGTTGCCGCCTGACGGTATGTTTCACTTCATCTAAAAATCACATTGTCCTAATGCGCGGTAAGCAATGTGGGAGTGAGGCTGACCTTTCATTTATTCTATTTTTGAACGTGTGCGTCGGGTCCTGCTAAGATTCCTATGTGACTGAAGAAGAAGAAGAAGAAGAAGGAGAAGGAGAAGGAGAAGGAGAAGGAGAGGCCCACGCAGAATCTCCATGCCGAGCGCCTTTGTTATTTTTGTGTCAGGTGAACGTAAACAGGTAAATGTCAGAGGTATTTTTGCCGTCGGGGGCCGAGTTGATTTAACGCCGTGACATAAATACGGGGTTCGTCGCATCCGATATCGACAGTTCATTCGTGCCGGCTGTGCGAGTCACAAGCAGCTCCTCCGTGGAAAATAATGCTTTTGCAGCTGCGTGGGGGAACCGACGGTCACGTGCGCGTTAAGCAACCGTGAAATCCAGATAGTACTACACAAGTACTGCAAATAAATAGCCGCAGGTACTTCCCTGGTCGTCTGACGACTTTGACGGGACTCGCATCTTTCCGCCACAATTATAGCCCAGGACAAATAAAGCCTGCTCAGAATAGTTCGGAATTTCTCCCATTATTCCCCTTTCGCTCTCAGATTATTGTCCTCCAGCTCCGAGCCAAAAGGAAATGACATCCATCCTCCTCCTCCCCCGTCTTCTCATTGTCCTCACCGTGTCACATTAATACGTTCATTGTGTATCATCGCTATCGCACCCCTCTCTTATCTCTCAGGTTAAATATAGCTTCCAATTATTTTCACAAAGCCGGCTTCCAACACTTATTTAATCAGCATGTATATTTCAGATACGACCTTCCGGCACTCGTGGCCCGGACCTTCTGCGAGGAGGAGCGTTTTCCTCCCCGCGCTGCGTAATTAAAGAAAAACCTTTGGACTTCTAATTAGCCACCCCGCTGGACCGCCGCCGTAAAACATTTCTCCGGTCGCTCTTATTCCGCCGGGTCGATGTAATCTGCCGTTTCAATTACGGCAGATTATCCATCCCGGGGACGGCGTTGATTTCAGATCATCGGGATCTCGTGGAGGCAAAGCGCCGCGGCGATGGACGTTAGCGGCTACAAGAAGAGCACGCTAAGGGTCCGGTCTCTTGAAAAAGGCGAAGCGCGTCCCTCTAATACTTGTTGCAGTTCAGCACTGAGGATTGTCTCTCCATGCAGTTAATTGGAGAGCTTTTATATAAACGTAGATATATATATATATACATTCCAATAACATAAACACAGTTTTGCCCAGCATGATAGATGAGCAGCTCATGTTGCCATGGCGATAGGCGCCGGTCTGAAAAAGCGGCGGGCCGATCCGTGGGAGCCGAGGAGCGACGGCGGTCGATTCGCAAAGTCGTGGTTGCGTCGCCGCCGTGGCAGAAGAGGAGGCGGACCCTGCGGAGGTCCTGCTGGACCCGACCCGACACACGAGTCCCCACAACCGTCCCAAAGGGACGCGAACATAAACGCGCCGTTGTCGCACAAGTGGCTCGTTGACATGACAACCCCGTTCAACGCCATCACAGCGCCACGGCAGCATTCCGGTGTTTTCCATCTAGTTCTGAAACCCGAGACGTAATAAGAGGGGGCTTCGTTGGCGGACCTTCAGGTCATCCGGGTTCATGGATCGAAAGGTTCCTGCCGGGTTTCTGGCTGATGAAAATGTGAAATGAACGCGGACGGCCGCAGGGTTCCCCGTCATTACGCCTGTCTGCTTCTGAAATGGATATCTGGCTGTTATTAAAGCCGGGCGTTCGGCACCCGGAGAGTTACATGAGAGACGTAAGAGCAGATGATCTGAGGAGACCAAATGAACGGGAAAGGACGCTCTTTCTTCTACTTTAATCGTTCCTGTAAAACATCTTCCAGATCTGGAGAGCGTTCCAGCTGGACGGGCGAAGATCCCGGGGGAACGTTCTTCACTTCCGAACGCCCGAGACGTACCGGACCGTCTCTGGAACCGGACCCCGGGCTCACATCTTCTGGAGCTTAAATTGGGTTTGCTATGAGTCACACACACACACACACACACACACACACACACCGGATGCATCACTGCGACAGATGACAGATGAGCCCTCCTGCCAGGAGGAGGCGAGGGGGCCGATCGGATTAAAAACTAAGCAGCGTCGGTTGGTTCCGAGCCAAAATCCGGCTCGTCACAAACATGATTTAATGGACCGGCGGCGGCGGCGGCGGCCCGTCGTGACCCGCACGGACCTGCCCTGCAGCCGATGGACGGCGGCTCGAACGTCACCGTGAAAACGTCTGGAACGGATAAATGGCCGCGGCCCGACGTTAGCCGCCCGCTAACAGGAACCATGCTCAACGGGAACCCCTTCTGCTCAAACCAGAACTCATCAAACCCATTGTTTCAGCGAGGAGCTTCCAAGGCTCGTCCTCAGTCGCCTCCTTTTTAGAGAGCGTCATCCTTACGAGGTTCGGACCCGTCGCCCCCCCCCACGCCTCGCCCCGCCTGTCCACGTGCAGCTTATATACCAAAGAGGGCGAGTAACTTCCAGAAAACACAAGTTCCCTCAAGGAAATGAGGTTATGAAAAGATCTGAGCTGCAGGGAGGCAGCTGGGGAAGGAGGGGCCGACACTACAGGAATGTAAGAGAAAGAAATCAAACATCGGAACAGGAGAAGAAGACGAGAAAATATGTCACTGTTTGTGTGTGTGTGTGTGTGTGTGTGTGTGTGTGTGTGTGTGTGTGAGAGGGAGAGAGTGAGATGAAAACAGGGAAAAAATGAAGCCCTTAGAGATTAGATCAGAAATGTAGCGCAAACAACGGAGTTCCTCTCTCGCACTCGGCGAAGACACGAGCCTGTGTTAGGGAGACACACACACACACACACACACACACACACACACACACACACACACACACACACACGGCTGACTTTTTCTTCCCGGAGATGTGATACAAGCCTCAGTAATTAGACGTCTCCTTCCCCCCCGCCCTGGGAGTGGTGCAGGTGTAGACCCGTTCTCCGCTTTACCTCCTGCTTCCACGCTCGCTCGCATCCCAGCTCCGGTTGCCATGGAAACCCTTCCTGTGTACGACCCATTTCGCCGATCTCCTCTACGCCCCCTCTTGCCCCGGGCGCTCCCCGATCAGGAGGATCATCCACAGACGTGTGTGTGAAGAAACACACTTCCTGTCTCCAACCTGGCGACTTCATCCATTCATTCATGATCTTCACTGCTCCTCCTGGACTCGATGGAGACGATCTCAGGTGTCACCGTGCGAGGCAGTTCATCCTGGACCGATCCAAGAGCCTCAAACAACCATTCCCCGAACACCAAGCCTCCACAGCTGCGAGAATCCAACCACAGACCTTCTTGCCGTGACCTCTGACCTCAGCGGCGCCTCTGTTGCTAATTATTCAAGCCTGAACTTGCAGCTGCCGCCGCAGTCCTGCGGTGAAGTTGCAAGAAAAGTAATATGAGTGTGTGATGCACACCTTCAGCTACGCCTGAGCTCCAGCAGGAGGTCCAGCAGGAGGTCCAGCAGGGCGCAGCGTGGATTGACGCCCCCTCCATACGATCCTCCGCGGCTCCTCCGACACGTACACTTCAGGATCGATGCTGAGCGTGCAGAACGCCGCCGCCGCCGTCGTGGAAACGGCTCGGCGATTGGACACGACGTCCAGCAGATGGGGATCTCCACACGGCGTGCGAGAACATCCGCAGTATCGATAGCCGCCCCTTCTTCAGCTACATGCGAGAAGGTCCTCGGTTGGATTTCCATCCTATCCATTGGGGCTCGAGGCTTCGAGCAGGTGTTTGGAGGAACCCGGAGAACCCAGAAGGCCACACAGAACCAAAGTAGATCTCCAGCTTTGCCGTCCAGCAGCAGCTGCCTGAAGGTGAAGAGGAAGCCTGCGCCACAGAGCTCCACCAGAAGAAAAGGTCCACACAGCCTTTTTTATCGGACTTTAGGAGCCTCAAAGATCTGGAGCCCCCGGAGCAGCATGCAGGTCCAGATCCCATCGAGGCAGACGGATCGATGGCTTCGCAGGTGAGGAGCAGCTCCGTGGAAGGCGGCAGCTGAGGAACCTGCTCAGAAGCAACACCTTCCGACGGGCCGGTCGGCGGAGATGTTACCGGATGTGAGACGACTCGCGGGGGACGACTAACTATGGGATGGATCGCTGTGAAGTTTAATATTCCCGTTCACATTCAGCGGCGCATAAATATTTTCAAATTGGATTTGGCTTCTCCTCTTTTCCCCCACATTCGTCGCCATCTGGGCTTCTAATTCGGTTTGGAGCCTTGATTTATGAGCCAATACCTGCTTGACGTTCTCACATCAATCATTAGCAACACGCTAGCTCAGCCGCGCCAGGACGCGGCGACGCGGTCGGCTTGGGAGGGCGAGGGGTCACGACCCCTTAGGTCGTTTCCCTCACAGTTTGGATGGAGCTCTTCGGGTTGGTTTTCCCTCCATCTTCAAGCGTGAGGAGAAGGTCGGCGTCTGAAGGCCGCCGTCACGTCTGTCCCATCAAAGGGACGGCGTGCAGACGGCGGGAACGACGAGAAGAAAGCGTGACGAAAGAGGGGCGGCAGACGGAGATAAAGAATCGGAGATGGACGTGAAGGACGACTCAAAAGAAGAGGCAGAAGGTGAGGTCATCGAAAGCATCTGTGAAGCCGGCGAGGGGAAGCGTCTGCTGCGGTGGCGTTCAAGCCGGGTGTTTGGACTTCAAACATCTTGTCACTTTGTCCTCCTCTCCGTCGGCGGTTTGCGTTTCTTTGATACGTGAAGGTGAACCGTCTCCACCCATTGGAGCAGAGCTTCCACGCAAGGAGCGGGCGGCTCACTTTCGGTATGCTCGAGGAGCAAGGACGATCCCTTGCTCCTCCAGATAAGCCAAGCTGTAGCTTCGGCGTCGGCTTGGCGGCGAATCGACGGCGGCGGCGCGGCTGAATTATTCAGGTCGGGGATTCCTCTGGA